>NW_024070206.1:41416551-41738642 GCF_014754425.2 Oryx dammah | reverse complement strand
AAAAAGCAAAAAAAAAAAAAAAAAACCAAGTCATTCTGACTGGTGGGAGTTACTACCTCATTGCAATTTTTATTTGCATTTCTCTAATAATGAGTGATGTTGAGCATCTTTTCATGTATTTATTGGCCATATATATGTCTTCTTTGGAGAAATGTCTGTTTAGGTCTTCTGCCCATTTTTTTTATTGTTTTTCTGGTATTGATCTGGCTTGTATATTTTGGAAATTAATCCTTTGTCAGTTGCTTCATCTGTGATTATTTTCTCCCATTCTGAGTGCTGCCTTTTCATCTTGCTTAGTTTTCTTTGCTGTGCAAAAGCTTTTGAGTTTAATTAGACCCCATTTGCTTATTTATTTTTTTTTAATTTCCATTACTTTGGGAGGTGGGTCAAAGAGGATCTTTCTGCAATTGATGTCAAAGAGTGTACTGCCTAAGTTATCCTAGAAGAGTTTTACAGTTTCTAACCTTACATTTAGGTCTTTAATCCATTTTGAGATTATTTTTGTGTATGATGTTAGGAAGTGTTCTAATTTCACTCTGTTACATGTAGCTGTCCAGTTTCTCAGCACTTATTGAAGAGGTTGTCTTTTCTGCATTGTATATTTGTGTTTCCTTTATCTAAGATAAGGTGCCCATAGGTGTGTGGGTTTATCTCTGGGATTTCTATCTTGTTCCATTTGATCTATATTTTTGCTTTTGTGCTAGTACCATACTGTCTTGATTACTGTACTTTGTAATATAGTCTGAAATCAGGAAGATTGATTTCTCCAGCTCTGTTTTTCTTTCTCAAGATGGCTTTGGCTATTTGGGGTCTTTTGTGATTCCATACAAATTGTAAACTTTTTGGTTCAAGTTCTGAGAAAAATGCCATTGATAATTTGATAGGGATTGTGCTGAATCTGTAGATTGCTTTGGGTAGCACAGTCATTTCCACAATATTGATTCTTCCAATCCAGTAATATGGTATATCTCTCTCTCTATTTGTGTCATTCTTGATTTCATTGATCAGTGTCTTATAGTTTTCTGCATACAGGTGTTTTGTCTCCTTAGGTAGTTTTATTCCAAGGTATGTTATTCTTTTTGTTGCAATGGTGAACAGGATTGTTTCCTTATTTTCTCTTTCTGATTTTTCATTTTTAGTATATAGGAATGCAAGGGATTTCTGTATATTAACTTTATATACAGACTTAACTAAATTCATTGATTTGTTGTTATTGTTGTTCAGTCGCTAACTCGTGTCTGGCTTTTTATGATCCCATGGACTGCAGCATGCCAGAGTCCCCTGTCCTTCATTATCTCCCAGAGTTTGCTCAGATTCATGTCCACTGAATCAGTGATGCTATCTGACTATCTCATCTTCTGTTACCTGCATCTCCTTTTGCCTTCAATCTTTCCCAGCATCAGGGTCTTTTCCAACAAGTTGGTTCTTTGCACTAGCTGGGCAAAGTATTGGAGCTCTAGCTTCAGCACCAGTCCTTCCAATGAATATTCAGGGTTGATTTCCTTTAGGATTGACTGGTTTGATCTCCTTGCAGTCCAAGGGACTCTCAATAGTCTTGACCAGCACCACACTTCGAAAGCATCAATTCTTTGGTACTCGACCTTCTTTATGGTCCAACTCTCATATCTGTACATGACTACTGGAAAAAGCATAGCTTTGACTATTTGGACCTTTGTTGGAAAAGTGATGTCTTTGCTTTTTAATAGGCTGTCCAGGTTTTTCATAGGTTTTTTCCCAAGGAGCAAGAGTCTTTTAACCTCATGGCTGCAGTCACCATCTGCAGTGATTTTGGAGCCCAAGAAAATATAATCTGTCACTGCTTTCACTGTTTTCCCTTCAATTTGCCATGAAGTGATGGGACCAGATGCCATGATTGTAGTGTTTTAAATGTTGAGTTTTAAGCCAGCTTTTTCATTCTCCTCTTTCACCTTCATCAAGAGGCTCTTTAGTTCCTCTTCTCTTTCTGCCTTTAGAGTGGTATCATCTGTATATCTGAGGTTGCTGATATTTATCCTGGCAATCTTGATTCCAGCTGAGCTTTATCTAGTCTGGCATTTTGTATGCTGTACTCTGCATATAAGCTGTATAAACAGGGTGACAATACATAGCCTGGTTGTACTCCTTTCCTAACTTTGAACCAGTCTGTTGTTCCATGTCCAATTCTGTTGCTTCTTTACCTGCATACAGGTTTCTCAAGAGAGTTCAAGTGGTCTGGTATTCCCATATCTTTAAGAATTTTTCACAGTTTGTTGTGATCCACACAGTCAAAGGCTTTAGCATAGTCAAAAAGCAGAAGTAGATGTTTTTCTGGAATTCCCTTGCTTTTTCTATGATCCAATGGATGTTGGCAATTTGATCTCTTGCAACTGTTCAGTGTACAAATCTTGCAATCTTGGTTAAATTTATTGCTAGGTATTTTATTGTTTTGATGCTGTTATAAATGGAATTGTTTTCTTTCTCCTTTTCAGTAGTTCATCACTAGTATATACAAATACAACAGATTTTTGTGCTAAATTCTATTCTGAAACTCTGTTAAATTCATTTATTAGCTCTAACAGCTTTGGTGCAATTAGTTCTAGCAGTTTTTTCTTTTTTTTTTGCATTCTCTAGGATATTCTCTATATAAAACCATGTCATCTGCTAATGCAGTTTAAATTCTTCCTTTCCAATTTGAGTATGTTTTGTTTCTTTTTCTTACCTAATTTTTCTGTCTATGCCGTCTTAAAAAATAGAAAACTTCTAGTAACACGTTGAACAGAAGTGGCAAAAGTGGGAATACTTGGCTTGTTCTTGATCTTAGAGGGAAGTCTTTCACGACTGAATACGACATTAGTTGTGGGCTTTTCATAGATGTCCCTCATTATGTTGAAGAAGTTTCCTTCTACTCCTATTTTATGACTGTTTTTATCATGGAGTGTCAGATTTTGTCAAATGATTTTTCTCTGTTAACATGATCATATTTTTTATTTTTATTAAAATGGTATTTTTATTATGAAATACTTTTAATACGATAAACCACCTGTATGATGAATTCCTGGGCTAAATCCTATTTGATCATGATATATAATTCTTTTAATATGCTGCTGCAATCAGTTTGCTATTATTTTGTTGAGGATATTTTCATCCATATTCACAATGGATTTTGGTTTATAGTTTTCTTGTGATGTCTTTGACTTTGTTTTCAGAATAATGCTGATAAAATGATTCACTCATTTTAATGAGTGAATAAGTAAGTATTCCTTCCTCTGCTATATTTTTGGGAAGAGTCTGAAAAAGATTTGTCTTAATTCTTCTTTACTATTTGATACAATTCAGCAGTGAAGCCATCCAATTTTGAGCTTGCTTTTGTTGGGAGCTTTGTGATTACTGGTTTAATCTATTTGTAACAGGTTTATTCAGACGTTTTACATTTCTTAAGTCAGTTTTGGTACTTTGTGTATTTTTAGGAATGTGTCCATTTCACCTAGGTGGGTTGGCTTTTAGTTGTTTATTGTTTGTCTCAACTGTTTTAACCCCAGGTGGCAGTGATGTTTTCATTTGGCTTTCAATGTTTTCAAGGAATGTCCTACATACAGCTGCTTCTCTGTCTTGAAAAAGTTTACACGTAGGAAAAACAAAGGCGATCTCCATGTATCAGCCCTTTGGGAAATTCACAGACAGGATGAAACAGATAAACACAACTCCTTGAGAATAAGGTCTGCTTCCTCTGGGACCAGGTACTCACACCTGGAACTCGGCTGTCATATGTAAGACTGCTGCTACACTGTAGAGGGGAGTAGGGTGAGGATAAATTAAAACTTTGTAAAGTTTTCCTACCATGGTTCAGTGGCCTTTTTCCCAGTTAAGCATTTGCTTGGTTTCCATAAATCATTCACCATCTTCCAGAGCTTTGGTAATGTGGGTTCTGACAGTATGTGCCAGGTTTTTCAGTGTTTCTGTGGAGGGACAAGCTCCTGGAAGTCCCTGTGTTGCCATCTTGCTGACATGCTCCTGACTCATTCATGATGCTAGCATAACTCTAATACCAAAACCTGACAAGGTCATTACCCCAAAAAAAAAAAAAAGGACGTTATGCACCAGTATCTCCCAATCAGTGTAATTCATCAAGTTAACAGAATAAGGAAGAAAACACAAGATCATCTCAATAGGTGCAGAAAATAAAAAGACTTGATGAAATTCAACACTCATTACCATAAAGGCTCTCAGCAAATGAGGAGGAAACTTTCTTAACCTGATAAAGGGCATTTACAGAAAGCCTACATTTAAATCATACTTAATGGTGAAAGACAGTCTGCCTTCCCTGTGACACTGGGAATAAGGTATCAAGTCCACTTTTACCATTTTAATCTACATTGTTAGTAGAATCCTAGAGAGTACAGTGAAATAAGAAGTAAAAGGCATAAAAAGACTGGAAAGAGGGTAACTGTTATGGACTGAATTGTGCTTCCAGCCCCACCCCACCCCACCGCCCTCAGCAATTCAAATACAGAAGTCCTAAGCCCCAGTACAGCTCAGAATGCGACTATATTTGAAGACAGGGCCTTTAAAGAGGTATGTGCTATGTGCTTAGTCTCTCAGTCATGTCTGACTCTTTGTGACCCCCACGGACTGTAGCTCGCCAGGCTCCTCTGTCCATGGGGATTCTCTGGGCAAGAATACTGGAGTGGGTTGCCATGCCCTCCTCCAGGGGATCTTCCCAACCCAGGAATCAAACCCAGGTCTCCCACATTGCAGATGGATTCTTTACTCTCTGAGTCACCAGAAAAGCCCTTTTAAAGAGGTAATAAAGGTCAAATGGAGTTATATGGGTGGGCCATAATCCAGTAGGACTCTGTCCTTATAAGAAAAGGGAGACACACCAAGGATGCACATTCACAGCAAACAGGGCATGTGAGGACGCACTGAGAAGGCAGCCACGTGCAAACCAAGGAGAGAGGGCTCACGGGGAATGACTGGAAAGGAACACAAGGAAGTTTTCATGAATAATGGAAATGTGCTATTTCTTAACCATGTGGGTATATAGAAGTGTCAAGGTTTATCAAACTGTACTCTTCAGTCCTATGCAATTTTATTGTATAAAAATTAAATCTCAATTAGAATAAAAGAAATGGAAGAAAAACCCATAGTATTCTCAGCTTTCAAGCAGTGCTTTTTAAGACCCCTACTTCACTGACATCTCTGATATTACCAATCAATCAACATAAGGGCTTTGAAGGGACCAGCACATACACTTCTTAAACCACTAAATAAATCATTGTAGGCACTGAGGTCAAAGATCTCATTGATTACATCCTTGTTGTGGAAAAATAGGGCAAGGACACAGAAAAGAAAACATACACATACAGTTGACCTTTGAACAACATGGGGGTTAATCCAAGTATAACTTAGAGGTGGCCCTCCGTACAGGCAGTTCTTCCACATTTACAGATTCAATCAACCAAAGACTGTGTAGAATTGCAGTATTTACTACTGAAACAATTCCACATGTAAGGGGATTCTGGCAGCTCAACCCTGAGTAGTTTAAGGGTCAACTGTAATATATTAATTCATTAAACAAATACATTATGAGCACTACCATGTATTAAGCAACATTCAAGGAGACGTGGAAACAATGGTGAACATAAGGAGTGCTTATATTCTCTTGGGAAAAGACACAAAACATACATGATAAGTAAGTAAATTATATAGTATTTTGAGATACTTCTATCGCAGAGAATAGGCAATGTAGAGCCTCTGGCTTAAGAGACTATTCAATACATAGCAACTTCATCTCTGAATGTTGGTCTCTTGCGATTGAATTTCTTTTCTGAGTGGGCTAGGCAGGATGATTTAATATATGTGGTTAGGTTTATTCATAGTTCTGCAGTATGCTTGTCTTCTGTGTTCTGATGATCAAAGTATCAAGTTTTAACAAATCTGTTACCTCAGACTACTGGGAACCAGGAGTAAGATATTGTGGCATTCTTTCTAATGATTAGACATATAATAATAATGCTAATAATAAAATAAACATAAATAAATGCTCCTTAGGGGCAAGATGGAAATTGTTTCTGTACTTTAGATAATCCCACTTGCTTATTTTTTAAAATCAGGACCTCTATATTAATCTAACATGGATTGCAAAGAACACTTAGATCATTGCAAGCATGGGCTTACTTAGAGGGAGAACTAGGAACTTCAGAGATTATTCTTCACTTGGGATTATTCCTTCACTTCCAGTAAAAGAAAACTGTGTTTGGGAGTCTCTCAGGGAGTCTCAACCAGTGACAGCTGTTGTATATTATATAAACTAGAAAACTTGAGAGACAAAATGCAGGACATGGTCAGTATCATCAGGTAAATCCAACTTACTCTAGGTTCAGTTCAGTTCAGTTGCTCAGTCCTCTCCAACTCTTTGCAACACCATGGAATGTAGCACACCAGGCCTCCCTGTCTATCATCAACTCTCAGAGCTTGCTCAAACTCATGACCATTGAGTCAGTGATGCCATCCAACCATCTCATCCTCTGTTGTCCCCTTCTCTTCCTGCCTTAAATCTTTCCCAGCATCAGGGTCTTTTCCAAGGAGTCAGTTCTTTGTATCAGGTGGCCAAAGTATTGGAGTTTCAGCTTCAGCATCAGTCCTTCCAACGAACATTCAAGACTGATTTCCGTTAGGATGGACTGTTTGGGTCTTCTTGCAGTCCAAGGGCCTCTCAAGAGTCTTTTCCAACACACAGTTCAAAAGCATCAATTCTTTGGCACTCAGCTTTCTTTATAGTCCAAGTCTCACATCTGTACATGACTATAGGAAAAACCATAGCTTTGACTAGACGGACCTTTGTTGGCAAAGTAATGTATCTGATTTTAAATATGTTGTCCAGGTTTGTCACAGCTTTTCTTCCAAGGAGCAAGCATCTTTTTTTTTTTAATTTTTATTTTTACTTTATTTTGCTTTATAATACTATATTGGTTTTGCCATACATTGACATGAATCAGCCACGGGTGTACATCTGTGTATGAGTTCCCAATCCTGAACCCCCCTCCCACCACCCTCCCCATATCATCTCTCTGGATCATACCCGTGCACCAGCCCCAAGCATCCTGTATCCTGTATTGAACATAGACTGGCGATTCATTTCTTACATGATAGTATACATGTTTCAATGCCATTCTCCCAAATCATCCCACCCTCTCCCTCTCCCACAGAGTCCAAAAGTCCGTTCTATACATCTGTGTCTCTTTTGCTGTCTCACATAGATGGTTATCATTACCATCTTTCTAAATTCCATATATATGTGTTAGTATACTGTATTGGTGTTTTTCTTTCTGGCTTACTTCACTCTGTATAATTGGTTCCAGTTTCATCCACCTCATTAGAACTGATTCAAATGTATTCTTTTTAATGGCTGAGTAATACTCCATTGTGTATATGTACCACAGCTTTCTTATCCATTCGTCTGCTGATGGACATCTAGGTTGTTTCCATGTCCTGGCTATTATATACAGTGCTGCGATGAACACTGGGGTACACGTGTCTCTTTCAATTCTGGTTTCCTCAGTGTGTATGCCGAGCAGTGGGATTGCTGGGTCATATGGCAGTTCTATTTGCAATTTTTTAAGGAATCTCCACACTGTTCTCCATAGTGGCTGTACTAGTTTGCATTCCCACCAACAGTGTAAGAGGGTTCCCTTTTCTCCACCCCCTCTCCAGCATTTATTGCTTGTAGACTTTTGGATTGCAGCCATTCTGACTGGTGTGAAATGGTACCTTATTGTGGCTTTGATTTGCATTTCTCTGATAATGAGTGATGTTGAGCAACTTTTCATGTTGTCCAGGTTTGTCACATCTTTTCCTCCAAGGAGCAAGCATCTTTTAATTTTACGGCTGCAGTCACCATCTGCACTGATTTTGGAGCCTGCCAAAAATAAAGTCTGTCACTGTTTCCATTGTTTCCCATCTATTTGCCATGAAGTAAGTGAGGGGACTGGACGGCATGATCTTAGGTTTTAGAATGCTGAGTTTTAAGCCAGCTTTTTCACTCTCCTCTTTCACCTTCATCAAGAGGCTCTTTAGTTTCTCTTTACTTTCTGCCATGAGGGTGGTGTCTGTCATCTGCATATCTAAGGATACTGATATTCCTCCTGGCAATCTTGATTCCAGCTTGTGCTTCATCCAGCCTGGCATTTTGCATGATGTACTCTACATATATGTTAAATAAGCAGGGTGACAAAATACAGCCTTGATGTACCCCTTTCCCAATTCTGAGCCAGTCTATCGTTTAATGTCTGGTTCTAACTGTTGCTTCTTGACCTGCATACCAACTTCTCAGGAGGCAAGTAAAGTGTGCTGGTATTCCCATCTCTTGAAGAATTTTCCACAGTTGGTTGTGATCTACACAGTTAAAGGCTTTGGTGTAATCAATAAAGCAGAAGTAGATGTTTTTTTGGTATTCTCCTGATTTTTCAAACTGCCAGAACTGAGTCTGAGTGTCTCCTGTGGAGATATGGGTCAACAGTGGCCTGCCACAGGGGCAGGGGCTCTGGGTGCAGCTACCTGGGTCACACAGCCTGTGGCATAAGCCCTCTTGGAGGAGGTGGCCATTAACCCCACCATAGAGCCACCAAGCAGACAACCCACAAACTGCAGAACAATTATACCAAAGAAATTCTTGCACTATTAAGGAAGTTCTAGGACCTACAACAGATTTCCCAACCTGGGGATCTGGCAAAGGGACTGAGAATCTCCAGGGAATTTGACTTTGGAGGCCAGTGGGATTTGATTACAGAACTTACACAGGACTGGGGAAACAGACTCTTGGAGGGCACAAACAAAACGTTGTGCACAGCAGGACCAGCAGAAAGGAGCAGCGACCCCATAAGAGACTAAATGAGACTTGCCTGTGAGTGTCCAGGAGCCTCTGCGGGAGGCATGGGCCAGTGGTGGCCTGCTGCAGGGTCAGGGGCACTGAGTGAGGCAGTGGGCGCATGGGACTTTTGAAGGAGGGCACCATTATCTTCATTACCTCCACCATAGTTTGGTCTCAGGTCAAACAGGGAGGGAACACAGCCCTGCCCATCAACAGAAAATTGGATTAAAGATTTAGAATAAGACCCATTAGAACAAGACCCAGTTTCCTCCAGTCAGCCTCTCCCAACAGGAAGCGTCCATAAGCCTCTTATCCATATCAGTTAGAGGACATACAGAATGTAAATCACAGTCGCTCTAGGTTCAGTCTTTCTCAAACTCTCTCAAAGTGTTAAGGGGAGTGAGAAACTGATGACAGAGAAACAAACAGGAGCTAGCTGTAAATGCAGTACCTGGCTTTGGGATGGCTTTCCAGCCTGACTCAGGAATGGTAGTCAGTGACTGTTCAGGAAGGAGAGGGTCTGGGCAAGCTAGGAAAGAATAAGAACACTGCTCGGGAGGGAGGAAAAAAGAAGAGTGAAGAGTGGGTATTTTTAAACTTATGATTTTGGCTTAAAAGTTCTTTTTCTTAAATTATGATTTTTTTTAAAGTGGAAGATAATTGCTTTACAATATTGTGTTGGCCTCTGCCAGCTTAAAAGTTCTTGATTCAAGTTTGGATTTTCCTCAGTAAGTCTCCTTGTTCCACAGAGTTCAATAAAGGCAACTAAGAACGTTCCATGCATTGATGATTGAAAAACAATTTACATCTCAAGCATAATTCTGACAATAGTGTACTGTACTGATATTTTCACAATCACAAGGTTATTTCTGGAGATAAGAATCAGGCCTTTTTTTTTTTTTTAATGTGTTTGGTATTAATAAAGTTGACAGAATGGTGAGGCGGATAGAAGAGGTAAGGGAGTAAGAGACTGATAATAAAGATTAATGGTCCTGCAATAAATGTCCTATGTAGTACTTAATGATTAAAGGACAACAAAAGTAACAAAGGATATGAAACAGAAGAATAACATGTTTAAAAATTCAGACACGCTAAAGGGGGGAAAGCAATTAAGGAGATGCTAAACCAAGCAGTATAACTTAGGCAGTTAGTGTTAGGTCATTGGCCTTATGCTAAACGGGGTGTCTGATCCTGCTACAGCACACCTTGGGAGAGTCTGTCTCTCACTGCAAATGCCAGTGCAATAACCTTGCCCTGTACTGTGATCTATGTGTACCACCAGCCCTGCAACGAGCAGAACAGCTCCAAGGGGCAACTTCAGCTCCTCAGTGATCAGCTATACCATCATTTTGCTTTTCTCTCCATATTAGAATAAAAGAAGGGAAAAATACAAGACAGCATTTCTTGCGAGCAGAAGAAAAAGTTAATAATTGCTGTGAATAACTTGAAGCAGAACACTTTTAAAAAGATGAAAAATTTTCTATTTTTCTCACTATAATGCAATAAATCCTTCCCCATGACCCCTCAGAAAAGGGGGAAGGAAAAAAAGAGTAATGAAAAAAAAAAAAAAAACCATGAGTGAACTGTGCCTGGAAACTGCAGAATCGTAACAGCTTTCTCTTGGTTAAATTGATTGGTCTAGTAACATTATAAAATGACTATTAGGATTCATTGTGCACAACAGAAAGTGCTGAAATGTCAGCAGACTACACAGCAAAAAGTAATGGGTTCTGAATCCCGTTAGTCAAAAATGATTTTGTTTCAAATTAGAAATTGATTTTTTTTTTTTTGGTGGGGTGCGGTACGGCACAAGCCTTTTGTAGACTTCCGGCTTCTGTAGCTGGGCCTGGGAGAGATTAACCTCCACAGCAGGGCTGGCCTGATGACACCTTTCTCAAAGTGCCTTTTCAATTGCAGCTGTTTAATGTTGCTGTGGTCTCAGCCAATAACACAAGTTATTTGTCCCTTTGCTATTACACTAAATTTTTCTCATATTGCTATTTTATTTCAGTGCTGACACACATCACAAGTTTGTTATCAGTTTAACAGAAGACTATGTTGAGCCTTGCAGTGTAACCGCCACAGCGATTTTGACTGGTTCTCCACTCTCCAAAGTGCAGTGACTAAGAACAGAAGAAGCCAAAAGTAAGAATGTCCCATCTCTGAAGGACGACTAACAGACAAAGTAGACAAGACTCCATCTCAGATACAAAGTCTCCTCAGTTTCATTTCTGTTTCTGGTAGCAAAGTCTAAAAGGACAAGAGTTGTTCTAAATTGCCTAAAACAGTAGAGGTCTGCAGAACTTTTGTCCTATATCAAACGAAATATATACCTTTGCTCTTTTTTCAAATTGTGGATAGGCTCCCTTCTGAAACTTGGACTAATTACCTTCTTTTAATTATCTGGGAGAGGACTAAATGGTTTCTAGATTAATCATAATTAAAACCAAAAACGTGACAAAGCTGCCAGTTGATGAGGAAAGGCAGAGAGTAGTATACCTATAAGATCTCATAAAAGTAAAGTCTTAGTCGCTCAGTGGTGCCTGACTCTTTGCAACCCCATGGACTGCAGTTCTTCTGTCCATGAAATTCTCCAGACTAGAAGATTGGAGTGGGTTGCCATTTCCTTTTCCAGGGGATCTTCCCAACCTAGGGATTGAACCTGGGTCTTCTAAATTGCAAGTAGATTCTTTACCATCTGAGCCACCAGGGAAGCCCCAGGAAGATCTCATAAAGCACTGTCCAATTCTCAAATAAATAGATGTGAGAGTGACTTGAGAGATTATGAGAAATTGGTTGGTTAACACTAGCAGTGGACAGTGCTAGCTAGCCCAGTAAAAAGAGGTAAACAAGGAGGAAATCGAGGTTAATGGTTGTGAACTGGCAAGAAAGATGTCTGGGAAAGAGGAGTGAACAGAAGTGGGCTCTGAGACCTTTTGGGGCCCTTTGCTTTCTGCACATCTTCTGACCAATGAAGCTCAGACTTGTTCCATTCTGTCCCAGAGTCCTTCCTTTAATGATTCCAGGAGAGATTAAACCAAAAGCCTCTTCAGAAACAACTGGGATATGAAATTAAATTTAACTGCTTCACTTAATATTCCATATAGTTATTTATAACTGATTTCTCTTAAAATATCTACCACATATAAAATAGAAAGAATTACTGGTACTTCTAAGACTGCTAGGCAATACTTAGGAGGTTCTGTTTTAGCCACAATGACCTCTCTTCCACCCTCCTCATATTTCCAGTTAATTGAGGATTAATTGCAGTTGTTAGAGTTTACTTTCCCAGCAAATATGTATGTTCAATTTCTGGTCTTCTTTATTCATTTTAAGTATCATTTTGTGTCTATGACCATGCTAAAGCTGAAACTCCAATACTTTGGCCACCTCATGCGAAGAGTTGACTCATTGGAAAAGACCCTGATGCTGGGAGGGATTGGGGGCAGGAGAAGGGGACGACAGAGGATGAGATGGCTGGATGGCATCACCAACTCGATGGACATGAGTTTGAGTAAGCTCCGGGAGTTGGTGATGGACAGGGAGGCCTGGTGTGCTGCGATTCATGGGGTCGCAAAGAGTCGGACACGACTGAGCGACTGAACTGAACTGATGACCATATTTACTGCTGAATAATTCTTACAGTTAGCTGCTTGCAAAAAGAGGGACACATTAGATATTTCTCATGAGTATTCTAAGAGAACTGTTGATGCAATTCACTGATCCAGGAGACATGTTACCTGTGGCCTTGCAGGTGTATGTTGGTTTGTAACACGTTTAACTCTTGCTCCAGGGCTACAGGAAACCATCTGGAGTTGATGGCTAGCAACTACTAGCAACCTGGCCCCAAAGCTTCCCCTTTTGCTACTGCAGATGCTGAGCTCACCTCTTTGGGATCGACATGCGTCTTTCTTCTGACTGGTCCACAGGGCATCATCTTCCATTTGTGACTGAAATCCAACTGTCTTCTTATCCCTTCTACTTGCTCCACTGTTAGTGGAGCCTTGGCACTTTTTGCTGGACGGTGATGTTCCAAGTGTCCAGTCATCACACTCTGACTTCAATAAACTGAAAAGAATAAACATGAATGAGCTACAGAGAGCACAGAAGGGGGAATGGATCACAAAAAAAGGATATAAATTCAGCATGAGTTGAAATGCAATTCATGGCAGTAGAAACTTTTTCTTATTTTTTTATTGTTATATAATTTAAAAATTTTACTGAAGACCTGTTCTGTGTCCTGCCAAAACAATTCTGGAGTTGTGGTTTTTATCCTCAAAAGTTTATATTTGGAGTTGGGGAAATAAGCGTCAGACTCATGAAACTGCTAATAAAGCCACAGACTATGATGAAGAACCAGAGTATCTGTAGAAATAAAAAGTGTGCTAAAACAAGACTTGCATAACTAAAATGTTTCTGAGTACTAAAAATGAACATAAGGGATTAAAATATCACCAGTTTGCTTCAAAATGCATTTGTGTTTCTCGTTTTCGATTGTTATGGTATTTATTATGTACTCAGAGTATATGAGGAATAGTACTATGATACATGTGAGAGAACTGGTCTCTGTCCTCATATAATTTCGTTATAAAGTCAACAAGGCAAATATGGAGTAAAAGAAATTTTAATGAAAATAAACACACATGCATACTTTTTTCTCTCTTGTAAAATATGTTCCCAGCATTAGCACAATTCCTCTTGGAACATTTTACTTTTTAGAGAGAAATGTTATAATGATGCGCATCTTTTACTGTTCGACCAGTGCCTTCCTTCTAATTGAAGCTCATCACAATCTCGTGATACTTTCGTTTTGTCTTGCCCATGACCATAAACAATGTGAAAATTAAAATGAAGAAAAATAATTTATTCAAAGAGTAATATTCTAAAAACTAGAATATTTAAACTTCCCAGAAAGAGAGGCAATCTCTAGACTAGAACAAGCTGATGGAGTATTACTGGATCCATTACGAATCCCATGAGGCCCTTGACCAGGATTCAAATCACATAAACCTGTAAGAGTCACTGGGCTTGTTTTGTGTGGATCAGAAATTTTAGTAATGTTTGCTCACATCATAATTTATTAATAAAAGTCAATACATTATATAGCTTTATGTTCAGAGTGGTATGAAGAAACTAAAACTGTTAGCAGTATGGTTTTATATGGGCATAAAGCAGTGTATTAAATTTAGGAGCTTACATTTTTTTTTACCAGAACCCAAGGGTCACTTTTCCTTATTGACCTGACAATGGACGTGTATCTTAGCTCATAAAATTTCTTTTCATGTGGCAGGAAGATAGGGAGAATAAAACTACATCATTGTGAATGTAAGATAAATTTACCTCAACCCAGAAGTCCCAAATCCTGGCAAATTCAACAACTACATCTCTACTTGTTCTTACAGAAAAGTTAACATCACCAAGACTACTGGATTCCCCCAAGTCATACATTCTCAGGTCACTCAAGCTCCCAATACTAGCCAGTGTTGATTATTCCCAATACGGAATCCTCCCTTCCATTTTACACAGAGGTTTGTCTGTACCTTGATTCCAAATCCCATCCTAGGAACCTGGATTCTAACTTCTCTGAAATAAAGATGATTATATAAAAATTTTCCTCTTTCATTTGCATTTACTTCCAAATTTACCCATCTACTATTCTTCTATTAACATCTCTGAAGAGGGGGCTTCCCTGGTGGTTCAGTGGTAAAGAATTTGCCTGTCAATGCAGGAGACACAGGTTTGATTCCTGATCCTGGAAGATTCCACATGCCGTGGAGCAACTAAGCCCGAGCACCACAACTCCTGAGCCTATGCTCTGCAACGAAAAGCCACTGCATTGAGAAACCTGTGTGCCACAACCAGACAGGAGTGCCTGCTTGTCACAACTAGAGAAAAGCCTGTGCAGCAGTGAAGACCCAGCACAGCCAAAAATAAACATAGAATTATAAAAAAAAAACCCTCAAAAGAAAATCATACCTTTCTCTCATACTCTTGGTACCATTTGACCCATGCCCTCTGTGACTACAGCCTGCCAGTCATCTCCCTTTTTTAAAAAAATCACTTACAAACTTCTCTGTGCTTTCCCAGGATTACAAATAAGACCGGATGTTTCCTTAAAAATCAAAACCTAAACCTAAATCCCAAAACTGTTCCCTTAAGTGGGAAAGTTATAATAATACTCAGTGTTAGAGAAAGCATGGGCACGAGAAACTGCAAATTGGGATAACCCTTTGGTGAGTGATTTGTCACTACAAGATAAAAGTGCACCTACCCTCTTACAACTGTACTTTTAAGAAGTTACCCCACAGAATTACATAAACAACAGTGGAATTAGAAAAATTTCTCACTCTATATACAAAAACTCCTAGAAGAAAACAAGCAGAACGATCTTTGACCTAAATTGTAGCAATATTTTTTTTGGATCTGTCTCTTAAGCAAAGAAAATAAAAACAAAAATAAGAAAGTGGGACCTAATTAAACTTATCCCTGGAGAAGGAAATGGCAACCCACTCCAGTATTCTTGCTTGCCCATGGACAGAGGAGCCTGATGGGCTACAGTCCATGGGGTTGCAAAAGAGTCAGACATGACTTAGTGACTAAACAACAACAGCAGTTAAACTTAAAAGCTTTTGTATAGCAAAAGAAACCACTGAAGAAACAAAAGACAACCCACCAAATGGGAGAAAGTTGGTGGGAATATAATCATTATTTTACAAATAACTTGGGCTTCCCTTGTGGCTCAGAATCCGCCTGCAATGCAGGAGACCTGGGTTCGATCCCTGGGTTGGGAAGATCTCCTGGAGAAGGGAAAGGCTACCCGTTCCAGTATTCTGGCCTGGAGAATTCCATGGACTCTATAGTCCATGGGGTCGCAAAGACTTGGACATGACTGAGTGACTTTCACTTCAGTTCACTTTTAGATGAACATAATCTATAACAATTTTGAATCATTATGTCACACAGCTGAACTAATACAATATTGTAAATCAACTAAACCTCAATTAAAAATTAAATGAAAAAAAAAAGAATGAAGTAGTTCTCTACACCACTGTGAATAAACTTCATGACATAGTATACAGTTAGAAAAAAGCAATTTCCAATAAGAGAAGGTATACTGTGATCTCATTTTTGTAAAAAAATATACAAAAATATTTTTTAAGTTCTGGATGGATAAATAACAAACCAGAGAAGTAGAAATAGAGTTACCAAGGGAAAGATTTCTATAATTTATATTTTTCTGAATACTTAAATTTCTTAAAAAATACATATACATTTGTAATTATAAAGCAAAAACTTTCACAATCACCTTTGTATTACTATAATTTCTCTCTTTCTTTGTCAAGCTTCTAGAGAACAATTTTAATAGACATGCCTACTAAAGCTATATTTCAGAGAACAAGTCTAGTGGCATTTTCTCTTTGAAACATCTTACTTGTTACAAGACCACACTGTCATGTGACTTCTGACAACTGACTCCTTTCTTAAAATTTATTTCCCTTGGAGTTCATGACATACATCTTGATTGGTTTTCTAGTTCTAGGAGGCTGTTGCTCATTTCTTTTATTGGGAACACTTCTACTACCCTCTCTGAAATGCAGACATCCCTGATGATTCTGTCCTTGTCTTTTTTCTCTTCCCTCTTGGTACTTTCTGAGCGATCCTTGCCACATCATCATATCTTCCCTCAATTACGACTTATAAATAGATTCACCTCGCCCACAATGTTCTCCAAAACTGTTGACCTGTTCAAGAATCTGCCAAAAAACTGTGAAGGGATGTCTTTTCCTACCTTTCCAAAAACCAACTCATGCTAAAGCAATAAATAATCTTTATATTGAAACTAGTTCCTCTCTGTTTCCATTCTCATTTAATGTATCACCATCCTCCTTGTTACTAAGATGAAAAACCTCAGCTGTTTCAAATTCTGCTTTCCTTATTCCTCTTCAATAAATTGCCAAGTCATTCATTTATATATTTGTCAGATATTTATTGAGGACATACTCATATATGCAATGGGGCTAGGGCTGGCATTTATGGAAAACAAACATTTACTGAAGACTTGTTCTGTGCTAGGTGTTGGGGGCACAAACACGGGCAAGACTGGGATCCTGTTCTCAGAGTGATTTTATTGGTGTAGACAGACATGAAGACATATGCTTTTTTCGGGGGGAGGTCATGCTGTGCAGCACGCACAACTTTCCCAACCAGAGAACAAACCCATGCCCCCTGCATTGGAAGTATGGGGTCTTAACTACTGGACTGATGGGGAAATGCAAAACAGATAATTTTTAATATGATATGATACATGCTATGATTCAGGAATATGCATGCTATTTGTTGTTGTTGTTGCTCAGTCACCCAGTTGCGTGACCCCATGAGACCCCATGGACTGCAGCATACTAGGCCTAACCATCTTCCGGAGTTTGCCCAAGTTCATGCTCATTGCATCACTGATGTCATCTTGGCATCTCATCCTCTGATGCCCTCTTCTCCTTCTGTCCTCAATCTTTCCCATCATCAGGGACTTTTCCAATGAGTCATCTGTTTGCATCAGATGACCAAAATACTGGAGCTTCAGCTTCAGCATCAGTCCTTCCAGTGAATATTCACAGTTGAGCTCTCTGAAGATGGACTGCTTTGATCTCCTTGCTGTCCAAGAGACTTTCAGGAGTCTTCTCCAGCACCATAGTTTGAAGGTATCAATTCTTTGGTGATGCCTTCTTTTTGGTCCAGCTTTCACAGTTGTATGTGACCAATGGGAAGACTGCAGCCTTGACTATACGCACCTTTGTTGACAGAGTAATGTCTCTGCTCTTCAACACACTGTCTAGGTTTGTCATCACTTTCCTGCCAAGAAGCAACTGTCTTCTGATTTCATGGCTGCAGTCACCATTTGCAGTGATTTTGGACCCCAAGAAGAGGAAATCTGTCACTACTTTCACCTTTTCTCCTTCTTGGCCAAGAGGAGCAACCCCGCTGCCAAGGAGCAGTGGCTGTGCGGGCACAGGAGGGCCTAGATGAGCTACTCCATGTTCAAGGTCAGGAGGGGCAGCAGTGAGCAAATACCCCTCATCCAAGGTAAAGAGCAGCAGCTGCTCTTTGCTGGAGCAGCCGAGAAGAGATACCCCAAGTCCAAGGTAAGAGAAACCCAAGTAAGACGGTAGGTGTTGCAAGAGGGCATCAGAGGGCAGACACACTGAAACCATACTCACAGAAAACTAGTCAATCTAATCACACTAGGACCACAGCCTTGTCTAACTCAATGAAACTAAGCCATGCCCTGTGGGGCCACCCAAGACGGATGGGTCATGGTGGAGAGGTCTGATAGAATGCGGTCCACTGGAGAAGGGAATGGCAAACCACTTCAGTATTCTTGCCTTGAGAACCCCATGAACAGTATGAAAAGGCAAAATGATAGGATACTAAAAGGGGAACTCCCCAGGTCAGTAGGTGCCCAATATGCTACTGGAGACCAGTGGAGAAATAACTCCAGAAAGAATGAAGGGATGGAGCCAAAGCAAAAACAATGCCCAGTTGTGGATGTGACTGGTGACAGAAGCAAGGTCTGATGCTATAAAGAGCAATATTGCATAGGAACTTGGAATGTTAGGTCCATTAATCAAGGCAAATTGGAAGTGGTCAAACAGGAGATGGCAAGAGTGAACGTCAACATTCTAGCAATCAGCGAACTAAAATGGACTGGAATGGGTGAATTTAACTCAGATGACCATTATATCTACTATTGCGGGCAGGAATCCCTTGGAAGAAATGGAGTAGCCATCATAGTCAACAAAAGAGTCTGAAATGCAGTACTTGGATGCAGTCTCAAAAATGACAGAATGATCTCTGTTCGTTTCCAAGGCAAACCATCCAGTATCACAGTAATCCAAGTCTATGCCCCAACCAGTAAGGCAGAAGAAGCTGAAGTTGAACGGTTCTATGAAGACCTATTAGACCTTTTAGAACTGACACCCAAAAAAGATGTCCTTCTCATTACAGGGGACTGGAATGCAAAAGCAGGAAGTCAAGAAACACCTGGAGTAACAGGCAAATTTGGCCTTGGAATACAGAATGAAGCAGGGCAAAGGCTAATAGAGTATTGCCAACAGAACGCACTGGTCATAGCAGACACCTTCTTCCAACAATACAAAGAAGACTCTACACGTGGACATCACCAGATGGTCAACACCGAAATCAGATTGATTATATTCTTTGCAGCCAAAGATGGAGAAGCTCTATACAGTCAGCAAAAACAAGACCAGGAGCTGACTGTGACTCAGATCATGAGCTCCTTATTTGCCAAATTCAGACTGAAATTGAAGAAAGTAGGGAAAACCACTAGACCATTCAGGTATGACCTAAATTAAATCCCTTATGATTATACAGTGGGAGTGAGAAATAGATTTAAGGGACTAGATCTCGTAGATAGAGTGCCTGATGAACTATGGACGGAGGTTCGTGACATTGTACAGGAGACAGGGATCAAGACCATCCCCATGGAAAAGAAACGCAAAAAAGCAAAATAGCTGTCTGGGGAGGCCTTACAAATAGCAGTGAAAAGAAGAGAAGCGAAAAGCAAAGGAGAAAAGGAAAGATATAAGTATCTAAATGCAGAGTTCCAAAGAATAGCAAGGAGAGATAAGAAAGCCTTCCTCAGTGATCAGTGCAAAGAAATAGAGGAAAACAACAGAATGGGAAAGACTAGAGATCTCTTCAAGAAAATTAGAGATACAAAGGGAACATGTCATACAAAGATGGGCTCGATAAAGGACAGAAATGGTATGGACCTAACAGAAGCAGAAGATATTAAGAAGAGGTGGCAAGAATACACAGAACTGTACAAAAAAGATCTTCATGACTCAGATAATCACGATGGTGTGATCACTCAACTAGAGCCAGACATCCTGGAATGTGAAGTCAAGTGGGCCGTAGAAAGCATCACTACGAACAAAGCTAGTGGAGGTGATGGAATTCCAGTTCAGCTATTTTAAATCCTGAAAGATGATGCTGTGAAAGTGCTGCACTCAGTTTGCCAGCAAATTTGGAAAAGTCAGCAGTGGCCACAGGACTGGAAAAGGTCAGTTTTCATTCCAATCCCAAAGAAAGGCAATGCCAAAGAATGCTCAAACTACCACACAATTGCATTCATCTCACATGCTAGTAAAGTAATGCTCAAAATTCTCGAAGCCAGGCTTCAGCAATACGTGAACCATGAACTTCCAGATGTTCAAGCTGGTTTTAGAAAAGGCAGAGGAACCAGAGATCAAATTGCCAACATCTGCTGGATCATCGAAAAAGCAAGAGAGTTCCAGAAAAACATCTATTTCTGCTTTATTGACTATGCCAAAGCCTTTGACTGTGTGGATCACAATAAACTGTGGAAAATTCTGAAAGAGATGGAAATAGCAGACCACCTGACCTGCCTCTTGAGAAACCTATATGCAGGTCAGGAAGCAACAGTTAGAACTGGACATGGAACAACAGACTGGTTCCAAATAGGAAAAGGAGTACATCAAGGCTGTATATTGTCACCCTGCTTATTTAACTTATATGCAGAGTACATCATGAGAAACGCTGGACTGGAAGAAGCAGAAGCTGGAATCAAGACTGCCAGAAGAAATATCAATAACCTCCGATATGCAGACGACACCACCCTTATGGCAGAAAGTGAAGAGGAGCTAAAAAGCCTCTTGATGAGAGTGAAAGAGGAGAGTGAAAAAGTTGGCTTAAAGCTCAACATTCAGAAAATGAAGATCATGGCATCTGGTCCCATCACTTCATAGGAAATAGACGGGGAAACAGTGGAAACAGTGGCAGACTTTATTTCGGGGGGCTCCAAAATCACTGCAGATGGTGACTGCAGCCATGAAATTAAAAGACACTTACTCCTTTGAAGAAAAGTTATGACCAACCTAGATAGCATATTGCAAAGCAGAGACATTACTTTGCCAACAACGGTCCGTCTAGTAAAGGCTATGGTTTTTCCAGTGGTCATGTATGGATGTGAGAGTTGGGACTGTGAAGAAAGCTGAGCGCAGAAGAACTGATGCTTTTGAACTGTGGTGTTGGAGAAGACTCTTGAGAGTCCTTTGGACTGCAAGGAGATCCAACTAGTCCATTCTAAAGGAGATCAGCCCTGGTGTTCTTTGGAAGGAATGATGCTAAAGCTGAGACTCCAGTACTTTGACCACCTCATGCGAAGAGTTGACTCATTGGAAAAGACTCTGATGCTGGGAGGGATTGGGGGTAGGAGGAGAAGGGGACGACAGAGGATGAGATGGCTGGATGGCATCATTGACTCGATGGACGTGAGTCTGAATGAACTCCGGGAGTTGGTGATGGACAGGGAGGCCTGGCGTGCTGCCATTCATGGGGTCACAAAGAGTCGGACACGACTGAGCGACTGAACTAAACTGAGCTGTAATATATATGACAATAATATCACAAAGAATGGAGAGGTAAATATATAATATAAAAGTTCTTTAGTCTACATAAAATGACACAATGTTAGTATTATATAGACTTTAATAAGTTAGGAAAGCATATTATAATCCCTATAGAAGTCACTAAAAGAAATCAAAGAGCTATAGCTAATGAAATAATAGAGAAATTGTTTAAAAATTAAAAAAGATTACTATTCTTCGTTTCTCCTCCCCAAAAAAGTAGAAAAGGAAAAACAGAGGAACAGAGAATAGATATGATTAGCAGGATAGAAATCCAATAGTATCAATAACTAAAGTGAATTAAACATTCACATCAAATAGAAGGAAGATTGTTAGGCTACAGAAAAATGCAAAGCCCAAACCACATATTGTTTACAAGAATCACACTTTAAGTGTATAAGGGTAAATAGGGTGACACAGAGGATGGAAGGAGGTAAGCCAAGCAAACAGTACACATGGAAGGCTAGAGTGGTTGTAGGATCTCAAATAAAGTAGATGTTAAGAAAAAGAGTAGAACCAAATATAAGAGAAATATTTCATCATCAAAATATTTCATCATGATTAAAGGGGGCAAATCGTCAGACAAACGTAACATTCTCAAGTAATATGCATTATCTAAAGCAGTTTCAAAACACACATAGAAAACTCATAAGAGAAAGGAAAAGATAGAGAAATGCACCATTATACTTAGAGATTTTAACATCTCCTTGTTATCAACTGATAGAAACAAGAAGACAAAAATTTAGTAGGCTATAGAAGATCTGAATAACATTACTCATCAATTTAACTTTCATGTATAGAACATTATAACTCAATAGCAGAATATAAATGTTTAAAGGTACACTTGGAATATTGACCAAGGCAAATCAGATGTTGAGTCATAAAATAAAATTTAATAAATTTCAAAAGGATAAGCACCTATAGAATATGTAACCACAATGGAGCTAAATTAAAACCAAAATAGAAGATATCTAGAAAAGTATGAAGTATTTGGAAGTTTTCTAACATACTCCAAATAACTCATGGGCCAAAAATTCACAAGAGAAATTAATATGCATTTTGAAATACATGACAACAAAAATATAACCTATTAAGATTTGAGGGATACAGAAGATAAGTGCTTAAATCCTTTTTCTAGAAAAGAAGAAAAGTTTAAAGTCAGTGACATAATGGGACTTTCCTCGTGATCCAGTGGTTAAGAGTTCATGCCCCCAAAGCAGAGGGATGGGTTCGATCCCTGATCAGGGAACTAAGATTCTGCATGTCACAAAGCATGGCCAAACAAAAAAAGTCAGTGATATACTATTCCATTTTACACAGCTAGAAAAATAAGAGCAAACTAGATACAAGGCAAGTAGAAAAAAGGAAACAATGAAGAGTAGAACTCCATGAAATACACAATAATAAAAACATAAAAGCTAGCCCTTTGAAAGTTATAATAAAACTGATAAACTCCTAATCCAAGACAAACTAAGAAAAAGAAAAAACTTATGAATATCATCAATCAGAGAGGGGATATCACTGTAGATGGTACAGATAGTAAAAGAATATTAAGGCTATCTCATGAACAACTTTATGCCACCATATTCAATAATTAAGATGAAATGAAATGCACATATCTCTTGAAAGAAACAACTTGTTAAAACTGACTCAAGAAGAAACAGGAAATATATGAATACCCTCATATCTATTAAAATAATTGAATTCATAATCAAAACATCCCTACAAAGAAAACTGATCAGATGACTGGTATCTTTTATCATATTTAAGGAAGAAATATTATTAATTTTGTACAAGCTTTCAGTAACTAAAAGAGGAGGGACCTCTTCTCAACTCATTTCATATTACTATGGGATACCAAAAGCTCATTAAATTATTACAATAAAGTAATATTACAAATGAACAGAGATCATTCTGTTGTTTTTGAGATTGCATCCAAGTACTGCATTTCTGATTCTTTTGTTGACCATGATGGCTCCTCCATTTCTTCTAAGGGATTCCTGCCCTCAGTAGTAGATATAATGGTCATCTGAGTTAAATTCACTCATTCCAGTCCATTTTAGTTCACTGATTCCTAGAATGTCGACGTTCACTCTTGCCATCTCCTGTTTGACCACTTCCAATTTGCCTTGTCCATGGACCTGACATTCCAAGTTCCTATGCAATATTGCTCTTTACAGCAGTATTTACAGCAATCAGACCTTGCTTCTATCACCAGTCACATCCACAGCTGCGTATTGTTTTTGCTTTGGCTCCATCCCTTCATTCTTTCTGGAGTTATTTCTCCACTGGTCTCCAGTAGCATATTGGGCACCTACTGACTTGGGGAGTTCCTCTTTCAGTATCCTATCATTTTGCCTTTTCACACTGTTCATGGGGTTCTCAAGGCAAGAATACTGAAGTGGTTTGCCATTCCCTTCTCCAGTGGACCACATTCTGTCAGATCTCTCCACCATGACCCACCCGTCTTGGGTGGCCCCACAGGGCATGGCTTAGTTTCATTGAGTTAGACAAGGCTGTGGTCCATGTGATTAGATCGACTATAGTTTTCTGTACATCATGAGAAACGCTGGGCTAGAAGAAGCACAAGCTGGAATCATGATTGCAGGGAGAAATATCAGGCACCTCAGATATGCAAATGACACCACCCTTACGGTAGAAAGTGAAGAGGAGCTAAAAAGCCTCTTGATGAGAGTGAAAGAGGAGAGTGAAAAAGTTGGCTTAATGCTCAACATTCAGAAAACGAAGATCATGGCATCTGGTCCCATCACTTCATGGGAAATAGATGGGGAAACAGGGGAAACAGTGGCAGACTTTATTTTTGGGGGCTTCAAAATCACTGCAGATGTGACTGCAGCCATGAAATTAAAAGATGCTTACTCCTTGGAAGAAAAGTTATGACCAACCTAGATAGCATATTCAAAAGCAGAGACATTACTTTGCCAACAAAGGTCCGTCTAGTCAAGGGTGCGGTTTTTCCAGTGGTCATGTATGGATGTGAGAGTTGGACTGTGAAGAAGGCTGAGCGGCAAAGAATTGATGCTTTTGAACTGTGGTGTTGGAGAAGACTCTTGAGAGTCCCTTGGACTGCAAGGAGATCTAACTAGGTCCATTCTAAAGGAGATCAGCCCTGGGTGTTCTTTGGAAGGAATGATGCTAAAGCTGAAACTCCAGTACTTTGGCCACTTCATGCGAAGAGTTGACTCATTGGAAAAGATTTTGATGCTGGGAGGGATTGGGGGCAGGAAGGAGAAGGGGACGACAGAGGATGAGATGGCTGGATGGCATCACTGACTCAATGGATGTGAGTCTGAGTGAACTCCGGGAGTTGGTGATGGACAGGGAGGCCTGGCACGCTGCGATTCATGGGGTCGCAGAGTTGGACATGACTGAGCGACTGAACTGAACTGAACTGAATATTACAAACTGGTATCCCTCATGAACATAGACACAAAAATCCTCAACAAAATAATAGCACATCAAATGTAGCAATATATAAAAGGTACTACATAATGGCCAAATGAGTATTTTTCTAAAATAAAATGTTGGCTTAACATTAGAAGTCCATGTAAATCGTCACATTAAAAGAATAAAGATGCAAAGCTGTATGATTATATCATTAAATGTAAGAAAAGCATTTGAGAAAATAAAAACTAAGGAAACTAGGGAACTTATTTACTATGAAAATTTAGTCATACATTACTATTACATACATATTTAGTCATATATTACTAGTCCTACAGTTAATGGATACAACCTTTCTGGAATGTTACTTGGTAATATACATCAAGAATTACAAAAATGTTCACATAAAAAAATGGAGCTCACTTTAATCTGATAAAGAACAACTATCAAAAATCCATATTTAACATTATATTAATTGGTGAAAAACTGAATGCCTTTTCCTTGAGCACAAAGCAAGGATGTCTTCTTTAATCACTTCTGTTTAATACTGAATTAAAAGTTAACACAGCAAGTTAAAAATAAGAAATGAAAAACATGAAGCATGGCAAGCCTTAAAAGCTGTTGTTATGGCTGTTCACCTGACTATGAACTTGAAAATCCTAGGAAATCTACCAAACAAACAAAGAAAACAAGCAAGCCCCTAGAGTATGTGCATTTAGCAAGACTGTAGTATACAAAGTAAATATTAAAAATTCAATGCTCTTTCTATATACTACTAATAAATTCAATGAAAAAGGTATAAGATTGTTATACTGACACTATATAACTGAGGTAAATTTTTAAAAATCTAAATAAACTTAGAGATATACCATGCTTATGGATTGGAAAACAATATTTTTAGGATGTCAATTCTCCTAAATTGATCCAATCACAATTTCACCTCTTTAATAGAAATCAATAAACTGAATCTAAAATGTAAAGAAAAGAAAATGAAATAGCTAAAAAATAATTAATCATTTTCTTTTAAAAAGAAAAGCATTATTAAATAAATTTTTTATTAAAATAATTTTTAATAAAAATAAGTTGGAAGATAATTTATTTCAAGATTTTCTATAATGTTAAAGTCATCCAGACTCTGTGACATGGCCAGAAGACTGGACTTGTAGATCAATGAAATAGAAATCCATAAATGTGTGTTCATAGGTGTACATATCCAACTGATTTTGAAAAGGTAGCAGGCAATTCAATGAAGAAAAAAAATAGCCTTTTTTTAACAAATGGTGTTAGAATAATGGGATATCTGTATAGAGAAAGAATGAACCTAGAGCCCTACATTACACCACATACAACTTCTGTAAGAAAATAAAGGAAAATATCTTTTTAACCTTCATCAAGAAAAAGTCTTGCTCTTCAAAAGCCTATTAAGGAAATAAATCAGCAAGTTACACACTGGGAGAAAATATTCACAAAACATATCTGATCCAAAAAATGCAGAGTTCTACGTTCAATGATTATTTTCCCAATTAAAAATGGATTAAAAGATCTTAATAGATACTTTCCAAAAGAAGATATACGAATGGCCAACAGCAACATTAAAATATGGTCTTTGTCATTAGTCATCAGAGAACTGCATATTAAAATCACAATAAGGTATCATTTAAAAGCCACCAAAATGGTTGAAATAAAAAAGTCTGACTATATCAAGCCTTGGCAATGACATGATGTAAATAAAATTCTGATACTTTGGTGGTTAAGACTGTAAAGTTTACAACTTTATAAAACAGTTTGGGGGTTTCAAGTATAGTTAAGAGTAGCCTTAGAATATTATATATTCTACTCCTATCTGGTTACTTAAGAGAAAGAAAATATGTCTATAAAGGACTTGCACACAAATGTTTACAGAAGTTCAGATTTTCTGTTTTCTGCCCAAATCTGGAAACAATGTAAATGTCCATCAACAAATGAACTGATAAACTTGTTGTGGGGTACTTATACAATATACTGCTCAGTTCAGTTCAGTCGCTCAGTTGTGTCTGACTCTTTGTGACCCAATGAATCGCAGCACGCCAGGCCTCCCTGTCCATCACCAACTCCCGGAGTTCACTCAGATTCAAGTCCATCGAGTCAGTGATGCCATCCAGCCATCTCATCCTCTGTCGTCCCCTTCTTCTCCTTCCCCCAATCCCTCCTAGCATCAAAGTCTTTTCCATGAGTCAACTCTGCATGAGGTGGCCGAAAGTACTGGAGTTTCAGCTTTAGCATCATTCCTTCCAAAGAAATCCCAGGACTGATCTCCTTCAGAATGGACTGGTTGGATCTCCTTGCAGTCCAAGGGACTCTCAAGAGTCTTCTCCAACACCACAGTTCAAAAGCATCAATTCTTCAGGCGCTCAGCCTTCTTTACAGTCCAACTCTCACATCCATACATGACTACTGGAAAAACCATAGCCTTGACTAGACGGACCTTATTCGGCAAAGTAATGTCTCTGCTTTTCAATATGCTATCTAGGTTGGTCATAACTTTTCTTCCAGGGAGTAAGCATCTTTTAATTTCACGGCTGCAGTCACCATCTGCAGTGATTTTGGAGCCCCCCAAAATAAAGTCTGACACTGTTTCCACTGTTTCCCCATCAGGAATTTAAAAAGTAATGGATTAATGAAATATGCAGTAAAATGCAAAGATCTCCAAAACATACAGTGAGTAAAAGATGCCAATTACACGCATACTGTGTGATATCATTTATATGAAAATTCAGAACATGCAGAGCTGTCTTAAGTGACAGAAATTAGATCACTGGGTCAGAGGTTTGTGAGGGGCTTACTGGAAAGTAGAGCAAAGTACTCTTTGGAACAATGGATCCTTTTTATATTAATTGGGTTGTTACTTACACAGGTATATTCATTTGTTACAACACAAACTTCTTGTACATTTTAATTAAATGTATATTTAAAGTTGATAAAAAAATAAAACAGCAAAAGAATTACCAAAGAAACTTTTCAATAGATATGCTGAGATAATATCAAAATTATAAACTATATTTTGTTTCCAAACCTATAGAATTGGGTACTAAGTTGAAGAACCATTCACTGTGCACACATTTTGGACCATTCATTCTCTGTGTGGGAGACCACAAAGTCAAAACCTAACTGTCAGATGATCAGTGTTTCTCATATTTCATACAGTCCAGATAAAATGTGAACAAAATTCACTGAGGGTCTCTGTCTAACATAAGACATCATTCACTGATATGATGAAATTATTAGAAATAATTCTCTGCTGTTCTTAACTGGCATCTGTTGGAGCTGTTAAAATGATGGTAAAATGCTCAAAATCAAGACAGCAAATGTCTAAACTCATGGCATTTAGGATTGCCACACTGTATAGGTCATTCTTAAGTTATTAAGATTTTATTGAATTATATCTCCATATTTTAACCTTATAAAATACTAGATGGGAAACTCTGAGTAGCTCCAATTTAGGATGGGGAAAGAAAAACACATTTTCAGTCCTTCAAGTTCAGTAAAATTCTAATCCAAAACTCCTTGAAATGTGCTTTCTATTTTTCCCAAATCTAATATCGCGATAGTCTGCCTGAACTTCAATAGTAAATTTTAAATGTCATTCAGGACCAATTGAATACCACTTGTATTTGCATTCCTTAAAAAGCAGAAAAACATTAACCTTTTGTTTTATTGAATTAAAATGCCATGGAAATGCTGATGTAGTCTTGAGAGACTGGAATACTTTTACAAAGAAGAAGAGCTGCCACTTATTAAACACAAAGAACAATTACTTGATAGGATGCCTTCTGACAAAAAGCAGATTGGTATTCTCATCATAGAAAAGGCATTATAAAAAAAATCTAGCGGAGACCTCTGAGATTTGAATAATTTAAAGCTGCATTTGGTGCAATTTGAATTTTTCTTTAGGGAGGCAAAGTTAAATACCTTTAATTTGTTCTAATTATTTCAAATTTGCAAGTTAATTATGGCTGATCATTAAATAACAAAAAGGACTATCGTCTCCATAGAGTTTTACCTCCTACCCTCTGAATTACTTAAGCTAGATTTTAGTATGCATGAATTAACTTTCTAAATAATCACACGGTTTGACTAAATGGCTCAGCAAAATGAGCTCTGATCCTCAGAATAAGCATTAATGGACATTAGAAATGCTATTGGGACTCATGTTACTTACAGTATAAGTATTTTTAATGGGGCCTTATTTACTAATCTTTATATACTGTTCAAGTTAGAACACCATATAGATACATTATTCTGCTTTACTAGAGGAAAAGTCCAATCTTTGAGACAATAAAAACAAATGTCTGTTTCATATCAACTAAATTCATTTTTAAATTATGCAGGGATGTGATGATGGATTTTTAACTTGCTTCAGCTGTTCATTTCAATGAATCAATCCAGCAAAAACGGTATGCTTGGTCTGTAAATGGAATATTATGGATCCACTGATGTGGTAAATGATTCTGAAACAGGAGTAGCAAAAGGAGGTCCAATAAGATATCATTTAATTCCACCTGCTATTTCCAAAGGAAGAATTCATGGTTTCTTATTTTGTGAGTTTCTAGTTGGCATTTCTCTGCATACTTGGCTACCAATGAATGGGAAGCCAGATGGCATATAACCCTAATGCTTATAACTCTTAAAAATAATTTTCCTCAATGTCACAACTAAATTGTCACATTCCCCAGAGATGGACTTGTCAATGAACAAAATATTTTGAAACCAGTTAAAATAATAAATTTCCAAAAATGAAGTATTTGATATAGTCAGATCTTTATATGTTCTCACTCCAAAATCACAGTACAAATTTTATTTCCATATATCAAGTAAATATTATCTGAGAGCCTACTGTGTATCAGTTGTGTTTGGGTATGGAAGTACACAAGGGAATAAGTGACTACATCCTTGATTATTTACAGGTAAACAAGAAGAGATAGCTAGCTCAACAATGAGCACACAATGGCAGGTGTTATGATAGCAGTATAAGCGAAGTGCTTTCCTGATAGCTCAGTTGATAAAGAATCTGCCTACAATGCAGGAGACCCTGGTTCAGTTCCTAGGTTCGGAAGATCTGCTGGAGAAGGGAAAGGCTACCCACTCCAGTATTCTTGGGCTTCCCTGGTGGCTCAGCTGGTAAGAATCCACCTGCAATGTTGGAGATATGGGTTCAATCCCTGGATTGGGAAGATCCCCTGGAGAAGTGAAAGGCTACCCACTCCAGTATTCTGGCCTGGAGAATTCCATGGACTGTATAGTCCATGGGGTTGTAAAGAGTCCCACACAACGGAGTGATTTTCACTTTCACTTTTCACAGGGAGCTGAAAAATAACAGGAAGCTTCCAAGAAGGGAATGAGGGGTCATGAATCAGATGAGATAAGAAGTCAGTTAAAAGAAAAGATAATTTAACAGCATATACTATACAGCACACACACACACATATACTGAGAATACCAAAACAGCTTCTCTGCCTCCTGAGAAATCTGTATGCAGGTCAAGAAGCAAGTTAGAACTGGACATGCAACAATGAACTGGTTCCAAGTTGGGAAAGGAGTACATCAAGGCTGTATATTGTCACCCTGCTTATTTAATGTATATGCAGAGTACATTATGCGAAATGCCAGGCTGGATGAAGCACAAGCTGGAGTCAAGATTGCTGGGAGAAGTATCAGTAACCTCAGATATGCAGATGACACCACTCTTATGGCAGAAAGTGAAGAGGAAGTAAAGAGCCTCTTGATGAAAGTGAAAGAGGAGAGTGAAAAAGCTGGCTTAAAACTCAACATTTGGAAAATGAAGATCATGGCATCTAGACCCATCACTTCATGGCAAATAAATGGGAAAAAAGAGAAAACACTGAGAGACTTTCTTTTCTTGGGCTCCAAAATGACTGGAGATGGTGACTGCAGCCATGAAATTAAAATATACTTACTTCTTGGAAGAAAAGTTATGACCAATCTAGACAGCATATTAAAAAGCAGGGACATCAGTTTGCCAGTCTATATAGTCAAAGCTATGGTTTTTCCCATAGTCATGTATAGATGTGAGAGTGGACCATAAAGAAGGCTGAATGCTGAAGAAATGATGCTTTTGAGCTATGGTGCTGGAGAAGACTCTTGAGAGTCCCTTGGACTGCAAGGAGACCAAACCAGCCAATGCTAAAGGTAATCAACCCAGAATATTCATTAGAAGGACTGATGCTAAAGCTGAAGCTCTAATACTTTGGCCACCTGATGTGAAGAGTCGACTCATTAGGAAAGACCCTGATCCTGGGAAACACTGAAGGTAGGAGGAGAAGGGGACGACAGAGGACGAGATGGTTGGATGGCATCACTGACTCAATGGACATGAGTTTGGGCAAGCTCTAGGAGATAGTGAAGGACAGGGAAGCCTTGTATGCTGCAGTCCATGAGGTTGCAGAGAGTTGGACATGACTGAGCGACTAAGGACATACAAAAGGCACTGGCTTGGTCCCTGGTTCCAAAAGATGTAGCCATTCTCAAATAGAATTTATTTATAGAAGGATACCAAATCCCTTAGGTATGTTTGGTAGAATAATGGTGTCTAGAATATAACAAATAATTTATAAAAAGAAGACAATAAATAATTTTCAAGCAGAAAACACCTAATTTAGAACTGCATGGCATAAGAGAGAGAGGGTCTGGCTCTGGTTAGCACAGTTTAGTAGTTTAGTGTACTAGCTTTGGTCACACAGAACTCGGCACTCTACAGCTATTTACCTGATAGACTTCTTAAGGTTACTGAGCTGAATCGCCTCATTTCTAAAATGAGGTAAGTAATAGTATGTAGGATTGTTGTGAGGATTAAATGAATTAACACATACGATACATAAAGGTGTACCTAGCACATAGTTCAGTTCAGTTCAGTTCAGTTGCTCAGTCATGTTTGACTCTTTGCGACCGATGAATCACAGCACGCCAGGCATCCCTGTCCATCACCATCTCCCGGAGTTCACTCAAACTCACGTCCATCGAGTCAGTGATGCCATGCAGCTATCTCACCCTCTGTCATCCCCTTTTCCTCCTGCCCCCAGTCCCTCCCAGCATCAGAGTCTTTTCAATGAGTCAACTCTTCGCATGAGGTGGCCAAATAGATTTAAGGGACTAGATCTGATAGAGTGCCTGAGGAACTATGGACGGAGGTTTGTGACATTGTACAGGAGACAGGGATCAAGATCATCCTCATGGAAAAGAAATGCAAAAAAGCAAAATGGCTGTCTGCAGACGGCTTGAAAATAGCTGTGAAAAGAAGAGAAGTGAAAAGCAAAGGAGAAAAGGAAAGATATTCCATTTGAATGCAGAGTTCCAAAGAATAGCAAGGAGAGATAAGAAAGCCTTCCTCAGCCATCAATGCAAAGAAATAGAGGAAAACAACAGAATGGGGAAGACTAGAGATGTCTTCAAGAAAATTAGAGGTACCAAGGGAACATTTCATACAAAGATGGGCTCGATAAAGGACAGAAATGGTATGGACCTAACAGAAGCAGAAGATATTAAAAAGAGGTGGCAAGAATACACAGAAGAACTGTGTATTCTTCATGACCCAGATAATCACGATGGTGTGATTATCAACTCAACTAGAGCTAGACGTCCTGGAATGTGAAGTCAAGTGGGCCTTAGAAAGCATCACTATGAACAAAGCTAGTGGAGGTGATGGAATTCCAGTTGAGCTATTTCAAATCCTGAAAGATGATGCTGTGAAAGTGCCGTAATCAATTTGCCAGCAAATTTGGAAAACTCAGCAGTGGCCACAGGACTGGAAAAGGTCAGTTTTCATTCCACTCCCAAAGAAAGGCAATACCAAAGAATGCTCCAACTACCGCACAATTGCACTCATCTCACACCTAGCACGTAAGTACTACATAAATGTTATTAACAGCATTTATTATCATTATTTCTATTATGATTAAATGAAGCATTTAAAATAGAGCAACATCCAGTATATTATAGCTTCTCAATACATTATTACAGACTAGCTAAATAAATGGATGGTACAATCACTGAGAATGATGGAGAAAGAGTAGGACACTGGGGTAGTGGGAGGGATAACTAGTTTGAAAACCTTGAATTTGAGGGACCCTATGCCATTCTGAAGGAGATCAGCCCTGGGATTTCTTTGGAAGGAATGATGCTAAAGCTGAAACTCCAGTACTTTGGCCACCTCATGTGAAGAGTTGACTCATTGGAAAAGACTCTGATGCTGGGAGGGATTGGGGGCAGGAGGAGAAGGGGACGACAGAGGATGAGATGGCTGGATGGCATCACTGACTCGATGGACATGAGTCTGAGTGAACTCCCGGAGTTGGTGATGGACAGGGAGGCCTGGCGTGCTGCGATTCATGGGGTTGCAAAGAGTCGGACACGACTAAGCAACTGAACTGATGTGATTTGGGCTAGATAACTTTATTATGCAATTATAAGGACAGTTTTGGGCCTCAGGAGGGAAAAGCTGAAACCTGAGATAAAGATTTTAGAGTTATCAGCATAGAAATATGATCTAAAGTCACTGGAATGAATTAAATTTCCCACAGCAATAAATAATACTGATCGGAGGGAAGAGAATGGAATTGTCGCTACTTAAACAGCAGGTAGAGGGAAAGTAAAAGTAAAATACTCTGTGGGAGTGGGGAAGCAAAAGCAATAGGGAGGGAGTTTCCAAAAGGGAGATAAGCAGAGCAAGAACAAATAGTATCGAAAAAGCAAGGATTGAAAGAGATGTCAGAAAGGCTGGCTGCATTGCTAGCTACTGAGAAGTCAAGTAGGATGAGGACTGACAAGAAATAAAAAGACTTGGGAATTAGGAGGATACTCATGACCATGATTCAGTAGAAGACAACTAAATGGAAAATGAGAAAGCAGAAGCAGAGACCATGTAGATTATGCTATTAAAGATGTTTGGAAAAAATAGGGCAGTGGTTCAATGGCAAGGCAAAGATGAGCGGTTCTTGTTGTTTTCTAAGAGGGATCAGTGGGCGAGGCGCAGTGTGTGAGAGCATGGCAATCATGGACGACGAGGAGGAGAAATACGGGCTGTGGAAGATCCGCAAGACCATCATGCAGGTGAGCGGCGGGGGCGGGGCCGCCCTCCTCTGAGAACGCGGTGAGGACAGAATAGCTGAGCCAGACGAACAGTGCACACGGCGGCCGATGCATGAATGGCGGGTGCTAGGGCCAGCTGATGGGGACAAGCCTCTCCACTCGTGCCCATGCGGCTGGAGTGGAGGAGTCCAGCCCCAGAGGCCCCGGAGAGGGGGTCAGGATCTCGCTCCAGCTGGAGGGAGGGAAAGCAGGAGACGCTGGGCCGCCATGTGTTTGTGTTCCTGGAAGGTTGTGGTGTTACAGTCCCTGATCCTTGAAGTTTTTAATCAGTAAGAGATACCCCATGTCCAAGGTAAGAGAAACCCAAGTAAGATGGTAGATGTTGCTAGAGGGCATCAGACGGCAGACAAACTGAAATCATAATCACTGAAAACTAGCCAATCCGATCACATGGACCACAGCCTTGTCTAACTTAATGAAACTAACCCATGCCCTGTGGGGCCACCCAAGACGGACGGGTCATGGTGGAGAGGTCTGACAGAATGGTCCACTGGAGAAGGGAATGGCAAACCACTTCAGTTCAGAGGAACTCCCCAGGTTGGTAGGTGCCCAATATGCTACAGGAGACCAGTGGAGAAATAACTCCAGAAAGAATGAAGGGATGGAGCCAAAGCAAGAACAATACCCCGCTGTGGATGTGACTGGTGATAGAAGCAAGGTCCAATGCTGTAAAGAGCAATATTGCATAGGAACATGGAATGTTAGGTCCATGAATCAAGGCAAATTGGAAGTGGTCAAACAGGAGATGGCAAGAGTGAACGTCAACATTCTAGCAATTAGCGAACTAAAATGGACCGGAATGGGTGAATTTAACTCAGATGACCATTATATCTACTACTGCGGGCAGGAATCCCTCAGAAGAAATGGAGTAGCCATCATAGTCAACAAAAGAGTCTGAAATGCAGTTCTTGGATGCAGTCTCAAAAACGACAGAATGATCTCTGTTTGTTTCCAAGGCAAACCATTCAATATCACAGTAATCCAAGTCTATGCCCCAACCAGTAAGGCTGAAGAAGCTGAAGTTGAATGGTTCTATGAAGACCTATAAGACCTTTTAGAACTGACACCCAAAAAAGATGTCCTTCTCATTATAGGGGACTGGAACGCAAAAGCAGGAAGTCAAGAAACACCTGGAGTAACAGGCAAATTTGGCCTTGGAATACAGAATGAAGCAGGGCAAAGGCTAATAGAGTTTTCCCAAGAGAATGCACTGGTCATAGCAAACACCCTCTTCAAACAACACAAGAGAAGACTCTACACGTGGACATCACCAGATGGTCAACACCGAAATCAGATTGATTATATTCTTTGCAGCCAAAGATGGAGAAGCTCTATACAGTCAGCAAAAACAAGACCAGGAGCTGACTGTGGCTCAAATCATGAGCTCCTTATTTGCCAAATTCAGACTGAAATTGAAGAAAGTAGGGAAAACCACTAGACCATTCAGGTATGACCTAAATCAAATCCCTTATGATTATACAGTGGAAGTGAGAAATAATTTTAAGGGACTAGATCTGATAGAGTGCCTGATGAACTATGGATGGAAGTTCATGACATTGTACAGGGGACAGGGATCAAGACCATCCCCATGGAAAAGAAATGCAAAAAAGCAAAATGGCTGTCTGGGGAGGCCTTACAAATAGCAGTGAAAAGAAGAGAAGCGAAAAGCAAAGGAGAAAAGGAAAGATATAAGTATCTGAATGTAGAGTTCCAAAGAATAGCAAGAAGAGATAAGAAAGCCTTCCTCAGCCATCAATGCAAAGAAATAGAGGAAAACAACAGAATGGGGAAGACTAGAGATGTCTTCAAGAAAATTAGAGATACCAAGGGAACATGTCATACAAAGATGGGCTCGATAAAGGACAGAAATGGTATGGACCTAACAGAAGCAGAAGATATTAAAAAGAGGTGGCAAGAATACACAGAAGAACTGTACAAAAAAGATCTTCACGACCCAGATAATCACGATGGTGTGATCACTCAAAGCCAGACATTCTGGAATGTGAAGTCAAGTGGGCCTTAGAAAGCATCACTACGAACAAAGCTAGTGGAGGTGATGGAATTCCAGTTGAGCTATTTCAAATCCTGAAAGATGATGCTGTGAAAGTGCTGCACTCAATATGCCAGCAAATTTGGAAAACTCAGCAGTGGCCACAGGACTGGAAAAGGTCAGTTTTCATTCCAATCCCAAAGAAAGACAATGCTGAAGAATGCTCAAACTACCGCACAATTGCACTCATCTCACATGCTAGTAAAGTAATGCTCAAAATTCTCCAAGCCAGGCTTCAGCAATACGTGAACCATGAACTTCCAGATGTTCAAGCTGGTTTTAGAAAAGGCAGAGGAACCAGAGATCAAATTGCCAACATCTGCTGGATCATCAAAAAATCAAGAGAGTTCCAGAAAAACATCTACTTCTGTTTTATTGACTATGCCAAAGCCTTTGACTGTGTGGATCACAATAAACTGTGGAAAATTCTGAAAGAGATGGGAATACCAGACCACCTGACCTGCCTCTTGAGACACCTATATGCAGGTCAGGAAACAACAGTTAGAACTGGACATGGAACAACAGACTGGTTCCAAATAGGAAAAGGAATACGTCAAGGCTGTATATTGTCACCCTGCTTAGCTAACTTCTATGCAGAGTACATCATGAGAAACGCTGGGCTGGAAGAAGCACAAGCTGGAATCATGGCTGCTGGGAGAAATATCAATAACCTCAGATATGCAGATGACACCATCCTTATGGCAGAAAGTGAAGAGGAACTAAAATGTTGATGAAAATGAAAGAGGAGTGAAAAAGTTGGCTTAAAGCTCAACATTCAGAAAACTAAGATCATGGCATCTGGTCCCATCATGTCGTGGGTAATAGATGGGAAACAGTGTCAGACTATATTTTTCTGGGCTCCAAAATCACTGCAGACGGTGACTGCAGCCATGAAATTAAAAGACGATTACTCCTTGGAAGGAAAGTTATGACCAACCTAGATAGTATATTAAAAAGCAGATATACTACTTTTCCAACAAAGGTCCATCTAGTCAAGACTATGATTTTTCCTATGGTCATGTATGGATGTGAAAGTTGTACTGTGAAGAAACCTGAGCGCTGAAGAATTGATGCTTTTGAACTGTGGTGCTGGAGAACTCTTGCGAGTCCCTTGGACTGCAAGGAGATCCAACCAGTCCATCCTAAAGGAGACTAGTTCTGGGTGTTTATTGGAAGGACTGATGCTGAGGCTGAAACCTCAATACTTTGGCCACCTCATGCGAAGAGCTGATTCACTGGAAAAGACCCTGATGCTGGGAGGGATTGGGGGCAGGAGGAGAAGGGGACGACAGAGGATAAGATGGCTGGATGGCATCACCAAATCAATGCACATGAGTCTGAGTGAACTCTGGGAGCTGGTGATGGACAGGGAGGCCTGGCGGGCTGTGATTCATGGGGTCGCAAAGAGTCGGACATGAATGACCAATTGAACTGACCTGAATTGAAGACGGTTCTTTAAACACATAGAGAAAGAGCCCAAAAATGTTTGAGAAGCATTGATACAGTGAAATTGTTTAGAAAATAATTTGCAAATGTGAATGAGGCACTGATGCAGCAGCTATGTGGATCTGAGATACACTATTGGACCATGAAGCAGTAATGCCTGATGGATTTTAAATTAAGAACTCTGGAGACAGGTCTGTGTCTTACATAAACATGGGGTCTTCACCATATAATTAGCAGTTGGGCTTCCCTTGTGGCTCAGTTGGTAAAGCATTCACCTGCTATGCGGGGAAACCTGGGTTCAATCCCTGGGTTAGGAAGATCCTCTGGAGAAGGGAAAGGCTACCCACTCCAGTATTCTGGCCTAGAGAATCCCATGGACTGTATAGTCCATGGAGTCACAAAGAGTCAGACACGACTGAGCAACTTGCACTCACCATATAATTAGAAATTAGGGCAGACCTCATTTTTAGTGAAGGTATGCTTGTACTGGCTCAGACGTAAAGCGTCTGCCCGCAATGCGGGAGACCCGGGTTCGATTCCTGGGTCAGGAAGATCCCCTGGAGAAGGAAAGGGCAATCCACTCCAGTACTCTTGCCTGGAAAATCCCATAGATGGAGGAGCCTGATAGGCTACAGTCCATTGTGTCGCAAGAGTCGGACACGACTGAGCGACTTCACTTCACTTTAAGCTTGTAGTTGAAGATGTCACTAGATTATTATTTGCTCCCTCACCAAAGGGAATGTAGCTAGAATTTTATTAATTATAAGATGTTTAGTTTTATTCTTCCCAGAACCAGCAACAACTGAGAAAGAGTGAAGAAAAAGAGAATGGTGATGAAGCTGTGCTAAATAAAACACTGTGCTGTATCCATTACCAAACCACTAATTTAGAGTTCTGTTGCACTGATCTTAGAAATGCCTTCAGAATTTCTCTGTGGCCTTCAATAAGGAAAATAGCTCTTGAAGCTAATTCATGCACATTTTAATGTGGAATGTGCATTTTTAAACTTTTTAAAGATATGTAAAAGGAGACTGACAGTTGGGAAGATGAAAATGTCAGTTTAATATAAACGAAGAAACACAGAGTGCCCAATACACAATCAATTTCCTAAGGGCAGTTACCATGTTCTTCTCTTGTCTGCACCCCCAGAAATGCATTCATTCTATGGGGGTGGACATTGGAGAAGAGGCCCAACACACATCTACTGAAGAGACAGTTATCGTTTGGAAGACATTTGTGGAATGAAAACAACAGAACTCTGAGTTAGTTCACTGCTACCTCTTCCTTGCATTGTGGACCATTCATAGTCATTCCTTGATCTATAATCCATAATTTCATCAAAGCATGCACTTAAAAATCTTCAAAATCTGGTATAAGATGAGAAAAGGAGGATACGTTTAGAGTATGCCAAAAAATCTTGCCAGTGAGCTGTGAATACAAAATTTTAAAACAGACCAATCCAATCCAAGGTACTAAAGATCTTTAAATTTATTGGAAATGTCAAAAAGCCTTATGGTGATCGATTAAGGACTGTGGCTGAAAATATTTCTTTAGAAAAACAAGGTCTGATGGTGGCCAGAGTGTTACTGGAGATGCAGGGTGAGGACAAGTCCATGTTTCTGCTGTCTCTAAAGCTGTGGTTCCAAAAGGACGGTCTGAGAATGTAAAACGCATTTTTGAAAATACTAAGACATTACCTATCATTTTCCACTTCATTCTCTCACGAGGGTACAGTGAGAATGCCTGACATGTGACATCACAGCACACTGAATGCAGTGAGAATAGCCGAAGGTTAAAGAGATGTTCAAAAATGTAAAGCAATGACACTTTTTTCACTAAATTTTTTTGTTGTGGAAAATACATTTTTTATATGCAATGAGTTTACTATTATTATTTTAAATGAATGTTTATTTTTATGCTTTTATTTCTAGTACAGTAATAAATATAACCCACATTAAATGAATTTAATATACATAAAAGTTCTTGCAGAACTCCATAAAGTATATGGCTGTAAAGGAGTCCTGAGATCAGAATACTTGAGAACTGCTACTCTATGTAGCATGATAAATGATGAGTCCATGGAAATAATTACCAACATGCTCTTCCAGCGTCAATATGGAAGATTCCAGAGAATCAATAGCAGGAAAAATTTTCCTGCACAAATTTTTAGTTAAAAAGCTTAGTATGTAGCAAAATTGATCTTTGTGGGTAAGGTATATTATTCTATGAATCTTAACACACGTGTGGATTCTTTAACCATCACCACAATGAAGAAACAAAATTTTTCTAGCAATTAGAACAATTTAAAAAACTAAAAACTCCCGCTACTATAAAATTCGTATGCAGTCACTTTTCCCACCCCTAACCTAATTCTGGCAACAGCTGGTATATTCTTTGTCTCCATTGCTTTGTTTCTTACAGAATGCCATGTACATAAAATCAAAGAAGATTCAGTTTTTCTTAAAGACTGGCTTCCTTAATTCAGCACATCTTTGAGATTCACTTAAGCTTTTGTGTGTATCAATATTTCATTCCTTTTTACTTCTGAGTAGTTTTCCACTGTGTGGACTTAGCACAGTTTATTTATCCATTCACCCACTGAAAGACCTTTGTGTGATTTCCAGGTCTGGGCTATAGGAAATCAAGTTTCTGTGAATGTGCAGCTAACCAAAGGAAGCTCCTGGATTTCAGTCTGAGGGTAAAGCAGGAAGTCTTCTGTCTCTTACCACTGATAACAGCATGGATTAAAAGGAGCCCAGTCCCTGTAGTCTCAACAAAAGTTTTGCGACAAACTTCAAAAATATCATCCAAAGTTTCCGAGATCAGACTCTATCATTTACATTAAAGAGAATTCCTATTCTCCATTTACTGAAGTAAACTTGCCTCCCAATAAACACCCTGAGAATTCATCAGGAGTTCCAATTCCAAATTGCCCTTCACTTTTGCTCATTTAAGAAACTCACATTAACCTCGCCTGATCAGCAATCATCGCAAAAATAACCCATTTTCTGGCATTTACAGAATCATGTGTTTGGGATCTGACTGCTGAGTAGTATCAATTAGCAAGAGGTCATCAAAGGCTTCCTCATCTCCTTGGACAAACAGAACAAAGTATCTCCCTCTAAGGCTTTGATTATGGTTATATAATGAGACAACCAAACTGGTAATGTGAGATTTAGAATCAACAAATTTTCTATAAAAATCCTGGGAACATCAGCATACTACAAGATCTTTTATGTTTTCATACATTTTATATGACTGTAAGTATATACACACCATTCTTCACCACAGGGGTCTTAGAACTGGCTCATAGCCACTGATAGCAGGAAGCTCTGGGTAAATGAATAGCAATTTTGAAATCCCTCCTTTTTTTTTTTGCCAGTGGGTACTATTCATAGAACCATTACCCACTGAAATAAATGAGAACACAATAAATAGAAAGCTGGGCAAAAAGAAAAAAATAGCATTTTAGAGAGGTTTAAAGAAAACACTTAAAAGGACCCATAATTAGAGCAGCCAGCTTTAAGCTATAAAATTGTGGTTTTATTATAGTTTGTATGGGCCATGGCCTAGCACCCATTTGACCCAGAACCCTCCAACAGTATGAAAAGTCTCAGAGTATAAGGATAAAATGAAAGCCTTTAACTATCCCAGTATGACTCATTTAAACAAATCAATCATGCTACTTTAATGTTAATAGTTATATATAATTTACACAAAGACAGTCCTTTGCATGTTTTTCCCAAATAATGTTTATTGCTATTGGCATTACTGTATGGTTACCAGATGAACCATAGTTCTAAAATTCTGTTAGATTGAAAACTAGTCTCTGTTGAGTTGTGCTGTTTGGCAAAAAGGCTTCTGTGCAGTGTGTTTCATCAAAAACCTCACTGCTAGGTGTCACACTGAACTGTTTGTTGGAAAAAAGTGAGAGGCTGGAGCAGGCAGTTGCTAAGTATGAATATATAATAACCACTGGGTCATGAAAAACAAATCATGACAGCTTATTACGTCTATTAGTTCACTCAGTTAGAGATGCGAGCTCTCTACACACTGCTCAAAGGCTCTGCAAACACAAAATCAAGGGATGAGAAGCCATGGTTCCAAAGGTTGACTTCAGGTAGCACTACTCAGCCACCTTTGACACACACCTGCTCTGGAAAGCAAAGGCAATTCTGATATAACTTGGAATTTCCAGTGGCCATAAAAATACATAAGAACTATTTGCTAGAGATAAAGACAATAGCATCATAATAAAATGTTTATTGTACATCATTTACAGTATAGTAGGACATGTAGGACGGAGAAGGCAATGGCACCCCACTCCAGTGTTCTTGCCTGGAGAATCCCAGGGGCAGAGAAGCCTGGTGGGCTTCTGTCTATGGGGTCGCACAGAGTCGGACATGACTGATGCGACTTAGCAGCAGCAGCAGCAGCAGGACATATAGGAATTCTAAAGTAATTCACATGACAAGCACCACTTGAACACAGAAAGGGTTCTGTCTAGTTGTTTCTAAAACCAGACATCTGAATCTGCTGGGAGCTTTCCAGAAATGGAGATGCCTGAGCCCCATACACAGAAATGGTGGTTTAATAGGGTAGAGTTAAATATCTTTTGCTTCTTCCATTATTTCTGCTGTAACATGGACTTCAGTATCCATAGCTCCATGAGAGGAGTACTAACATCTATCTATAAGATTCCCTCTTTGTTGTTCAGTTGCTCAGTTGTATCCAACTCTTTGCAACCCCATGGACTGCAGCACGCCAGGCTTCCCTGTCCTTCACTATCTTGCTGAGCTTGCTTACACTCATGTCCATTGAGTCAGTGATGCCATCCAACTATCTTGTCCTCTGTTGCCCCCTTCTCCTCCTGCCTTCAATCTTTCCCAGCATCAGGGTCTTTTCTAATGAGTCAGCTCTTCACATCAGGTGGCCAAAGTATTGGCGCTTCAGCTCCAACATCCGTCCTTTTAGTGAATATTCAGGGTTGATTACCTTTAGGATTGCCTGGTTTTATCTCCTTGCAGTCCAAGGACTCTCAGGAGCTTTCTCCAACACCACAGTTCAAAAGTGGTGCTCAGTTCTTAGGCGCTCAGCCTTCTTTATGGTCCAACTCTCACATCCATACATGACTACTGGAAAAACCATAGATTTAACTTGACACATCTGTCAGCAAAGTAATGTCTCTGTTTTTTAATATGCTATCTAGGTTTGTCATAGCTTTTCTTTCAAGGAACAAGTGTCTTTTAATTTCATGGCACCATAGTTTATTGTAATCCACACAAAGCCTTTACCGTAGTCAATAAAGCAGAAGTAGATGTTTTTCTGGAATTATCTTGATTTTCCTATGATCCAATGAATGTTTGCAATTTGATCTCTGGTTCCCTTGCCTTTTCTAAATCAAGCCTGAACATCTGGGTGTTTTCAGTTCATGTACTGTTGAAGCCTAGTTTGGAGACTTTTGAGCATTACTTTGCTAGCATGTGAAATGAGTGCAATTGTGTGGTAGTTTGAACTTTCACTGGCACTGCCCTTCTTTGGGATTGGAATGAAAACTGACCTTTTCCAGTCTTGTAGCCACTGCTGAGTTTTTCAAATTTGCTGGCATATTGAATGCAGCACTTTAACAGCATCATACTGTTTTATCTGTATCCCACTAGATTTTATATTTTGCATTTTACCTTCATTCAGTTCTATATGTACAATTTTAACTGTGGAGTCGGTCTGGCCTACAAAATAATTTGTATTTTCAACAGATATGCATTTTGTCATTTTCCCTGCAGCCCTACAGGCATGGGTGTTATCATTCTTTAATTTTTGCCAATATACAAAATGAGAAGTGACAGCTGACTGCTTTTTCCTTGATGAATAAGAAGTTAATCATGTAAGAATCTAGTGATACGACCATTCTAGGCAGAGTAAACAGCCAGTACAAAGGGACTGGCATGAAAATAAGCTTAGCATATTAGAGAAACTGAAAGGCCACTGTGGCTGGAATATCCTGAGCAGAGTGACAGCTGTGTACAATGAGCTCAGAGAGGTATGCAAGGGCCATGTCATAGCGGGCCTGGCAGACCTTGGATCTCTATTTCAAGTATGACTGGAAGCCAGAACAGGGTTTTCAGCAGAGGACTGAAAAATCGATAATTCTAGAAATAGGGTCAACAATATTTATTAATGAACTAGATATGGAGGGTAAAAAAAAAAGGGAAATAAAGCCAAGGTGGTTTATGCAGTTTTGGTTTTGAGCAACAGAGCACAAATGCATTTGAAAATGCCTAAGTTTGGGTTTCTCAAACATTTTGTCATCTTAGTGGTATTCTGTAGGAGAGAGTGGTAACCACATATTCAGTCCAATTTCTTACAGCATAAATCATTTTATAATTAAGAAACATGTTCAGAATCAATATCTAGTTCATTGGCACCTAATATGCAGAATTCACTGCTCTAAATTTTCTTTTCTTAATGAAGTTTAACCATCTATCCTCCTGGCACCTCCACAGTTTTCCATAAATCTTCAAGTTTACCAACAAATGTTCTTACTTACAGTGATTTTTACTATCCTGAGATGCAGATAAACTAAACTAGAAGAGTTGATTTTAATACATCTATATCGAAGTATATATGTAAACTCCTCACCTATCTTTTGCTTCAGTTTTCATGTACCAATCATTGTTCAACTCTTTATAGACCAAAGATAATTCATCTTGAGAAGAAAAATAGTTACTTGGTAGAGTGTTAACACGTCATGTGTGTTAGCCACTCCGTCGTGCCTGACTCTTTGCGACTCTGTGGACTATACCCACCAGGGTCGTCTCTCCACGGGATTCTCCAAGCAAGAATACTGCAGTGGGTTGCCATTGCCTTCTCCAGGGAATCTTCCTGATTCAGAGATTGAACATGGGTCTCCTGCATTGCAGGCAGATTCTTTACAGTCTGAGCCACCAGGGAAGCTCCTAAAACATCATAGGTCCTAAATAATAAGGCTGTTCTTGGTTTGCACTTAATCCTTTAAACAGTATCAAATCAGCTACTCCAGTCATCCATGACATGTTTTAAAATCCTAAACCTGTTTTGGGCTCTAGTATGTTCGACAGTTTCCTGCTTTTCTTTGAAATCTTAAACCTTACTCTTCAGACATATCTTTTATTTTTGCAGTGATGATCTAAAGAATCCTCTCTTAATTCCTCAATTAATTTATGTTTGCATGGTTAGAATTATACTTTGAGTTTCACAGTTCTTTCAACTCTCACCCTTTTGAATCTCAGCTCAGAAGATCATGCTTCTCTTTTCTTTGCCTTTCTTAACTTTTGGTTACACTTCTAATTATTATCAATTTTTCATTTGTCAGAAGTAGGATGAATATGTCAACTCTATGATTGGCTTCATTTCCTTTTAGGATATGAAATGCTAATAAGAGGCAGTCAAGAAGACTTCTTAAGAGTGAAATAAAATTTCCAGTGGTCCTTTCTCTTTGATTTTACCCAAATGCTCTCTAGTGTAACAATAAGTGAGAGTTCCTTTTCTCTTAAATCTGACCCATGGTTATATTTTCACACTTAGATGAATAACTAGATTCAAAGTGTCTCAACAGGTTTTTGCTTTTTTTAAAATAATGATATAGACAGAGGTTTTAATGCTTCTTTCTTATGAAGTATGTCAGGCCTACATGCCTTCAAATGGGTATAAGAGAATCATGAAATACCTGATGAACTCCATTCTTATAGAAGACAATAGTAGATTTTCTTGATTCTGCTATAACTTAAAACATTTTCTTTATGTTTTTGTGATTTAAAATTGTTGGGCATGTCCCTAATGGTAACTGAATTTATTCTTTTTCAAATTTCTTTATTTAGATTACACATTGATAAAATGAGACTTGGATTTTGCCTCTACAGTTTCTTTAAACTCTAAAACTGTGAAATTTCATCTTCATATTCTGGTTTTTATTATTTACTTATGACTTTTCAAGAGCACAATTTCTTTCTCAAAAATAAATAAATAAGTAAATAAAAACAATTACTATATGACTCAGCAATTCCACTCCTGGGTATGTATTTGAAAGAAACAAAACTACTACTTTCAAAGATTCATGCATCCAGTATTCATAGCAGCATTGTTCACAAAATTGCCAAGATATGGAATCAACCTAAGTGTCGTCCATTGACAAATGAATGGATAAAGATGTGGTATGTATATATATGTGGTACACACACATATATATACATAATGGAAACTAATCAACTGTAAAAAAGAATGAAATTTTGCCATCTGCAACAACACTGATGGACTCAGAGTATTATGCTTAGTGAAATAAGTCAGACAAAGACAAATACTATATGATATCACATATATGTGGAACCTAAAAAATACAACAAACTAGTGAATATTATGAAAAAGAAACAGACTCACATATAGAGAACAAATTAGCAATTACTAGTGGGGAGAGTAGGAACATGGGGTAGAAGACTAAGAAGGACAAACTATTTTGTATAAATTAAACTTCAAGAATATACTGTACAACAGGGAACAGCAAATATTTTATAACTGTAAATGGAGCATAACCTTAAAAATTATGAACAATTATATTGTACATGTATAACTGATAATATTGTACATCAACTACACTTGAATAAAAAATAATAATAAATTAAAAAAATCCCCATAGGAAATCCAAGATAAGAATGTTGATTATCTGGCTTATGTGGGAAAAAAATGGTGTATAAACATACCGATTTCTTCCAATTCTCAAACATACATTTTAACGTTAAAAAAGGTACAATTTATATTGTATAAGTATGTAGACGAGAGACTCTTTTCTGTTTATAGCGACATATTTTTCTATTTGCCACCTACCTGACAGTACTTTTCCCATTAAGAAAGCCTGAAATTTCTAAAATCTACCCACTTGCTCACAGTCTTACACTTCCAGATTCCTTTTATATTAGTTTCTTCATTTTTTTTTTCTAGAAATGCATCAACCTTTCTACTGAGGTGGAGCTTAAAATTATATCCTTTTCCACTTTTTTCCTCAAAGACACCTATTTTCACATAAAACACTTATGACTGAAAGACAAATAGAGCAAAATTTCTGCAGTTTATCAGAATAGTAAACTATCTCATGGGTAAAAATTTCACTTTCATGTAGAACTAGAGCTGCTTTTTCTGGTTCTTTTGTGAGTTTCCTGGCTGGTTCTCTGGATGAACTACAAGATCTTTTGATTTCTATAATAAAATCATTACTTTCTTACACCATCCAGCATTTTTGCCCTTCACTTCATTAACAAAGAATAAGGATTATATAATCTCATACCAAACCACAAGGAGTTCAAAACAATTACTCATCTTTCTCATCTTCCATGAGCAATAAACCCATTTTTTTCCCATTCCAGCTTAGCCAAAGTAATTCCTGTGTATCATTTTATAAGGAAACAAAAAAGCAAATAAAAAAATAAAACACTTGAAGTTAATATTCTGTGGAGGATATTTTAGTAGGTGTCATTGAGATTCAGTGCACTGAAGTTCTCTTTACAATCCCGTTGTTTCTTATCGCTGTAGTAGCACAGCTACTATGAGATCACACTAAGTCACAGACTAATGAATACATTTTAAAGTCAAGATTAATCTTCTAAAAAAATATGTTTTCTGTGTTTAATTTGCTTGTTATTATGTCTTTATACTTTCCTGTTTTTAAAAATACAGTTTTTATTTTGGAATACTTCTAGATTTCCAGTAAAGTTACAAAGACACATAGACCAATGGAATAGAATACAGAGCCCAGAAATGGACCCATATTTATATGGGCAATTAACCTATGACATAGAAGAAAAGAACATACAATGGGGAAAAGCCTCTTCAGTACACAATGTTTGGGAAACTGAACAGCTACATGCCAAAGAGGGCTTCCCCAGTGGCTCACTGGTAAAGAATCTGCCCACCAACGCAGGAGACATGGATCGATCCCTGGCTTGGGAAGATCCCGTGGAGAAAGAAATGGCCGCCCACTCTGGTATTTTTGCCTGGGAAATCGTATGGACAGAGAGCCTGGCAGGCTACAGTCCATGGGGTAGCAAGAGTCAGACATGACTTGGCGACTAAACAACAATGACATGGTCAACTTTGTTTCTACAAAGTTTACAATACTTGTCACACCATGCACAAAAATAAACTCAAAATGGATTAAAGACTTAAATGTAAGACCTGAAATAATAAAACTTCTAGAAGAAAACCCAGAGAGTGTGCTCTTTGACATCAATACTACCAATATTTTTTTTTTTTTTGGATATTTGCCCTTAGGCAAAGGAAACAAATGCAAAAATAAACAAATGGGATTATATCATACTGAAAACCTTTTGGACAGCGAAGAAAACTATCAATAAAATGAAAAGGTCGCCTACCTACAGGATGGAAGAAGATATCTGCAAATGAATACCTGATAAGGAGTTAATATCCAAAATATACAAAGAACTCACATGACTCAACATCAAAAAGCAACCCAATTAAAAAATGGGCAGAAGACCTGAATAGACATCATTCCAAAGAAACATACAAATGGCCAATAGGGAAATGAAAAGATGCTCAACATGGAAATGCAAATCAAAACCACAAAGAATCCGCATGTCACACCTATCAGGGTGGCTATTAACAGAAGATGACAAGTAACAAGTGTTGGCAAGGATGTGCAGAAAAGGGGACACTTATGGTATTGGTGGGAATACAAACTGGTGTTGCCACTATGAAAAACAGTATGGAGATTCTTCAATAAACTGAAAGTAGAACTATTGTGTAAACAACCGATTACACTCCTGGGTATGTATCCGAAGAAAACGAAAACACTGTTCAAACAGATACACGCCCCCCTTGGTCCACTGCAGCATTGTTTACAGCAGCCAAGATATGGTAGACCCAAGCGCCCATCAGGAGATGACTGAATCAAGAGGTCATCCGTATCATGCAGATACAGAAAACAAACAGGCGGTTGTCAAAGACAGGCAGAAGAAATGCATGAGGGAGATTAACAAGCACAGACTTCCAACTGTAGAACAAATGAGGCATAGGTGTGAAACATACAGTGTGGGGAATCTAGTTAATAACTATGTATGGAGACACTGTAACTACACTTCTTGTGGTGCTCACCAGAACCTGAACATGTGGATGCTCTGATTTCACATTTCTAGCTTCTAGAACTGTGAGAAAATACATTTCTTTCATTTAAGCCACCCGGTCTTTGGTATTTATGGCATTCTGAACAGACTAAGACAATACATAAACATGTATATATACTAACACCTCAGATTCTAGTACCACAGCATTCATTCTAGCCTTATGCCTTTGTTTAGGTTTAATTTCTCCCTCTGCCTTTTTTCAATTTATAGGTTGTAGATACCTAGTATTAATAGCTGCCGTGGGGCTGGAGATGCATCTTACAGGAATAGACATTTACTCTGGCTATGGATTTGTTTTCTGTGCCCACAATACTTACACCAAAATTACCATTCATGAATCTACAGAATGTCTTATCCAGCATCCTGATATTTTACACAGCATTGCCTCTGGTAAAGGGACTTACTTCACAGCAAATTAAGTGCTTCAATATGCTCATGCCTATGGAATTCATTTGTCTTAGGACATCCCCCACTATCCTGAAGAACAATGAAATGGGCTTTAATGACTCAGCAACAGCACTGGCTAGAAGGCAATACCTCATCAGGATGGAGAAAGGTCCTCTAGAATGCTCTAAATATGCTTTAAATCAGTATCCGATATGTGGTGCTGTTTCTCCTGCAGCCATGATTCACAGGTCCAGGAAAGGACAGACTGGAAGTAGTTACACTCACTATTGCCCCAAGTGATCCATCAGCAATTTTTCTGCTTCCTTTCCCCATGACCTTAGGGTCTACTGGTCTAGGGGTCTTTGTTCCAAAGGAAGGAGTGTTTCCACCAGGTGACACAGCTGTGATTCCACTGACTTGGAGGATGACACTGCCACCCCACCACTCTGGGCTCCTTATGCCTGTGAGTTATAGGATTACTGTATAGGCTAGGGGAATTGATCATAATGTACTACTGGAAAAACCATAGCTTTGACTAGACTGACCTTTGTCCACAAAATGGTATCTCTACTTTTTAATATACTGTTTAGGTTTCTTGCTCCTTCTCTCCAAGGAGGAAGCACTTTTAGTTTCGTGGCTGCAGTTACTAGCTGCAGTGATTTTGGAGCAGAAGAAAATAAAATATGCCACTGTTTCCACTTTTCCCCACCTATTTTCCATGAAGTGATGGGCTGAATTCCATAATCTTAGCTTTTTGAAAGCTGAGTTTTAAGGTAGCTTTTCCACTCTCCTCTTTCACCTTCATCAAGAGGCTCTTTAGTTCCTCTTCACTTTCTGCTATTAGAGTGGTATCATCTGCATATCTGAGGATGTTGATATTTCTCCTGGCAATCTTGATTCCAGTTTGTGATTCATCCAGCCCTGCATTTCCTATGATATACTCTGCATATAAGTTGATTAAGCAGGGTGACAATATACAGTCTTGATGTACTCCTTTCCCAATTTGGAACTAATCCATTGTTCCATATCTGGTTCTAACTGTTGCTTCTTGACTTGTATACAGGTTTCTCAGGAGGCAGGTAAGGTGATCTGGCATTCCCATGTCTTAAAGGCTAAGTGCTGAAGAACTAATGCTTTTGAACTGCGGTACTAGAGAAGACTCTTGAGAGTCCCTTGGACAGCAAGAAGATCAAACCAGTCAATTGTAAACGAAATCAACTGTGCATATTCATTGGAAGCACTGATGTTGAAGCTAAAGCTTCAATACTTTGGCCACCTGATGTGGAGAACTGACTCACTGGAAAAGACTGATGCTGGGAAAGACTGAGTACATGAGGAGAAGAGGGTGACTCAGGATGAGATAGTTGGATGGCATCACCGACTCAATGGACATGAGTTTGTGCAAACTGTAGGAGATGGTGAAGGACAGAGAAACCTGGTGTGCTCCAGCCCATAGGGTCACAAAGAATCAGACGCGACTTAGGGACTGAACAACTGAGAGGGAAATGAGTTGCTATTACACAGTAGGGCAGAGGAATCTGTTTGGAATGCAGGAAGTCCCTTACAGTATCCTATGATGAGAAGTCAATGACAGGCGACAGAAATCCAGTTCAGGCATGACTGTTAATGGCCCACCTCTTCAGGAGTGAAAGTTTGGGTCACCGCATCAGACAAAGAGCCATGACTAGCTGAAGTGTTTGCTGACAGCAAAGGGAATTATGGAATGGGTAGTGGAGGAAAGTAGTTATAAATGTCAGCTATATCCATGTGGTCAGCTGCAGAAATGAGGACTGTAGTAGTTAATAGTATTTCTTTCTTTGTTGTAAGTATGTTTCTGTACGTATATTAACCTAATTTTTTTGTTTTCTATTTTATCTCTTTATCATCTAATGTAAGATGCATCAATAATAATTAACCTTACATCACAGCATTGAAATGAAAGGATATCATGGAGAAGAGTGGCCATGACTGAAGGACTTCACTCCGCTTCTGGGGAAAGGATGTTTTCAGTTGTATTCGGGATGGTTTTATCATGTTAGGTGGGAGTATGCCTTTTTTTATTATCTCTATTTAGAGAGTAAGTACAATTTAAGATGAGTGTGGGTGCCAAGTTGACAAGGGGTGGACTATGACGGTCTTTTTTAGTATGTCAACTTGGCTAGGCTACAGTTTCCAGTTCATTAATCACTAAACTAAGGTATTTTACCTATGTGATTAAAATCCATTAAATCTTAGGTAATCTAGATGGCCCTGATTCAGTTTCTTGAGAAGTCTTCCAAGCAGAGCCAAAGTTTCCCTGAAAAACGTCCCCACTGTGGACAGAAGGTTTAGCCCTTACCTGAGATTTCCAGCTTGCCCTTCCTGACAGCCTGCCTTCTTGACTTCAGACTTGCCTTAGCCAACCTGTGCAATTCATATCATACTGGTTCTGCTTCTCTGGTTGACCCTGACTGATACAATCCTTTACCATGCCACATGATACAACAAAGAAAGACTCTCTTTCCACAAAGTAGCCAAGGGTTCAGATTCAAGGTTATAGGGTTAAGGCTTATATACACTATTTACCAAAGGAGAACATGCCAAATAGCAAAAGCAACACAGAAATCAATCCTCTTCACCACAGGAGCAATGAGAAAAACAAATGAGTTAAGTTCAACATAAAAACTTTCACTTTAGGGTTATCAATTAGCACCACTTCATATGAAATAGCCTGTTCTTCTGAGAAAGGCATCCACCTACTGCAAACCTCCACAGGATAATTAAGATCACAACCACTTCCTCAGACACTTTATGATCAAAATGTATGCTCAGAAACACAGCCCTTATTTCTTTTCATCTTCCCTTCAAATACCTTCCCCCTGGCCCCCTGCCGCCCCTGCCCATTACCATATCTATCCAGGAGTTCCTATGTACACTCTTCCACAAATGAAAGAATGCTTTTACACTTTTGCATTTATATGTATTTGTCCCGTGCATATTCAATTGTTCTGAATCCAAAAATTTCCCACTGCTGGGCATACACACCAAGGAAACCAGAATTGAAAGAGACACGTGTACCCCAATGTTCATCGCAGCACTGTTTACAATAGCCAGGACATGGAAGCAACCTAGATGTCCATCAGCAGACGAATGGATAAGAAAGCTGTGGTACATATACACAATGGAGTATTACGCAGCCATTAAAAAGAATATATTTGAATCAGTTCTAATGAGGTGGATGAAACTGGAGCCGATTATACAGAGTGAAGTAAGCCAGAAAGAAAAACACCAATATAGTATACTAACACATATATATGGAATTTAGAAAGATGGTAATGATAACCGTCTATGCGAGACAGCAAAAGAGACAGAGATGTAAAGAACAGACTTTTGGACTCTGTGGGAGAGGGAAGAGGGTGGGATGATTTGGGAGAATGGCATTGAAACATGTATACTATCATGTAAGAAACGAATCGCTAGTCTAGGTTCGATACAGGATACAGGATGCTTGGGGCTGGTGCACTGGGATGACCCAGAGATGATATGGGGAGGGTGGTAGGAGGGGGGTTCAGGGTTGGGAACTCATGTATACCTGTGGTGGATTCATGTCAATGTATGGCAAAACCAATACAGTATTGTCACGTAAAAAAAAAAAAATTAACTATATCCAGGCACTTAGAAAAGCCAACTGAAACTGTTAATTAAAAATTAAAAAATTTTATGGCACCTAAAAACTTCATATCCTTTCAGAGAAAACTCTTGGGACTTCTGAAAACAAGAATAAATACATTGACCTAACAATCACTCATCTTAATCTTGCTGCTTCCTCTCTTTTACAGGCATATAAAAGTATTATATGTCAACGTGATGTTTTTGGGAAATGCTTTTGGTTTCTATCCATTTTTATCTTAGTTCTTACTCCCTGTTCCCACTGTAAAATAACTTAAATGCAAATACTTCAGTTGTACAAATGAAACATGACAATATGTTTACAGGTTCTTTTCATAGAAAAGGCTTATATATTTAATAATTGTAGAAAGAAACATGGAATCAAGGCCTAGATATATTTTATCAATTGGGTCATAAGGCTAACAGTTTTGCCAAGAAAATGTACTGGTCATAGTAAGCACAATCTTCCAACAACACAAAGAGACTCTACACATGAAAATCACCAGATGGTCAATACTGAAATTAGATTGATTATATTTTTTGCAGCTGAAGATGGAGAAGTTCTACACAGTCAGCAGAAACAAGACTGAGAGCTGACTATGGCTTAGATCATGAACTCCTTTTTGCCAAATTCAGACTTAGATTGAAGAAAGTGGGGAAAACCCCTAGACCATTCAGGTATGATCTAAATCAAATCCCTTATGATTATACAGTGGAAGTGAGAAATAGATTCAAGGGATTAAATCTGATAGCAGAGTGCCTGGAGAACTATGGATGGAGGTTTGTGACACTGTACAGGAGGCAGTGATCAAAACCATCCCCAAGAAAAAGAAATGCAAAAAGGAAAAATGGCTGTCTGAGGAGGCCTTAGAAATAGCTGAGAAAAGAAGAAAAGCGAAAGGCAAAAGAGAAAAGCAAAGATATACCCATCTGAATGCAGAGCTCCAAAGAATAGCAAGGAGAGATAAGAAAGCCTTCCTCAGTGAGCAATCAATGCAAAGAAATACAGGAAAACAACAGAATGGGGAAGACTAGAGATTTCCTCAAGAAAATTAGAGATACCAAGGGAACATTTCATGCAAAGATGGGCACAATAAAGGATGGAAATGGTATGGATCTAACAGAAGAAGGAGATACTAAGAAGAGGTAGTAAGAATACACAGAACTGTACAAAAAAGATCTTCATGACCCAGATAACCATCATGGTGTGTGATCATTCACCTAGAGCCAGACATTCTGGAGTACAAAGTCAAGTGGGCCTTAAGAAGAATCACTATGAACAAAGCTAGAGGGTGTGATGGAATTCCAGTTGAGTTATTTTAAATTGTAAAAGATGATGTGAAAGTGCTGCACTCAATATGCCAGCAAATCTGGAAAAGTCAGCAGTGGTCACAGGACTGGAAAAGGTCAGTTTTCATTCCAATCCCAAAGAAAGGCAATGCCAAAGAATGTTCAAACTACCACACAATTGCACTCATCTCACATGCTACCAAAGCAAAGCTCAAAATTCTTCAAGCTAGGCTTTGACAGTATGTGAACTGAGAACTCCCAGATGTTCAAGCTGGATTTAGAAAAGGAAGAGGAATCAGAGATCAAATTGCCAACATCTGCTGAATCATCAAAAACGCAACAGAATTTCAGAAAAACATCTACTTCTGCTTTATTGACTACACTAAAGCTTTGAAGGTGTGGATCACAACAAACTGGAAATTCTTAAAGAGATGGGAATACCAGACCACCTGACCTGCCTTCCGAGAAATCTGTATGCAGGTCAAGAAACAACAGTTAGAACTGGACATGGAACAACAGACTGGTTCCAAATTAGGAAAGGAGTACATCAAGCTGTATAACGTCAGCTTGTTTATTTATTTATATGCAGAGTACATAGTGCGAAGTGCTGGGCTGGATGAAGCACAAGCTGGAATCAAGATTGACAGGAGAAATATCACTAACCTCAGACGCACAGATGGCACCACCCTTATGGCAGAAAGTGAAAGAGCTTCTTGATGAAAGTGAAAGAGGAGACTGAAAAAGTTGGCTTAAAACTCAACATTCAAAAAACGAAGATCATGGCATTCAGTCCCATCACTTCATGGCAAATAGATGGGGAAATAATGGAAACAGTGACAGACTTTTCTTGGGCTCCAAAATCACTGCAGATAGTGACTGCAGCCATAAAATTAAAAGATGCTTGTTCCCTGGCAGAAAAGCTATGACCAACTTAGACAGCATATTAAAAAGCAAAGACATTACTTTGCCAACAACAGTCCATATAGTCAAAGCTATGGTTCTTCTCATAGTCATGTATGGATGTGGGAGCTGGACCAAAAAGAAAGCAGAGAGCAAAAGAATTGATTCTTTTAAATTGTGGTGTTGGAGAAGACTCTTGAGAGTCCCTTGGACTGCAAGGTGATCCAACCAGTCCATCCTAAAGGAAATCAGTCCTGAATATTCACGGGAAGGACTGATGCTGAAGTGGAAACTCTAGTACTTTGGCCACCTGATGCAAAGAACTGACTCCTTGGAAAAGACCCTGATGCTGGGTAATATTGAGTGCAGGCGAAGGGGAAGACAGAGGAAGAGATGGTTGGATGGCATCACTGACTTGATGGACATGAGTTTGAGTAGGCTCCAGGAGTTGGTGATGGACAGGGAGGCCTGGCATGCTGTAGTCCATGGGGTCACAAAAAGTCGGACATGACTAAGCAACTGAACTGATCCAGAAACAGTCATTTGTATTCTATAAAAGATTTGACATAATTAAATCTGCCGTTGTAGGCCTCATATAATCTCTATTTAATGGGGTTTGTAAAAAATGCTAAAAAATAAATGACTTTTTAAAACCAACTGGCACCTCTAAGACTACTGCTTTTCTCTTTTCTGGGAAACAATGTTCACTCTCCAAGATGTCACCTCTGTTCCATATTGTGACAAACACCCATATGTTTCAGATTGGAACAGGATAGGCAGTTACTGTCTAAAAAGAAATCAAACAGCTCTTATTCCAAACAAATCTGGGAATGAGGTTGTCAAAGCAAATTGCACTGAAACTTCTAACTTCCCAATCCTGCTAATATTGTTGGCTGGGAGAAAATGACTTTCACAGAGCTTTCTGTAAGTACCTTAGAGTGAAAGATGAAAAATCACCATTTTATTCATTTCTGTGCAGCTGATGAAGTATAAATATTTGTGCAATTTATTATTCAGCTCCCTGTATTTAACCAGTGGTAGAGGCAATATTCTTTAGGAGAGTTTTGTAACTTCTATAGATGTTGCTCTCTATCCTCTGCCACCATGTACATGTAAACCAGACCTTCGGAAACTGCTATGAAGCTCCATAATCTAACACTGAAAAATCTATGCCTTTCCAGTTCAGAATATATTTATACCAGAAATGTACAAAGATGACAAATGTGATCTAAAAATAATCCAGAGCCAAGAATATGTATATACCACACATGAAGAAACAAATACTGTTATGTTATACCATATACAGGGGGCAAAGGTTTGTCTTTTCATATTTGAGTGCCATTAATCTGCAAGGTAACAAAGCCATGTGTAGACAACAGCTTGGGAGAAATCTAAGCAGACTTATGTTTCCATCTATTAGATATCTTTTGAAAACCTGTGTTTGTACCAAGGGAAGAGAAGGGAAGTGCCCTAGTATGGAATGTGAGAGGTTAGCTTTTGAAGGTTATGTGAGGTCATGGTAAGCCTCAGACACATGGTAAGGCATGGACGGAACAGGCAGCAGACTGAAGACATGCTTCCACCCCATAATGCTTAAAATTAAGGAAAAGAAAACTTGATTTAATAAGTTATACATTGATCAAATTTATCTCCTAAAATTGTTGGCTATATACAGTTTCTAAAAATAAAATTGTCATTCACCAAGGAATACGTCTCATAAATAGGATTTGAATAGTATGTGCTCCTGCTTGTTATATCATTTTATCTGTTATAAACACAGAACGGGATGTCATCTTAGAGAATTAAGTTTTAAAAACAATTCCCAACTGTAGGAAGGGGTAAATGGAAAGAGAAGTCTTGAGGAACAAGAGAGAAAGGCTGATGCAGTCTGAAAGCAAGCAAAGCTTTGTACAATTTCTTTTGTTCTTAGTTATCTTTGAGTATTGCATAAATACTAGAAAAAGAAGACACTTTTTTGAAGTTCTAGTGAGATAAACAAACTATAAAATTTCACCCATTTAAAGTACTTCTTAGTATGTTTAGTAGGTGCAACCATCCCTACAAACTCCCAAAAGAAACCTCATGGTTTTTGCTGTTCATCCCCATTCCCACCACCCATACAAGGTAATCATTAATTCATATTCTTTATTTATAGATTTGCCTTTTCTGGACATTTCGTGTAAACAGAAAGACAAAATCTGTGGTCTCTGTGACAGCCTTCTTTCAGTTAACGTTTGCAAGGTTCATCCTTGCCGTGGAGTGTAACAGTACTTTGTCCCTTTTTTACTGCCAAATATTACATTGAATGGATCCATGACATTTGTTGGCCTGTTCACCAGCTGCTGGACATTCAGCTTGTTTTTACTTTTTGGCTATTCTGAATAATGTTGTCCTGAGCAGTCACACAGAAGTCTTTGTGTGAATGTATGTTACCCAGGAGTGGAACTGCTGGGTCATATGGTAATTTTAAGTGGTGATTATTACATTTATCAAAAAGGCAAAGGATCTTAAAAGATTAAAATGTGAGTCTAGAGGAAAGTACTAAAGAGGAAACAGATTTTCATTTTACAGCTCAAAAAAAAAAAAAAATGAAAGAGGATAGGAAGATCACTAATTCCTGAAAATTTCTCTATTTTTGAAGCTGTGGAACATTCAACTAATAGGACAATTTTTCTCATTTTACTTCAGTTTTGCTTTATACTGCAGTACCTCTGAGCCCTATTTTACAGTTTTACTGATGTTCTCTAATATGCCTAAGGAAGACGACAGTGATTCCCACCCACGTTAGTCAGTAATGTTGTTGAAGGGTTTTGAAAGAGAAATCAGAGAAATGCTCTCTTTTTGCACAAGCAATTCTTTAGGCCAAAAGGTTATCTATGAGTTACAAAGAGCAAAGAAATGAAGAAAAGTTAGAAGGTAGGGGAAGATAATCAGAAAGGGAATTGCTATGCCAATCAGCATTCCTACTAAAAAATAACTGTAAACTGGCATTGCCAAACTGACCACCAAAGTGGCTCCGGCAATTTGCATTCTTCCCAGCAGTGTTAGAAATGGAAAAAACTCTTAATAAAAATCAAGTTTAACTCTCATTCATAAGCAAGGAGGATTGAGGCACATAGCACTGTCTTTAAAGTCACATGGTTAATTACTGGAAAGACAAAACTTAGAATTCTTCATTCTTATTCCACTGGTCTTCAAAATCAGCTTTATTGTTTTTGTCAAAAAATCAGTTCTTTTTCACTACTTTTTAAAATTATTCCAATCATACAGGTCCAAATTCTTCAGTTTGATATTTAAACCCTTTCATCTAAGTTACTAATGTAAACATTTGTTTCACTTTCCCTAACTCCTAAAGCATATTTAGGTCACAATGAAGCATATTGATGCTGTGCCCAACTTGTGACTTCCTTCCTTTATTGAGACTCTTTCCCTGTCTTCTCCCCCCAGAAACAACATGCGCACACATGCGTGTGCACACACACACACACACACACACAAACATACACACACACCTATAGATATTCCACAGCCTACCAAAATTCTATCCTATATTTTAAGACTTATCTTAAATATTACCACTTCCAAAAACCTTTTTCTTAACTTCTTTGTATTTCTTTTATAAAGCTCTTCTAGTAGGAAATGGCAACCTGGTCCAGTATTCTTGCCTGGAAAATTCCATGGACAAAGGAGCCTGGCAGGCTATAGTCCATGGGGCCACGAAGAGTCAGACAAGACTGAGTGATTGAGCAGAGATTCTTTATAGATGATAAATATTTACATATTTGCCTTACTCTACTACTAGAGGCTTCTTGTATTTCCTACAGTATTTAGCAAAGTCAGATTTCAAAAATAGCAGATATTTAATACATTTTTTTGTTGAATTACTAGTATATGAACATACAAAAATGGTCAGATTTTTAGAAATCTGCAGAATTACAAAAAAAAAGTTCATTTATAAGGGTCATCTTTGCATAGTCAACAAAAACATCAAGCAAACTAAAATCAAACCAGAGAACCTATATGCAATCAGAACTGCTTGTGACTTTTTAAGTTATTAACATCTTTCATGTGATAGTTATCTTCCAATGGTTCAGCTCAGCTGTGCTCGGCTATTTGCTCTTATTTATCATTAAGTCCTCACATATTTATTTATTCTCATTCTATACCATTTATGCAGGAAAGCAGCAATGTAAGCTCCCTTGACTGTGATTTTTTCCACAGATAATAGAAAATAAATTGCAATTACATTTTGGTAATGGTATATAATTAACTCAAAATGAGCTGTTAATTATAAAAAATATGTTTTTCACTTTCTCATTACCTCATTTATTTTAGTTCCAAATTTTTAATGCCTCACTTGAGTAAGTTTAATATTTTAAATACACAGAATATTTTTATACTTAAGATAATTTAAATTTGCAAATAAAGAAAATTCAGCTTAAAATTAAATTTTATCTAGGGAGTTCTGCTGGCAAAATCAAAGAGCCTGCAAGGCAGAAAGAAGGTCATTTCCCATAACACTTCTTGATTACATTTTTAAAGTCAGCAGACATTTTTGTTTAAGTCATTCTATTAGGTTGGTGCAAAGGTAATTGCAGTTTTACATTGTTGAACTTTGCCATTTGATAATGGACTACATTCTTAAATAAATGTGGTTATGTTATACATCATTTCAATGTGCATTTCTCACTTTATTTTTTTGCTAATGATTTATTACTTGCTGTTTATTTTATATTTATTTTAGATTAAAGAAATGATGTAGCAAAAAGCAGATTCAAGCAACTTTTTTATTCAAGTTCAAGATGGGCTGTAAAGCAGCAGAGACAACTTGCAACATCAACAATGCATTTGGCACAGGAACTGCTAACACATGTACAAGGCAGTGGTGGTTCAAGAAGTTTTGCAAAGGAGAGAAGAATCTTGAAGATGAGGAGCGTAGTGGCTGGCCATTGGAAGTTGCAATGACCAATTGAGCCATCACTGAAGCTGATCCTCTTATATACACACGAGAAGTTGCCAAAGAAGTCAATGTCAACTATTCTATGGTTATTCTGCATCTGAAGCAAATTGGAAAGGTAGAAAAGCTTGATAAGTGGGTACTTCATGAGCTGACCAAAAATCAAAATATATTGTTGTTTGGAAGTGTCATCTTCTCTTATTTTACACAACAACAATGAATCATTTCTTGATTGGATTGTGATTTGCAAAGCTAAGTGTGTTTTATACGACAACTGGCAATGACCAGTTCAGTGGTTGGACCTAGAAGAAGCTCCAAAGCGCTTCCCAAAGTTGAACTTGCACCAAAACAAGGTCATGGTCACTGTTTGGTGCTCTGCTGCCTGTCTGATCTACTACAGCTTGTTTGAATCCTGGCAAAACCATTCCATCTAAGAAGTATGCTCAGCAAATCGATGGGATGCACTGAGAACTGCAATGGCTACAGCTGGCACTGGTCAACAGAATGGGCCCAATTCTTCTCCATGACAGCATGTTACATGACCAGTGCTTTAAAGTCAAACAAATTGGGCTACAAAGTTTTGCCTCATCTGCCATATTCACCTGATCTCTTGCCAATTGACTACCACTTCGCCAAGCATCTTGACAACTTTTCACAGGCAAATTGCTTCTGCAACCAGCAGGAGGCAGAAAATGCTTTCCAAGAGTTTGTTGAATCCTGAAGATAAATTTTTATACTACAGAAATAAACAAACATATTTCTTGATGGCAAAACTGTATTGGTTGTAATGGTTCCTATTTTGATTAATAAAGATGTGTTTGAGCGTAGTTAAAATGATTTAAAATTCATGCTCTGAAACCACAATTATCTTTGTACCAATCTAATGGAAAGGTGGCTAAGGCTGTACGCTATTCTCCCTTAATTCACCTCCAACTCTTTCTGGGACTACTGGAGACAATATCACTTCCACAGTCAAGTGAATCAAGGAGACGAACTCATTGAAACTTCTTTTAATCTCATATTCAGTTCAGTTCAGTTCAGTCACTCAGTCGTGTCTGACTCTTTGTGACCCCATGAACCGCAACACGCCAGGCCTCCCTGTCCATCACCAACTCCCGGAGTTCACTCAGACTCACGTCCATCAAGTCAGTGATGCCATCCAGCCATCTCATCCTCTGTCGTCCCCTTCTCCTCCTGCCCCCAGTCCCTTCCAGCATCAAAGTCTTTTCCAATGAGTCAAATCTTCGCATGAGGTGGCCAAATTACTGGAGTTTCAGCTTTAGCATCATTCCTTCCAAAGAAATCCCAGGGCTGATCTCCTTCAGAATGGACCAACTGGATCTCCTTGCAGTCCAAGGGACTCTCAAGAGTCTTCTCCAACACCACAGTTCAAAAGCATCAATTCTTCAGGTGCTCAGCTTTCTTCACAGTCCAACTCTCACATCCATACATGACTACTGGAAAAACCATAGCCTTGACTAGATGGACCTTTGTTGGCAAAGTAATGTCTCTACTTTTCAATATGCTATCTAGGTTGGTCATAACTTTTCTTCCAAGGAGTAAGCATCTTTTAATTTCATGGCTGCAGTCACCATCTGCAGTGATTTTGGAGCCCCCCAAAATAAAGTCTGACACTGTTTCCACTGTTTCCCCGTCTATTTCCTATGAAGTGATGGGACCAGATGCCATGATCTTCATTTTCTAAATGTTGAGCTTTAAGCCAACATTTTTGCTCTCCTCTTTCACTTTCATCAAGAGGCTTTTTAGTTCCTCTTCACTTTCTGCCATAAGGGCGGTGTCATCTGCATATCTGAGGTTATTGATATTTCTCTTGGCAATCTTGATTCCAGCTAGTGCTTCTTCCAGCATTTCTCATGATGTACTCTGCATAGAAGTTAAATAAGCAGGGTGATAATATACAGCCTTGACATACTCCTTTTCCTATTTGGAACCAGTCTGTTGTTCCATGTCCATTTTTAACTGTTGCTTCCTGACCTGCATACAGGTTTCTCAAGAGGCAGGTCAGGTGGTCTGGTACTCCCATCTTTTTCAGAATTTTCCACAGTTTATTGTGATCCACACAGTCAAAGGCTTTGGCATAGTCAATAAATCAGAAATAGATGTTTTTCTGGTACTCTCTTGCTTTTTCGATGATCCAGCAGATGTTGGCAATTTGATTTCTTGTTCCTCTGCCTTTTCTACAACCAGCTTGAACATCTGGAAGTTCATGGTTCATGTATTGCTGAAGCCTGGCTTGGAGAATTGTGAGCATTACTTTACTAATTTTAGGGCTGTTGAGTGAGAATTCTTAGTTTTCCAATGACAGTCAGACTTCTGAAACCATTGCCAGAGTTTCTTCAAAGTTTTTAGGCATTGTATTAAGATCTTAAAATACCTATGGTCTTATCAAAGGCATATTAGGAAAGATTTTTTTGGAAGCAGTGTATAGTCTTACCTTATTTTTGTCATAATTACTTGAATATAGGACATGCATGCCCAGATACGTCTAAACTTTAAAACATGCCAATATCTTAGATTGAAGCACTAGTTTCCAAAGCATTTACTACACCTACCTAAATGGCAGTAATGAAAACTTTCATAAATTGCAAGTGTGAGTATCAACTGCTACAACCTTCTAAAAGAACAAAGTTGGCATTTGCTGCTTAGTAGCTCAGTTGTGCCTAAATCTTTGCAATCCCATGGACTGCAGCATGCCAGACATCCCTGTCCTTTACCTGGAGCTTGCTCAAATTCATGTCTATCAAGTTGGTTGAAATTAAAAGACGCTCACTCCTTGGAAGAAAAGTTATGATCAACCTAGATAACATATTCAAAAGCAGAGACATTACTTTGCCAACAAAGGTCCGTCTAGTCAAGGCTATGGTTTTTCCAGTGGTCATGTATGGATGTGAGAGTTGGATTGTGAAGAAGGCTGAGCGCCGAAGAATCGATGCTTTTGAACTGTGGTGTTGGAGAAGACTCTTGAGAGTCCCTTGGACTGCAAGGAGATCCAACCAGTCCATTCTAAAGGAGATCAACCCTGGGATTTCTTTGGAAGGAATGGTGCTAAAGCTGAAACTCCAGTACTTCGGCCACCTCATGCGAAGAGTTGACTCATTGGAAAAGACTTTGATGCTGGGAGGGATTGGGGGCAGGAGGAGAAAGGGATGACTGAGGATGAGATGGCTGGATGGCATCACCGACTCGATGAACGTGAATCTGAGTGAACTCCGGGAGTTGGTGATGGACAGGGAGGCCTGGCGTGCTGCGATTCATGGGGTTGCAAAGAGTCGGACACGACTGAGCGACTGGACTGTACTGAACTGAAGTTGGTTGATGCCATCCAACCATTTTGTCCTCTATCGCCCCTTCACCTCCGGTCTTCTATCTTTCCCAGAATCAGGGCCTTTTTCAATGAGGCAGTTCTTCACATCAGGTGGCCAAAGTATTGGAGCTTCAGCTTCAGCATCAGTCCTTCCAATGAATTCAAGGTTGACTTCCTTTAGGATTGACTGGGAGAAGGCAATGGCACCCCACTCCAGTACTCTTGCCTGGAAAATCCCATGGACGGAGGAGCCTGGTAGGCTGCAGTCCATGGGGTCGCTGAGAGTTGGACATGACTGAGCGACTGAACTGAACTGAACTGATGGTTCAACTGTCACATCCATATATGACTACTGGAGAAACTATAGCTTTGACTATATGAACCTTGTCAGCAGAATAATCTCTGCTTTTTAATATGCTCTCTAGGTTTATCACAGTTTTTCTTCCAAGGAGCAAGAATCTTTTAATTTCATGGCTGCAGTTACCATCTGCAATGATTTTGGAGCCCAAGAAAATAAAATCTGTCACTGTTTCCATTGTTTCCCTATCTGTTGGCATGAAGTGATGAGACTGAATGCCGTGATCTTAGTTAGCATGGATTATTATAATTTATAATTGTACATTATATAAAATACACTTATGTAACAATAGACTTTGACCTAGCAGTTTTGTTTTTGGAAATTTACCCTAAGAAAATAAAAGGACCAGAACACAGAGTGTTAGTACAGCCATGCTTATTATAGCACTCTGTGCAGTGGTAAAGAATTTGAAACAATTTGAATGTTCAACAATAGAAGTGCTGAATTAAGTTACAGTGTATATAGAAGTCATGAACTATTACCCATTTATAGGAAATAAGTTAGGATTTGTATTAGCTTTCTCTTACCACTATAACAAGCTACAAGTTTACTGACTCAATCAACACAAATGTATTATTCTATAATTCTGTAAGTCTGACTACAGATGGTCCTGTGTGACACAGGTCTCATGGGCTAACACCAAGGTGTCAGCAGGGTTATGTTCCTTTCTGCAGGTTGTAGGGGAGGATCTATTTCCTTGCTCACTCAGGTTTCTGGTAAAACCTTGTTCTTTGTAGTTTGAGGACTGAGATCCCTATTTCCTTGTGGGTCATCAGATGATGACTATTCCAAGCTTCCTTGGCTGGTCCTTGCAATCCTTGGCTGGTCACACAGTGCTCCTCCATCTTTGGAGCCAACAAGGGCAGGCTGAGTCATTCTCAAGCTTCAAATCTGTCCTCCTCCTTTTGTCTTATCTCTCTGACACAGTAAGGAAAGGTTCCTTATTTTTCAGAACTCATGTGATTAGAATGAGCAGGCTATCCAGATAACCCAGGATCATCTCCATCTTTCAAGGTCTATCCCATCCATCATACTGCAAAGTCCCTTTGTCATGTAGGGGTAATATATTCAGAGCTTCCAGGGATTAGAACACAGATGTTTTTGGAGGACAATTAATTCTGCTTATCACAGTTTTACAAAAACTCTAAGAACCTGACAAATGTCCATTAAAACATCATTAAATGAAATTTAAAAAGATTAATGAGTTCAGTTTGATCTCAATGTACATAGATGCTGTATATATTCAAACAGACTTCCCAGGTGGTGCTGGTGGTAAAGAACTTGTCTGCCAATGTAGGAGACATAAGAGATGCAGGTTTGATTCCCAGGTTGGGAAGATCCCCTAGAGGAGAGTACAGGCAAACTACTGCAGTACTCTTGCTGGAGAATCCCATGGACAGAGGAGCTTGGCGGGCTGCAGTTCCAAGGGTCACAAAAAGTCAGACATGACTGAAATGACTTTTAGCACAGCACACATATTAATACATGTAAGCATAAAAAAGGTATAGAACAATAAGCACTAGAGTGCTAAGACTAATTCTACCAAGACAGTCAGGATAGGGAACAGGATAGTGAACGAGAGATGACTGCTTTTTTCTTCATGTGTCTTTGGATGTTTTACTTTTTATAGAAAAAGCACTGTTCTTTTGAAATTTAGATAACATTTAACTAAAAATAAGGTGAATTATAAGACAAAATGTATAATATAAACATGCATCACATACTTTAAAAAAATAATACCTAGAAGCTATATACTAGGATTACCTCTAGATGATATCATGGGTATGTTTTATTTTCTTTTGACTTACCAGCATTTTAAATATTTTCCCTACCCCAGCAAGCAAGTAAGTATTTGAAGAATATAGGTAAACATGAGTAGCACTAAGAATAAGTAAGGAATTATTTTAAGTTAAAAACAAATATAATAAGTTCTTACACATTAACTAAAGAAGAAATATAAAACCCCCTACACAGAAAATATGGATATAGTCAGGAAATAAAAATTCTACAAAGAAACACAAAGTGTTAATAAATATGTAGGAAAACATTCATCTTAATTGAATACTAAATAATTGAAAATTAAATAGGATTCCATCTTTATATCAAACTCCCAAATATTCCTTAACTATACAAATCACCACTGGAGAGCCAATTTACATGGCTGACTGAAAATAAACCTCTACTCTTTTCTGACATTTCTCAAATAATTGTAAAAGGACAAAAAAAAAAAAAAGACAAAAATAATGAGGTTACAGAGAAATAAAGAGGAAAGGACAACAAATAAAGAGATGTTGCAATATTTTAAAAGCCCAGAAATCAGACATATAAGTTCAATTTGAAATCGAAACTTGAAAAATTTGAAAAATCAAAACTGAAATATCTGCTGGCTAAATGGTTGTTGTTGTTGAGGTTCAGTTGCTAAGTCATGTCCACTCTTTGCAACCCCATGGACTGCAGCCTGCAAGGTTTTCCTGTCCTTCAGTATCTCCCAGAGTTTGCTCAAACTCACATCCATTGAGTTGGTGATGCCATCCAATCATCTCATCCTCTGTAGCCCACTTCTCCTCCTTCCCTTGAATCTTTCCCAGCATCAGGGTCTTTTCCAACAAGTTGGCTCTTCACATCAGGTGGCCAAAGTACTGGAGCTTCAACATCAGTCCTTCCCGTGAATATTCAGGGTTGATTTCCTTTAGGATTGACTGGTTTCTTCTCCTTGATGTCCAAGGAACTCTCAGTTTGAAAGCATCAATTCTTCGTTACTTAGCCTTCATCATGGTCCAACTCTCACATCTGTACATGACTACTGGAAAAACCACAGCTTTGACTATTGGGACCTATGTCGACAAAATGATGTCTCTACTTTTTAATATGTTGTCTATGTTTGTCATAACTTTTCTTCCAAGGAATAAGCATCTTTTAATTTCATGGGTGCAGTCACTTTGTGCATTGATTTCAGAGCCCAAGAAAATAAAATCTGTCACTTTTTCCACTTTTTCTCTATTTGCCATGAAGTGATGGGATTGGATGCCATGATCTTAGTTTTTTAAATGCTGAGTTTTAAGCTGGCTTGAAGTTGATCAGTTGACAAGCCCTGCTTATATATACTGAGAACTTTCAAAAGCTTTTCACTGTTTTGTTTGCAAATATAAATGGATCATCAGACACACGCGGAAAAAGGAAACTTGAACTTGTTGAAAACAGACACAATGGGCTTTAGAAGAACAAGAAAGTTTAAGAGCTGTTAAAACCCTCAAAGATAAGAAAAAACCCTGCAAGATGCATGTGTTTTATTTGTCTTTAAATTTAGATAATAAAATGTTCTTGGAAATAATAGTACAAAAAATTTAACAGAAAGATTAAAAAATAAACTTCAAGAAGTCTTTTAGAAAGTATAAAAAAGAACATAGATATGAAAGACAAGAGAAAAAAAGAAAACGAGCAATTCCAAGAGATTCAACATCTGGCTAATAGTGTAACAAATGACAGAAAGCCCACCTGACACACATCAGCATTAATTTTTAGAATAATGCAAAGAAAGTAAGACTTTAATAGTGTCCATGGAGAACAGTGGAGAATAGGTCACATAAAAAGGATAAAGAATCAAACTGCACCAAACTCTTAATGGTAATACTAGAAAATAGAAGATAATAGAATATAACCTTCAATCTCCTCGGAGGAACATTAATTGCATGCAGCTAAACTATACATGTGAAGAAAGATGTAAGGCATTTTCTAGAGATATAAAGTCTCAAAAAATTGTTGCTTCTGTACTCCTTGTCAGCTATTGAAGGACATGATTAAGGAAGATGAGTATAAACCAAAAAGTGGACATGTGAACCAGCAAAAGAGGAATATAGCACAGAACAATAAAGAAAACTTCCAGGATGATGGATAAGGAAAATTTCAGGATGAAATGTCTAAATAGCAAGCTTAGAGAAAAACCAGTTCAGAATAGAGCAGAACTATGGAAGGCCCCAAGAGGAAATATTAAAAAAAATAAAAAGAGATGTGATAGAATAACTGATATATCTGAACATATTCAGATAATTATACTTTCTGGGTGAATTTGGGAATGGAAAGACACAACACTTCTAAGGCCAGAAATTTTGGTGTTTTGTTTACTGATATATTACCCCAAAGTCTCGAAAGTACCTAGAATATAGTGAGGAACATTATGAATATTTCAGTGAATTAATAAATGAATGAGGAAAATTAAAGCATTTCTAAACTCTGGAAAAAAAACAATTAATTATCTAAAAATTAAATTTAATAACTCTAAAGTAGCTGGCTCAGGTATATAGAAAATATCTATAATTTTACTGCAAACAAATTGTGATATAGCTATACTAAGTAGACAAAAGAAATAGTATGTGTGTGGGTATGTATGTAAGAGGGAGAGAGGAAGGGGAAGAGTGAAGGAGAGAGACGAGCAAGGGAGGGAAAAAGAAGAAAAGAGGGAGACAGCATGTAGATTGTTACCTGTGAGAGCTAACTAATTGATCTTTCATAGCAGAAAGTCAATACTTAATGCCTGCCTAAGTCTGATATTTTAAAATACGGATATAAATACTAGAATAAATAGATTAAAAAACATCTAAAGCAGTGAAAAATTTTATCTCAAATGAGTGGAAATTGAGATTAAAAAGGAGTAGTAGAGCACCCCACTATTTTTGCACAAGCCTTCTTAAACAATTGACTTTTTAAATTATGTACTTGCTTGATTTCAATAGTAATAAAATGAAACTTTGGCAAGCCACAAAAAGACAAATATTGGGACCCTATCTCCACATAACAGAAGCCACAATAGAACCCACAGCCAACATCATCCTCAACGATGAAAAGCTGAAAGCACTTTCCCTAAGATCAGGAAAAAGACAAAGATGTTCACTCTCACCACTTTTATTCAACACAGTTTTCCAAGTCCTAGCCACAGCAATCAGAGAAGACGTTACTAGAAAACTGCTGCTGTTGCTGTTCAGTTGCCAAGTCGTGTCCAACTCTTTGCAACCCGAAAGACTGCAACACTTCAGGCTTCCCTGTCCTTCACCTTCTCCTGGAGTTTGCTCAAGTTCATGTCCATTTAGTCAGTGATGCTATCTAACCATCTCATCTTCTACTGCCCCCTTCTCCCTTTGCCTTCAGTTTTTCCCCACATTGGAGTCTTTTTCCAACAAGTTGGCTACTAGAGCTCATCAATGAATTTGGTAAAGTTATAGGATACAAAATTAATATACAAAAACATGTAGCATTTCTACATGTGAAAGGCCAGAAAGGGAAATTAAGGAAATGATTTCATTTCCCATCACATCAAAAAAAAAAGATAAAATACCTGAAAATAAACCTACTTAAGAAAACAAAGTTCACTTCCCTGGTGGCTCAGACAGTAAAGCATCTGCCTACAATGTGGGAGACCTGGGTTCAATCCCTGGGTCGGGAAGATCTCCTGGAGAAGGAAATGGCAACCCACTCCAGTATTCTTGCCTGGAAAATCCCATGGACGTTAGAACCTGGTAGGCTACTGTCCATGGGGTCACAAAGAGTTGGACACGACTTCACTTTCATTTTCACTTTAAGGAAACAAAAGACCTGTACTCTAAAAACTGTAAGATGCCTATGGAAGAAATCAAAGATGACAAAACAGATGGAAAGATATAAAATGCTCTTGGTTGGAAGACTCGGGGTCATTAAAGTGACTCTCCCACTCAAGGCAATCTAAGATTCAATGCAACTGTTGTTAAGTTACCAATGGCAATTTTCAGAGAATTAGAACAAAAAATTTTATAATTTGTATGGAAACACAAAAGACCCCAAATAGCCAAAGCAACCTTGAGAAAGAACAATGGAGCTAGAGGAATCAGACTCCAGGGTTTCAGACTATACTACAAAGCTACAGTAATCAAGACAGCTTGGTACTGGCACAAAAACAGAAATATAGATCAATGGAACAGGATAAAATGCCCAGAAATAAACCCATGCACCTAGGATGAATTAATCTGTGACAAAGGAGACAAGAATATACAATGGTATAAGTAAGTGCAAGGCTGCTGCTGCTAAGTCGCTTCAGTCGTGTCTGACTCTGTGTGATCCCATAGCCCACCAGGCCCTGCCGTCCCTGGGATTCTCCAGGCAAGAATACTGGAGTGGGTTGCCATTTCCTTCTCCAATGCATCAAAATGAAAAGTGAAAGTGAAGTCACTGAGTTGTGTCCAACTCTCAGCGACCCCATGGACTGTAGCCCACCAGGCTCCTCCATCCATGGGATTTTCCAGGCAAGAGTATTGGAGTGGAGTGCCAGTGCAAGGCAGGACACGATAAACTCTTAGAGGAAAACATAGGCAGAACATGCTCTTATACAGATTATAGCAATATCTTTTGGGGTCGCTCTCCTAAAGTAATGAAAATAAACAAATGGGACTTAATTAAACCCAAAAACTTTTGGACAGCAAAGAAAATCAGAAAAGACAACATACAGGATGGGAGAAACTATCTGCAAGCAACTGACAAGGGATAAATCTCCAAATTATACAAACTCATACACCTCAATATCAAAAATGAACCCAATAAACAAATGGGCAGAAGATATAAATAGGCATTTCTCTAAAGAAGACTATATACAGACTTTCCAGGTAGCTCAGAAGTAAAGAATCTGCCTGCCAAACATGAGTTGCAGGTTCAATCCTCGGGTCAGGAAGACCACCTGGAGAAGGAAATGGAACCCACTCCGGTATTCTTGTCTGGGAAATCCCATGAACAGAAGAGTCTGATGGGCTCAGCCACGGGGTCGTAAAGAGTCAGATACAACTTAGTGACTAAACAACAACAACAAAGTAGACATATAGATGGCCAAACTGAACATGAAAAGATGCTGAACACTGCTAACTAGTAGAGAAATGCAGGTCCAAACTACACTGAAGTACCACCTCACACCAGTCAGAACAGCCATTATCAAAAAGTCCACAAATAATAAATACCGGAGAGGGTGTGGAGAAAAGGGAACCCTCCTACACTGTTGGTGGAAATGTAAATTGCTACAGTCACTATGGAGAACAGTATGGAGGTTCCTCAAAAACTAAAAAGAGCTTTTCCGGAGAGACTATTGGCCTATGCGCTTGGAACTAGCATTCTGTTTGGGATTCCACACACAACTTGATCTGGGGAGAGAAGAGAAGCCTCACTTAACTTTGTAGTTAGCAATGCTTTGGGGTCTTTCTTTGACAGGGAGATTAGTAAAGTGAAAATTTTGGGACACCCATGGACTGTAGCCTGTCAGGCTCCTCTATCCATGGAATTCCCCAGGCAAGAATACTGGAGTAGAAGCTATTCCCTCTCCATGGGGATCCTCCTGATCCAGGGATTAAACCTAGAAACTCCTGCCTTGCAGGTAGATTCTTTACCATCTAAAACACCAAGTAAAATGAGCAATACGTTACTGGAAAGATAAGCCTGGGTGATTTGGAAATGTATAGGGAAATGTATAGGTGCAATATTTAACCTTGGAACTGCACCTTAAAAACCAGCAGAGTTATAGTGTTCTGTTGCCCAGGAACTTATCGAATTTATAAGAAACTGCAAATTTCAAATTGTAAATTCAAGAGACTATATGGCCAGGTCTGTACAGAGTATAGTGACCTGGAAGGCCCAAGAGACCTTTTCAGGTTTCCTATCTGGTAAAAAGTTGATGTAATAACATTAAGATATTGACCTCTTTATCATCCTCAAAAGTGGAAAGCAGGTGCCCGTGAGAATTTGCTTGTCTTAAAGAAATCCATGTCAGTTTCTAATGTAATCATGAACCTTAATAAAGATGACTCTCTCTATATATATATATAAGAGAGCTATATGACCCAGCAATCCATCCCATTCCTGGGCACGCACACAGAGAAAACCGTAATTCAAAACAATACATGCACCCCAATGTTCATCACAACACTATTTACAATAGCCCAGGACTTGGAAGCAAACTAAATGTCCTTCAACAGAGAAATGGATAAAGATGACGTGATACATATATACAATAAAATATTACTCAGTATAAAAATGACAAAATAATGCCATTTGCAGTAACATGGATGCACCTAGAGAGTGTTGTACTGAGTGAAGTAAGTCAGGCAAAAAAAGACAAATAGCACATGATGTCACTTACAGGTGGAATCTATAAAAAGGGTACAAATGAACTTATCTACAAAACAGAAATAGAGTGACAGATGTAGAAAACAAACTTATGGTTATCAGTGGGTAAGAGGAGGGAGGGAGAAATTGGGAGATTGAGATTGACATATACACACCTACTATATATAAAATACGTAACTAATAAGGACTTACTGTATAGCACAGGGAACTCTAGTCAACAACACTCTGTAGTGGCCTATATGGGATATCTGTATATGTATAATTGATTTATTTTGCTGTATGCCTGAAACGATCACAGTATTGTAAACCAACTATACTCCAGTGAAAATTTTAAAAATTAAAAGTGATATTAACAGTACAGAAAAGAAAGGATACATGTACCCCAATATTCACTGCAGCACTATTGACAATAGCCAAGACAGAGAAGCAATCTAAATGCCCACTGACACATGAATGGATAAAGATGTCTGCTATATACCACATCACAGTCACACTCACACACACACACACACACACACACACACCAGAGTATTACTCAGCCATAAAAAAGAATAAAATAATGCCAGCAACAACACTGATGGACCTAGAGAATATCATGCTGAGTGAAGAAAGTTAGAGAGGAACAAATGTCCTATGGTATTACTTATATATGGAATCTAAAAAAATGATACAAATAAACTTATTTACAAAACAGAAATAGAATCACAGACATAGAAAACAAACTTATGATTACCAAAGCGGAAAGGTGCTGAGGAGAGACAAATTAGAAATTTGGGAGTAACATATACACAATACTATATATAAAAGAAACAAGGACCTATTACTGCATAGCACAGGGAACTATACTTGATATTTTGTAATAACCTACACACAAAAAGAATCTGAAATATAATATATATATATATATACACACACACACATATCTGAATCCCTTCACTGTATACCTGACACTAACATAACATTATAAATCAACTATACTTCAATAAAAATGATAAATTATAAGCAAAAATACTGCATGATTCTACTTATATGAGGTACCTAGAAACAGAAAAGAAAATGGCGGTTGCCAGGGGCTGGGTGTAAGAGGAAATTAAGGATAGTTATTAATGGTCACAGAGTTTCAGTTTTGCAGCATAAAAGAGTTCTGGAGACTGGCTTCACAACACTGTAAATATGTTTACTATTATTTAACAGTAAACTATAAAATGGGTGAGATGGTAACTTTTATGTGTATTTTACCACAACTGAAAAAATTAATTATAGCAAAATGTACAAAAACAACAATTCTTGGGTTCTGTTCCTGATAATGGTTGAGGAGCTTCTACAAGGCCAAATCTCCTATATGTAACAACTATAAACTCTGGGAGGAAAAAAATAACTTGAACACACTGAAAAGCGGTGTAGCCAACAGCAGGCAGAAACTGCTAGAGGATCAGCACTTGAAAGAAAACAGTGGCACTAGGTGAGTTCCCAATTTTTTTAATGGTTTTTAGCTGAAAGCAGGCCTAAGGAACAAGAGGATAGAGTATAGGCTGACGAAAGGAGCTAAAAAGTGAAAAATCTTGGAGAGGACAGAAATAGGAAAGCCTTTAATTCTATGTAACAATCTTGCCAGGTCAGGCTGACCCCTGAACTTATACATGATCAGAGCAGACTCAAGCATCCTGAAAAATGAAAGTGAAAGTCTCTCAGTCTTGTCCAACTCTTTACGACCCCATGGACTATACAGACCGTGGAATTTTCCAGGCCAGAATACTGGAGTGGGTAGCTACACCCTTCTCCAGGGGATCCTCCCAACCAGGGATCGAACCCAGGTCTCCCACATTGCAGGTGGATTCTTTACCAGCTGAGCTCCAAGGGAAGCCCATGATCAGGGCAGACTCAAGCATCACAATTAAAGTTAAAATAACTCAACAGTGATTATCATCACCAATTACTCCAGGGACACAGAACTTGGATTGGAGTTCAGTTAAATTAACTGCCCACATGTACACAAAATATTACCATTGTTCAGATAAATACAGGCATACCTTGAAGACATTGCAGTTTTGGTTCCTGACCACCACAATAAAGTGAATATTGCAAAAAAGGGAGTCAGACAAATATTTTGGTTTCTTGGTACATATAAAAATTATGTTTACATTCTACTGCAGTCTATTAAATATGCAACAGCATATGTCTAAAAAAAAATGACAAGCTTTAATTAAAAAGTACTTTATAGCTAAAAAGATGCTAGTTAATCATCATCTGAGCTTTCAGCAAGTCATAATCCTTTCGCAATAGTAAAATCTAAGATCACCCAGCACTGTAACAAATATACTACTACTACTATTAGCAACAACAGCAATAATAATGTTAGCAACATTGTCAGAATTAGCAAAATGTAACACAGAGACACAAAGTGACCAAAGCTGTTGGAAAAATGGTGCTGAAAGACTTGCTTGAGGCAAGATTGCCAAAAGCCTTCAATTTGTAAAATATAAAATTATTTGTGAAGCACGGTAAAGTGAAGCATAATACAATGAGATATGCCTGTATAACTGAATTCTAGAGTTATTCACAATGACCAGGAAATGATTCAAAATTACTAAACATATAAAGAAACTGGAAAACATGACCAACTCAAAGAAAATTCAATCAGTGGAGACAAACCTCAAGATGAACCAGGTGTTAAAATTAGCAGACAAAGAGTTTAAGGAACAAATACACTTGTAATGAATAAAAGAGAAAAATTTAACACAGAAATAGAAAGTATAACAAACATTCAAATGGAAATTCTAACCCCCAAAATCCAGTATCTGAAAAAAAAAAAAAATCTCTGTGTGGGCTTATGAGCAAATTAGAAACAACAAAAGACTTGATGAATTTGAGGATAGATCAACAGAAATTATTCAATATGAATAAAGAAAAATAGGTTTTCAAAAGTTAGCAGAGTAAAGATCTATAGTAATATACATGTAAACAGAGTTCCAAAAGGAGAGGATAAAGAGAATAAGGAAAAAAATGTATTTGAAACAATATTGGCCAAAAATTCTTTATAATAAATTTCATGAAAAGAGCATTCTTAAACATTGGTTTGGGAGTTTGAGTTGATTTAATTTTTATGAAAAGCCATTTGGCAATGTGAATCATGAATTTTAAAAGGATTCACATGTAAGCTAGTAGTTCTGCTTACAGAAATCTATGCCCAGGAAATCGGTGGAGATAAGGTAAGAAATGTATTTACAGAAATTTTCTTCAAAGCATAATCTATAACGAAAGTGAAAGCAAAAGTCACTCAGTCATGTCCAACTCTTTGAGACCTAAAACCTTGTATTCTCTAATAATAGGTTAATTAATAAATACTGAGTAATAGCTATCACACAATAAATATTTGTTAAATGAATTAACATCAAGTTTTTCATTAAAAAGGATATCAGAAATTATGATACACTGAAAAAAGCAAAAAATAAATTCAGTATAAGCATAATCCCTACTGTATTATAGAAAATAATATTATAAAAGAGACAGAATGGGAAAAAGGGTTCAAAGGACTATCTCTGAATGGAAGGATTATGAAAGATTTTTATTTTCTTCTTTACACTTATCAATATTTTTCAAAGTTTTATAATGTGAATATATTTATACATATGATCAGAAAACTAGATTTACCAGTATGAAGCTGTAAATACATACCAAGCATATCCTTAAGATCTGTGTCCTATATACTGTACCTTCACCAACCGCCCAAATTTACCTTGGTCCAGAGGCACTCCCATTCACATCCAGACTGAGCTCTCGAGGTTTAGCAATCTCTTTATTAGCAACCAGTTCTCTTGACTTAAATACAGCTTGAGTCCTTAACCTGTAAAAATAAATTTAGACGTAGAAATAGACCAAACAATCTTAAAAATCTATATGGACCCACAAAAGAGCCTGAATAGCTAAACCTTGAGAAAGAAGAACAAAGATGGGAGCATTACATTTTCTGATTCAAACTCTATTATAAGCTATAGCCATCAAAACAGTACAAGCATACAATTCTTCAATAAAACACCAAACCACCAGGTTAAAAAAAATCAGCAGATGATCTGAATAGACATTTGTTCAAAGAAGACATATAGATGGCACATGAAAGATGCTTAACATCACTAATCACTAGGGAAATGAAAATAAAACCACACTGAGATATCACCTCACACCTGTCAGAAGGGCCATTATGAAAAAGAAAACAAGTGCTGGCGAAGATGTGAAAACTTATGCACTGCTGCAGGGAAAGTAAATGGTGCAGCTGCTACGGAAAACAGTATAGAGACTCTTCAATAAATCAAGAGATTCCTCAATTAATTAAAAATAGAACTACTATATGATCTAGCAATCCCATTCCTGGTATTTATCTGAAGAAACCAAAAACACTAATTAGAAAAGATATATGCATGCCTGTTTTCACTGCAGCATTATTTACTCAAATAGCCAAGACACAGAAGCAACATAAGTGTCCATCAATAGGTGAATGGATAAAGTATATGTATACAACAGAGTATTAGCCATAAAAAGAATAAAATCTGCCATCTGTAACAACATGGATGGACTTGGAGAGTATTATGCTAAGGGAAATAGGCCACACAGAGAAAGATAAATACTGTATGATTTCACTAAACAACAAAAAAAACAAACATAACTAAAAAGAAACAGAGTCATAGATATAGAGAAGAAACAGAGGAGAAAAAGGTCATGGGAGGTGAGAAACAGGTGTGGGAGACTGAGGCAGAAATTTTCAGTTGCAGAATAATGACTCATGGCTTTGAAATGTACAGTGTGGGGAATATAGTCAATAATTATGTAATATCTTTGTGTGTTGACAGATGACAATGAGCTGACTCATTGGAAAAGACCCTGATGCTGGGAAAGGTTGAAGGCAAGAGGAGAAGGGGATGACAGAGGACGAGATGGTTGGATGCCATCATTGACTCATTGGACATGAATTTGAACAAGCTTTGGGAGCTGGTGAAGGACAGGGAAGCCTGGCATGCTATAGTCCACGGGGTTGCAAAGAGTCAGTCACAACTGAACAACAAGAACGTTACCTTGATACCAAAACCAGACAAACAAAATATGAAAAAATAAAACTACAGACCTCAGAAATATTGATGTAAATACTTTCAACAAAATATTAGTAAAAAGAAATTGTTAAGGCACATTACTTTGTCGACAAGAGTCCATCTAGTCAAAGCTATGGTTTTTCCAATAGTCATGTATGGATGTGAGGTGGGCTATAAAGAAAGCTGAGTGCTGAAGAACTGATGCTTTTGAACTGTGGTGTTGGAGAAAACTCTTGATAGTCGTTTGGACTGCAAGGAGATCAAACCAGTCCATCCTAAAGGAAATCAATCCTGAGTATTCATTGGAAAGACTGATGCTGAAGCTGAAACTCCAATACTTTGGCCACCTGATGTGAAGAACGGACTCACTGGAAAAGACCATGATGGTGGTAAAGACGGAAGACATGAGAAGGGGATGACAGAGGATGAGACGGTTGGATAGCATCACCAACTCGATGGACATGAGTCTGAGTAAGCTCTGGGAGTTGGTGATGGACAGGGAAGACTGGCGTGCTGCAGTGCATGGTGTCACAAAGAGTTAGACACGACTGAGTGAACTGAACTGAATGCATAAAAAGTATTATACACTATAACCCAGGATATTTATTCCAGGGATATAAGGCTAGGTCAATTATATATTAAAAAAAATCAATCAATGCAATCCACTGTATTGGCAGGCTAAAAAAGAAAAATCAAACAACCATGTCAATTATCCCATAAAAGATACTTAACAAAATCTAATGGTCATCATAAAAACTTCATGCAACCTAAAAGGAATAAAAATTAAAAATGAACTGTTATCAAAATTTAAAACTTTTGCTTTGTAAAAGATCCTTTTGAGATTGAAAAGAAAAGAGACTAGGAGAAATTACTTGCAAATCCACCTACCTGACAAAGGACTTACATCTTTTGAATATATAAAGAACTCTCAAAACTCAACAGAAAAACAATCCAAACAATCCAGTTAGACTGTGACAAGAGATACTAAAGAGACAGTTTAGCCAAAAGAAAGGAAGGAGGGCAAACTAGCAAATGAAAGGATATTGAATATCACTAGCCATAAGGAAAATGCAAACTAAGATGACAATGAAATATCACTACACATAGACGCAGAACACATCAAATAAAAATCTGTGACACAATCAAATGCTGACAAGGGTGTGGAGAAATGATCTTTCTCATGTTACTGGTGGGAGAGGTATTTTAAACTAAATGAAAGTGAAAGCGAAGTCGCTCAGTCGTGTCTGATGCGACCCCATGGACTGTAGCCTACCACACTTCTCCGTCCTTGGGATTTTCCAGGCAAGAGTACTGGAGTGGGATGCCATTTCCTTCTCCAGAGGATCTTCCCAACTCAGGGGTAAAACCTGGGTCTCCTGCGTTGTAAACTAAATCAGTATAAGCTAAATATGACCTCTTACATGATATAGCAATCATACTCCTAGTTCTCACTTGTAGAAACAAAAACCTTAGGCCACACAAAAACTTGTATAAGAATGTACATGGACGCTCTATTTGTAACTGAAAAAACTGAAAACAAGGAAACTGTCTAATAGACAAATGGTTAAACAAACCACGGTATATCTGTATCATGGAATAGTACTCAGAAATCAAAAGGTATGATATATGTAACAATCTAGATGGATCTCAGCATTATGCTGAATGAGAAAAGCCAATATCAAAATTTAACATTATGTATAATTCCATTTATATAAAATTCTCAAAATAATAATCTAGAAATAGACAACAGATTAGGAGTTCCCAGGGTTAGGGACAGTTTGGGGCAAAGAGTGACTCTAACAGCATAGTTCAGGGACCTCCCTTGGTGGTCCAGTGGCTAAGACTCCACGATCCCAATGGAGGAGGCCCAGGTTCCATTTCTGTTCAGGAAACCAGAATGCCACAACCAAGAGTTTGCATGCCGCAACTAAGAGTTCACATGCTGCAACTAAGGATGCCTCATGTCACGACAAAGATGGAAGATCTCATGTGCCACAACTAAAGAGCCAGTGCAACCAACCAAATGAACAAATAATGCATATTAAAAAACAGGTGAGGACATAGTAATAATCTAATCGGGAAAATAATTGGAAAAAGAAAACACACATCTATATGTGTAGCACTTTCCTATACACCTAAAACTAACACATTGTTAATCAACCATGCTCCAATACAATAGTTAAAAAACAAAAAAACCAGCATAGAACAAATGAAATCTTGGTGGTGCTGAAACAGTTCTGTATTTTGACTATGGAGGTGGTTACACAAATTCACATGTGATAAAATGACACGGAAACACACACACTCACTGTACCAATGTTAATTTCCTAGCTTTGACAATACATTGTGGTTGTATAAAATGTAGCCGATGGGAGAAACTGGGTGAAGGGCACACAGAATCTCTGTACTATTTCTGCAACTCCTATCAATCTTGTAATTATTTCAAAATAAAAAGTTTTAAGAAATCTCTATATACAAAACTGGTTCAAAATTTGTGTTTCATAGTGCTTTCATTTAAAGCTTGGGTGATCAAGAGAACAACAAGCACTTTATTATCATTAAGGACCATTACTTGAATAATACAATGCAGTTCAAATGAACATGATGCCTAACATAAAATTATCCATTCTCCCCAGCTAGACTGTGATCTCTTTAAAGTCTACATTCAATTCTTTTATTTATTGCAACTACCTAGAACCATTCCTCACATAACACAGACATTCAATAAATGTTTGTAGAATAAAGTTCTCCGGAGAAACTACACATTAACTGGAGGATTAGAGATTGGGGTCATAAAATTGGAGCAACATTTCAGCCTTTGGTGACAATCTTGTCACAAGAGCCTTCAATTTCACTTACTTTAAAAGCCTCCAGGTTCAACAGTGAAGAATAAAATTGATCATAAAGGAAGAGAAAGAGGAAGATCATGTTTGCTTCCTGGGCAAGTCAGTACTGCACTGAAGAAAACAAGTAAGATGGAACTTTCAAAGACATTAGGATTTAAAAAGTATTGAGCAAGATCTGAAAATGAAAGAAAATTAACTCCAAGAAGTAAAAAAAAAATAACACTAATATTAGGTGTGTGAGGATCAACATGTCTAAGAATGTGTACAAAGGGGAAAAGGTATGCTTGACCAAGGAGAAAATGGCAGGGATACACACACACACACACACACAGATACACACACCCTTTCCTTGAAATGTACTTATAAAAAGACATAAATGCCATATTTTCTTATGTTTAAATACAATTGCATTTCATCTATTACTATTTTGAAATTAAGATAACAAACTTTGACTCTGTATGTAAAACTATAATGAACACTACATGATATTAAATAGGGCTTTAGCTTTTGAAACATTGTTCTTAGGGAAAAATTGTCAGAGGAAGAGCAGTTTAAATGTGGGAAGGTTATAATAATTGGCTATTGAACAGGTTATGCTTCATAACCAGAAAAGGTTGAATTTAGCAGGTTCCCTTTGTTATATGGAATGATGACACCTAGTCAATATGTGAGTCTCATTTTACATCCTAAAATCTTAAGTTTTTACTTAATGCTTAATATTCTCTACAATGACATCAAATAGCAAAGTATTTTGTGTAATGGTAACATTGTTGAAACATACTGTCTTTAGAATCCAGCCAAAACTACACTGGACAGGTGAGAAGTAGATATTCTAAGCTAATATTTTGGAAGACAAGGTAATCTTTCAGTTCTTCCCCAAAAGACAGTGCAATTTATTTGGAAGTCATAGCTGCTATGCATCTTAAGCAAACAAAGAATCTGAGGAACTTCTGTTCCTACACATGTTACAGTTACACAGCTGTCATTTTCTACTGTATTCTCCAAACTACAGGTACTGCTGAAAAAACGGTAGAACTCACCAGTTATAGTCCAGTCGAGACTGATGAAGCTGCTGCTGTTTCAGGAGAAGTTTTGTCTCCTGCTGGGCCAACAGATGCTGAAGGCGCTCCTTTTCAATTTCCAGCTCCATTTTCTGAAGCATAAGTTGCTGCCTTCTATCTTCTGAGAGCTGCTTTCTGACATCATTTTCATTAGGTGGCACTGCCCTATGGCCATGCATCAGAGATGCCCAGGAAAGCCCACAATACCTGCATGAGTCCAGGTGTGTATCAGAATGCTGAGGGCCCATGTTTGTCGGATGGCTCTCGTGAACGTGATCTGCATTTTCAGAACGTCCATGGCCACAACACTGACTAGACGGAGGAGACTGGAGGTGCTGGCATTCCTTCATCCTCAGTTCTTTGGGAGGGGCTTTCTCTGTAGGGACTGCATCTACTAGTTTTTTCCCTGGGGATCTGTAATTACATGTTCTGGTCTCTGAGGGAACCTTGCCCATATCCTCTTTGGAATAATGATGGGCTCCTGGTTTCAAAGAATTATTCCTAAATTCCACAAGGGATTCCAGAGCTGAGTCCTGATTTGCCGACTTAGGCCTCTGCTTGGTTTGAGTGTGGATCTGTGGTTTGGCTACACTCAAGTAGGAACCATCCAGTTCCACAGATGCAGATGGGAGAGTGCTTTTCCTATTGGATACCTAAAAGGAACCACAAGATCACTTGTCAAATAAGAGCACAATAGAGGGAGTTCTTTTGACTCTTCAGGAATCAGTGATACATGTTTACCAAGACAAAGCCGTGTTTTTGTCTTCTTAATAAAGACAGTATTCACAGCTAAACAGACATGTGACATAAGGCTAAAATCATTTTAAAACAATCTACATTTCAGTAAATTCACAAGGATGAGAGAAAGTATTGCCACTCACTGCTTAAGCAAGACTTCAGGAGTTGCATATAATAAGACTTACATAACATCAACTTTGTGAAAAAGAAAAACATTAAATGTTAATGTCTTAAAATGTTTAATTTTGAAAACTAAGCCAAGAAATCCATTCAGCCACGTTAAATACCTTTTGATTGGCCATTACACAGCATGAGATTTGATGTAAAACATTTCACCTTATACTGAATAGGATGTTAGTTACTGCTAGAAATTTGATGAGTTTTTATAAATATCTTTACAGTACCCAGATAAAACCAACCACTTTCCACAAAATATGATTCTAATCAAAAGTAGTTATTTAAATACAAAACATATTTAATTTCAGCTATAAACATAAGTGATTTCTCAATTAAGCTATTCAAATGATTACAGTCTGATAGAAGTCAGGCAGAAAGGAAGCAGTTGCAAATTATCTTTGACAAGCCAATAGAATGAGCTTTCCCAGCATTTTAGCCTCAAGCTTGTTCAACTGGGGAGAGCAAAACTTAGTTTTTAGAAATGATGCTCAAACTTTAGCATGAATCAGAATCACCTGGAGGGCTTGTTAAATGTGAATTGCTTGGCTTACTCCCTAGAGTTTCCAGTTCAGCAACTCTAGAGTAGAGCCGAAGAATGTGCGCTGTTAACAAGCTCCTGGGTGGTGCTGCCAACCTGGAACCAAACTCTGAGAACCACTGGTCTGTACCGTGGGCCATTAGACTCCTCCTTTGTCCCTCCTAGAAGGACCATTCTGATTACATCAGGCTTACCGATGGAATCCTGGATAATTTCATCGTCTTAAGGTCCTGACTGGCATCTGTAAAGTCTCTTGTCGTACAGAATCTCTGTGCCATATAAAGTGACATTCACAGGTTCCAGGAATTAGGACATGGACATATTTGGAAGGCCATTATTCAGTTTGCCACAACTTTTAAAATAAGAACTAATTCATAAACAGTTGAGATGGTTATGTATTCTAGAGATATAGGAAGAATGAATAATCGAGATCTCTAGCAGAGAGGGGGAAAAATCCCACCAATTTATTTTGCAATAGTTGAAAATGAAGAACTGATTGTTAAAAAGTATCAACTAACAGATATATGGCAATACAATGTTTCCTAGCCTATAATAAAACAGGGCTAGTACAATGACTCAAGATTTCAAGTGAGGTTCTAAAACAATGTTAAAGGAGTTCTATTTAAATGAGAATCAGCCACATATGTGGCGATGACCTGGGTCTCTTCATAGAAGGCATGCAATCTTGTATACTGAGCAGATGACAAACTACATAAAAGGAACTAGTTCTGGGGCAAAATTTATGATAAACTACCTTATAAAAAATTAACCTTATTTTATACCTAAGGAAGAACTCTAGTCCACATTAATCTCCCCTATTCTGAACTTCTGTAGCACTTACTGTCAACAGAAATGTTTAGCATCTGCTATTCTGTATGATAAACTGACTTTTTAAAGGTTATACTTTTAAATGACAGATAAATGCTCTGAGTCCAGAAACATAAATCAACTATTTTACATCATCATATATTTTCTAATCCACATATCATTAATATAACAGTAGATACCATGTATGCAGTATTTTTTATTCACTTTTTTGTTACTTAACATTATTTACATATGTGCATTGTTAGGTACTAACAAAGCTTATACTTACTTTAATGGTGCTGATTGTTACACTATTCACAAATGTCAGGTATTTGGAAAATTTTTAAAACAAATTTTTTTGTAGTTAGCATCTAATGTTTTTAAGAGGCACTTAGACATAAACATTTCCATGTGTGCTTTGCTCAAAGATAACACTGCTTTGCCGATTACCTGCTAGGGAACTATGCATATTGCTAAGCAGAATTCTAAGATGCTCCCCAAGATCTCCATCATCTTGGTGTCCCCACCCTGTATTATCTCCTCGCCTTGAGCAGGGTAGACCTTGTGAATACCATCAGTGATCAATCCTGTGGTTATGTTACATACATGCCAAAATGGACTTTACATATATAACTAAGGCTCCTTATCAGCTAACTCTGAATTAACAAAAAGGAAGGTGATTTCACGTGGGCCAGACCTACTCAGGTAAGCCCTTTCATAGCAGGTCTGGTGTTCTCCCCAAGGTCAGTGATTCTCTTGCTGGTCTTGAAGAAATAAGCTATTGTGTTATGGGAGGGCTTTTTTTGTTTTTTTTTGGTAGATTTTATTGAACTATAGTTGATTTACAATGTGTGTTAATTTCTTCTGTATTACAAAGTGACTCATTTATGACAAAACATAATGGAAAAGAATATGAAAGCAAATATTCCTTTTCATATTCTTTTCCATTATGTTTTGTCACAGGATATTGTATATACTTCTCTGTGCCAGATAGTAGGAACTTGTTTTGCCCATCCTATATGTAAGAGTTTGCCTCTGCTAATCACAGACTCAGTCCTGAATAGTCATTGGATGGACTGGTGCTGAAGCTCCAATACTTTGGCCACCTGATGCAAAGAACTGACTCATTGGAAAAGACCCTGATGCTGGGAAAGACTGAAGGCAGGAGGAGAAGGGGACGACAGAGGATGAGATGGTTGGATGGCAACATGGACTCGATGGACATGAGTTTGAACAAGCTCCAGGAGTTGGTGAAGTCTGGCGTGGTACAGTCCATGGGGTTGCAAAGAGTCGGACATGACTGAGTACCTGAACTGAGCTGAAGAGAATCCCAGACTCACCGGTAGAGAGAACAGACTTGTGGTTGCCAAGGGAGAACAGCAGTAGGGGAGTGAAGGAATAGGGGCTTGGGATTAGCGGAGGCAAACTATTATATACAGGGTGAGAGGGCTTATGGAGAAGCTCATATGGCAATGACTCTGGAGCAGAAAGCAGATGCCAGGCAACGGAGCAAGAAAACAAGGCATGTACCATACACATACAAGAAAATAAATTCTGTCAAAAACCTTGTGAGTTTGGAAGAAGACCTAGAGCTCCCCGCTGAATACAGCCCAAATGACACCTTGACTGCAGCCTTCTAAGACCCTGAGCATAGGATCCAGCTGAGCTGTGCCAGACTCACAGACTCACAGAAACTATGAGACTGCAAATGTGTGCTGTTTTAAGCTAAGTTTGTAGTAACTTGTTATACAGCAATAAAAAACTACATAGAATATTATTCAACTTGCCCGAGCCTCAGGTTCCTCAACAGTAAAATAAGGATTAAAAATAGCACCTACATCAAAACTGAACATTGTGGTGAGACAGATGAGCAGTTATCAAGAGTGTCTATCTATAAGGGTACTAATTTACAAAAAGGAAACACAAACCTTCTATTTACCCAAACTCCTTTCAGGCAGAACACCGTGGTGCATGTGTGTGTGTGTTGGGGGGGGGGTGAGATCACCCGAGGGCATGTTCAGTTACAACAGATTATCTCTAAATTGTCTTAAAAGAGAATGAGTTCAGTTATCAATCTTTATTTTGCTACAGTGAGGTTTTCAGTAGGGCCAGAGTTGAACTTCTTGAGATAATTGAGAGGTTCTTCATCTTTCTCATTCATACAAAGGATGTCAGTCTTACACTAACATCTTGCACTGTCTCTTAGGGTTGTTGTGATGATTAGATAATTCATATATAAAGTGCTTTGGACAGCGCTTAATATAAAGTTCATTTTTTTTAAAAGTTTCCTATGACTACTACTGTTATTATCACTGACTTCCTTGCCACAACAAATTCTAAAGGCAGGAGGTGTATATGTATATCTATATCTATATGTATAGCCCTGGGGCTTGCACATAGCACGTACATTCTCAATAACTCTGGGCTGACGTTATCAGCTTAGGAGAAAAATTCAAATTGGGTTACAGGTCACAGTAACTAAAGAAAAGAAAATTAGAATCCATGATTAGGCTGAATCATGAGCTACTAAGGAAGAAGAGAAAAGAAATAAAACTTCCTGTTGGAATATGAATATAAGAAATTATTTTATTAGTGGAGCTGAAAAACATTGCCTCTGGAACACATGGAAGTCCCAGTGGGCCTAAATGAAACAGATGTATTTTTCTTTCTGCTTCATGCTTTCTATATATTTACAAATATAACTTCTCTTAACTAAGGTTTAAACTAGCAATAAATCCCAAACTGCTGTCTCTAGCATATGGGTTTTATATGAATTTTTCAGATATATAACACTAACTTAAAAACCATTAGTTTTTTTTTTAATGAAGGCACAACATGTATAATAAAATGCACAGATCTTTACTTGCATTTACCCATGTAATCATCACCCAGATCAAATTATAGAACAATTCCAATATCTTAGAAAGTTCCTTTGTGTCCTTTCTAGTCAATATCACATCCGCACACTCCCAGGAGTAACCATATTCTGACTCTTATGATCACAGATCAGTTTTACTATGCTGAACTTCATATAAATGGAATTATACTGCATGCTACTCTTTTGTACCTGGCCTCTTCAGCTCAACATAATATTTGAGTATCTTCCATGTTGCGTTGTATATCAATAGTTTATTCTTTTCTCATTGCTGCATAGTGCTTCATTGTATGAATTATGCAAAATTTGTTTACCCATTCTTTTTATTGGATTAGGCTTTTACCAGTCTAGGACTGGTAAATAAAGCCTCTATGAATATTCTCATACAATATTCTCTCTTTTTTGAAGTCACATGGCACATATTTAACTTTGTTAGAAACAGCCAGTAAGTTTCCTAAACTGATCATTCTGTTTCACAACCCCATCAGGAAATTAAGAGAGTTGCAGTTACTTCACATTCACAGTAATACTTGCTAGTTGTTTCATTTTTAGTCTATCTGGTGTATGTGTACTAAAATACCATAATGGCTTTATTTTCCATTTCCCTGATATGTAATGATATTAATGAACATATGCTTGCTGGTCATTTGGATATCTTCTTTCATGAAGTTATTGTTGGAACCAATATATTTAAATAATTCAAAGTAATTCTTAAAGGACTGAAAATGAGAAATGAAGATTGGGGAAGACAATTTCATGCAAACTATTTCTGATAAGCCTACTTAGCTCTAACTGGTCACCTTCACTGACCACTAAATGCAGAACATGCTCCCAGAACACACTGTTACTCTGGCTGTTTTCAACCCAGAGTTTACCATATACTATGCTAAATGTCTTACACATTTAACCTATTCTTAACAGCAATTTTGTAAGGTATTAATTGGCATTTTACTGATGAGAAAATGAAGTTCAAGGAATCAATACAACTTTCCCAAGCTCATGTCAATACTCTACATCAGACATGGGACTATGTCTCACTCTAAACCCTTAGACTTACTCCTAATACTTAACTCATTACTTCCTGTTGTAGACTTTCAACAATTTCTTTAGTATGAAATACCATAAACATAGAAGTACACACAAAAAATAAGAGCAACTTAGTGAATAATCACAAGGCAATGCCCAACGTAACTACCATCCTGCACACAGATGACCCTTCTGTATGCAGAAGACCTCTGATGACCCTGAGCCATCACCACTCTCTACCTCTCTTGCCAAAACAGGGAATGATTACCTTGACTTTAATGAGAATTTCTCCTTTGCTTTAATACTTCTCTGCTGAAATACATAGTAGAGTTCAGTTGCACTTGGTTATTTCTGAAGCATAAATGGGGATAAAACCATATGATATACATTCTTTTTGTTTAACTTCTTTCACCCAGCATTACCTTTGTTGAGTTCATACATGGTGCTGTGTGTGGCTATATTCTCATGGCTATATAGCAGGGGTCGGCAAGTTTCTTCTGCAAAGGGTCAGACACTTAACATTTTAAACTTTGCAGTACATAAAGTCTTTGTCATAACTACTCAATTCTGCTTTTGTACTGTGAACTCAACAGCTATTCTAGAAAAACCTTATTTGTGGATATTGAAATTTGAATTTCATGTAATTTTTTCATTTCAAGAAATAGTCTTTTTTACTCTAACCATTTAAAAAGTTAAAACTATTCTTAGCTTGTGAGTTGTACAAAACAATGGAGTTCTGGCAAGCCATGGTTTGCCAACTGAACTTGATAATTATGTTGAGTGTTCTTGGAATTAAAGGAGTCTATGAATATCCTAGGATATGCTCAAAACTAAACAAACTGAACAATATGACTTGGGACATACTATCTATCTATATGTTTTCTGTGCGATGAAAATGAGTTGGATTGACTGCTTAATCAGAAGTAAACAGGGACTTCTCTGGTGGTCTAGCAGTTAAGAATCTACCTGCCAATGCAGGGGACACGGGTTAGATTCCTGGTCTGGGAAGATCCCATGTGCTGTGGAACAACTAAGCCTGTGTGCCACAACTCCTGAGCCTGCCATTACTTGAAGCCCAAGTGCTCTGGAGCCTGTGAGCCACCATCACTGAAGCCTGAGTGCCTACAGCCTGTGCTCAGCAACAAGAGAAGCCACAACAATGGTAAACTCGTGCAGCAGTGAAGACTCAGCACAGCCAATAATTAAATAAAATTATAAAAAGAGAAATAAATGGAATGATATTTAGCAGAAAAGCATGTAGAAGAATATACTTAGGAAAAACACATCGTATAAATTAAAATAAAAAAGTTTAGACAGAAAATGATCCATGGAAAACAGTAAGTTCAAAATAGTAGCATATTAGGATTTGTCTTATACAAAATGTACCACAATCTTGGCTACATCTTTAGACTCTAGATGTGGCAGAAATGAAGCCAGTAAAATCTTTGACAAGGCATGCTGCAGGATTCACAGCACAAAAGAAAGATGAGGAGAAAATGCTGGCAACACTTGGCTTACAACAGAGTAGAAGCATAACGTGTCTTAACTTGGGTAGACACTAGTCAATGACTAGATAAAAAAAAAAACACCAATGAGAAAAGTATAAGGTTTAAAAAAAGTGTGAGAGACTTATATGAGATACTAAGAATTTTCTGATACTGAAGGCTGGTAAATTTCTGAGTTGCATTTTCTGAATCTTTATGATCCCTTTTTAAAATGTGACAGATATTTTTTAAAGACTTCATAGAAAATAAAGGATATTTTTTACAAACATTTATGATACTGACTCGATGGACGTGAGTCTGAGTGAACTCTGGGAGTTGGTGATGGACAGGGAGGCCTGGCGTGCTACAGACAAGGGGGACAAGATTCATGGGGTTGCAAAGAGTCGGACATGACTGAGTGACTGAACTGAACTGAACTGCCTTTTTTGGCATTTCCCTGGTGGCTCAGATGGTAAAGAATCTGCAGTGTGGGAGACCCGGGTTCCATCCCTGGATCGGGGAGGATCCCCTGGAGAAGGGAATGGCTCGCCTCTCCCATATACTTGCCTGGAAAATTCCACGGACAGAGGAGCCTGGTGGGCTACAGACAAGGGGGTGGCAAAGAGTTGGACATGACTTAGCAACTAACACACGCTCACACACACACATACTCTGCCTGTTTGAGAGGCTAAGTCTAGGATGCTGAACATCCTGCCACAGGCAAGGGGAACCCACACTTGCCTGGTGAGACCTGCCAGTTTGTAGAGATGAACAGCCTGCTTTTAAAGGTTGGAGCCTAGACTCTGTTCATTACACAAATCAAAGTATTTTTGATTAAAATATATGCTAGTGTTCCCAAGAAAGTGTTCCCACATAAATAAGGGAAATGGGAGTCTTTTCCAGTTCATCTCAAGATTTTTTTTTTTTTTTTACCATTTAGACACATGATAATATTTGAATGATAGTAGTATAATATGGGGTTGCTAAGAGTCGGACATGACTGAGCAACTTCACTTTCACTTTTTGCTTTCATGCATTGGAGAAGGAAAACAGCAACCCACTCCAGTATTCTTGCCTGGAGAATCCCAGGGACGGCGGAGCCTGGTGGGCTGCTGTCTATGGGGTTGCACAGTTGAACACGACTGAAGTGACTTAGCAGCATGATATGATCTTGTATACATGCATGAAAGCACAAACAGGTGTGTTGTACATACATGAACATATACATTCCTAAGATAATCTAGGGCTTTCTTGTGTTCTCACATAATAAAAAATAAAAACCACAGTATTATGTCATGAAAATAGCATCAACAAGTAAACAGTCATGTTTTATAAATATGCACAAATCATTTTTACAGGCTCAGCCAATCTTTGCTTTAGCCATAAGGAGAGAGGCAAACTAAACCGCAATAATTATTTCCTGCAACAGGTTGTTATTTACTTTGCATAATTAGGAAGAGATTACTTGGAATGCATTTATGAGTTGTTAACCACAGGATTAGCCAACAGTACCAACAGATCTTATTGGTATTCATTTCTCTAATGGTAAATAATAATTTACTATCCTAGCAAATACCCTATTAACAAACCTCATATTCTCACTGATAGCCTTATAAGAATAAAAATCATTTTGTAACTTCAGAATTTCCCCCTTTGCACTTCATTTTATGATGAAATCAGAAATCCAGAGGCTAAATATTTCTAAACCTAAACTACTGTGTGAGGGACAGGTCACTGTATTATCCAGAACATTTGGAGTTAATATGGAATAAGGCACAGAACAACATGCTGCATTTTTAGTGAGCTTATGAGAACCAGTTGTCAAGCTGACAGAAGCTACATAATGCAACAGCTGCACTGTATGGTTTGCCAAAGTCTCATCCCAAATAAATGTTCCTTCTCCCCAGTGCAATTAACTCTCCTACACTGGCAGATTCTGCTAGAAGATCATCAAGGTAGATTACCTTCTAGCGTTATGAACTAAATACTTACAGGTGTTATATCATCAGTTATAACTTACAAACTTTTGCATTCAGCAAGACATCCAGGCAAATGAATCATCTAATTGATGAATTATTTATAAGAAATTCTCAGCATGCTCCTGGCGTCATCCATGGCCTTTTCCAGGTCATATGACACCAATTAGAGCTGAATTTTAAATTATTCAATAACCTGAACTCTCTTGTCATTTAACATATAGATATCAACGCAGTAAACAAGTTAAATCTAATGGGCCCTTGAGGTTTAAGTTTCTCTACTGCACAGCCGCTGAAGCTGCAGGCCATCAGTGGAAGAGAAAAATTAACAGAATGTGGCAGTCAAACACATTTGCAAGGCTCTAATAACTTATTCTAGTTCCCATAGGGACTGTGGCACAACCTAGGATTATTGAATCTGAAAGACATTAAAGTTAATAATTATGAGATTTACAAGAATACAGGCACACAAGATTTTACAAAAGACAAAATACTAGCAACGGATACCAAATGCTGTACCAATACTTAGGACACACCATGTGTTGTTCAGTCACTCAGTCGTGGCCACCTCTTTGCAACTCCATGGACTGCAGCACTCCATGCTTCCCTGGCCTTCACTATCTACACTATGGGCCTGGCAAAATTTTTAATAGTAATTATCAGACTCAGAAAAGGCTAAACCCCATACTCTTTAGTCATTACTGTATTTTTTGAAAGCTAGCATGTGTTGACTTGCTATAAAAATGAATAGAGAGCACAGAATAATTGACAGTATACTTGAGGTCAAAAGACCTCGATTAGAATTCCAGCACTGCTACTTAGGAGTTCTATTATTTTTGGCAAATACTTTTACATCTCTTAGGTAATTTTAAATGTTAATAAAATGGTTGAGTTTGATGATCTCTATAGTTTATGCCATCTTTAAGGGCTAAAAACCCAAGGATTGGGTTGCTGTACCCCAAGGAAATGAAAGAAAAGAAAAGGATAGATGAGAAATTGTATCAATCAGTACATGTTCACTTATCCATCAACAGACATACTACAAAATTACTAAATGCCCCTTGGTTCTAATTTTCCTAGCAAATTCTGTCTTTAACACTATTACTGTATTTGGCTCATATGCTCAAGAATTTACATCAGCAACTAAATTTATCTATCTGCTCACTTAATCTGAGAGAGAAACAAATGAAGATTGAATAAGACAAAAATATGGTTGTGAGGCGAGTCCAAAATATTTTGATGGGATGGGAAAAACTTTCACCATAGAAATACATCACAGAAATACCAATTCAAATCACTTCCACATATATGACCATAATCGCTAAAAGAAAAAAGCAGTTTTGTACATGGCTTTCGTAATCTACAAGAGGAAACGGGCACAAGGTTAGTTTTAATTACTTATGGATGTGAGAGTTGGATTGTGAAGAAAGCTGAGCACTGAAGAACTGATGCTTTTGAACTGTGGTGTTGGAGAAGACTCTTGAGAGTCCCTTGGACTGCAAGGAGATCCAACCAGTCCATCCTAAAGGAGATCAGTCCTGGGTGTTCATTGGAAGGACTGACGCTAAAGCTGAAACTCCAGTACTTTGGCCACCTCATGTGAAGAGCTGACTCATTGGAAAAGACCCTGATGCTGGGAGAGATTGGGGGCAGGAGGAGAAGGGCACGACAGAGGATGAGATGGCTGGATGACATCACCGACTCACTGGATATGAGTTTGGGTGAACTCCGGGAGTTGGTGATGGACAGGGAGGCCCGGTGTGCTGCGATTCATGGGGTCACAAAGAGTCGGACACGACTGAGTGACTAAACTGAACTGAACTGATCAGAAAACAGGCAAAATAGTTTTATAGGGAAAATGAGACAAAGTAGAAGTGGTAAGGATAATCTTCACAGGTAGAAAATGAAAATAAGACATAGTGAATAATAAAGCCTGTGCTACTTGGATTCAGTGAGGGATGCAACACAAGAAAATGGTCCATTAGAGCTTACACCAACTATCCTCTTGCCCTGCCTAAGGGCATTATGTTTGGACAGAGTACCCGGGGCTGCAAATAGAGCCCCCATTGCCCATTCACTGCCCTCCCATCCACCCCTCCCGTAACAGTCAGGCTCAGAAATGGAAACAAAAACAGCATGCAGGAAGATGTTTCAATGCACATTTCTTCTTTTAAAAGATCAAAAAAGATTAGTTTGTGTCAAACGAAGGAAAGCTTTAACAAAAAATTCCTAATATACCGTCTAGAAAATATAAGAATACTATTTGAATGTGATCAACTGTCCCTTACAGGAAAGGCAGAATGCATTTATGTTGTTGGCTGAGGAAAAAAGCATTAGTGTTGTATTTTTGAGACTAGAAAATAACTATCTTAAAAAAGAGCATTTAAGAAATATCAAAAAATATAAACTATAGTCTACTTGTAGGAAATAAAAGGGAGGTAAAACCAGGCTCTTTATTATATTAAGATTTCTCAAAGTGAATCACAGTCCTTTTACTAAAGATTAGGGTCTTCCATATTCATTTCTCCCTTCATATAAATATCTACAGACCAAAAATGTTTAAAAAACCCAATGAGAAAAGCATTTCTGAATGTACAAGGAACTACCAAACTGAAGAGATCTGAGCTTTAAGAGGGCAAGCTCTTCCTTGGGAACTCAAGATGTTTTAGAATTCTTACTACTGTAATTCAAAAAACTATTCAACATTCAAAAAAAATAAGATCATGGCATCCAGTCCCATTACTTCACAGCAAATAGATGGGGAAACAATGGAAACAGTGACAGACTTCATTTTCTTGGGCTCCAAAATCACTGTGGACAGTAACTACAGTTATGAAATTAAAAGACACTTGTTCCTTGGAAGAAAGAAATGAGAAACCTAGACAACATATTAAAAAAGCAGTGACATTACTTTGCTGACAAAGGTCTGTCTAGTCAAAGCTATGTTTTTTCCAGTAGTCATGTACAGATGTGAGAACTGGACAATAAAAGTGGCTGAGTGCCAAGGAACTGATGCTTTCAAACTGTGGTGCTGGAGAAAATTTGTCCTTTGGACAGCAAGGAGATCAAATCTGTCGATCCTAAAGGAAATCAACCCTGAATATTCAATGGAAGGACTGATGCTGAAGTTGAAGCTCCAATACTTTGGCCACCTGATGTGAAGAACTGACTCTTTAGAAAAGACCCTGATGCTGGGAAAGATTGAACACAGGAGGAGAAGGGGAAAACAGAGGATGAGATGGTTAGATGGCATCAATGACACAACAGATATGAGCTTGAGCAATCTCTAGGAGCTGGTGATGAACAAGGAAGCCTGGCCTGCTTCAGTCCATGGGGTCACAGAGAGTCAGATATGACTGAGCGACTGAACTGAACTGAACTGATGCAAAGAGCTGACTCACTGGAAAAGACCCCGATGCTGGGAAAGATTGAAGGCAGGAGGACAAGGGGATGACAGAGGATGAGATGGTTAGATGGCATCACCAACTCAATGGACACTGAGTTTGAGCAAACTCTGGGAGATGGTGAGGGACAGGGAGGCCTGGTGTGTTGTATGTAGTCCATGGGGTAACAGAGTCAGTCACGACTGAACAACTGAACAACAACAAGTCCTTTAATGACATAGTACCAAATCCCAACTTTTGAAAGTTCAGAATACTTTTTACTAGTTATTCTAGTTTACTGGAAAAAATCACGAGAAAAGATTTCACTTAGGAATTAATAGAAGATAAAATTAGTGATGCAATTTCCTGGTACTCAAATGTCCTTTTCCTAAGCTTTGAAATTCTACTCACGTTGTAAGGCTGGCTTAGTACCACTTCCTTCCACTGTAGTTCCCTTGTTTCCCCAGCTCACATGAGCTGTGCCTTCCCTAGGAGACACCCCAGGACTACTGTGTTCAGTCCCTTATTGTTGTGTTTATTTCATCCTGCTCCATCATAATTAGCTATTTTCACATCTCTAAGTTCCTTTGCAATGTGTAAGAATATACATTTCTCCTTGTGGAAACTATGACATCTTTGAGGGCAGTGATCTCAAAAGATACTGTTATTGTTCATTGTTATATCTCAGTAAGAGATAATAGGTGCTTGACAAATGTTCTTTCCATATACTTTCGCCCTCCCCAGTACATTGTACAGAACTTGAGGAGAGCGGCAATATTACTTTCAATTTCATATTTCAATGACACTGGTCTTTATAAATAAAAGGAGCAGCATCAGCTAAATGACCTAACTTGTATCCCAAGGAATTTGATAACTTAGTTTTACTTACTATAAAATGCGTAGTTGTTGCAGGAGCCAGTTACTTTTTACATAAGTACTTTTTTCCAATAAGTTTTTAAAGGTTAATAAAAAATTCTGTAAGTGCAGGAAAAATTTCAGCATTATATAGAGTCAGTAAAAATAGGGATCTTGATGCCTATTTGGTTTGGATCTGTGAAACAGGTGGTGCTAGTGTAAAGAACCTGTTTTCCAATGGCAGGAGACATAAAAGAGGCAGGTTCGATTCCAGGGTTGGGGAGATTCCCTGGAGAAGGAAATGGCAACCCACTCCAGTATTCTTGCCTGGAGAATCCCATGAACAGAGGAGCCTGGTGGCTACAGTTCAGAGTCGCAAAGAGTTGGACACAACTGAACTGAATTAGCACACACACACTTTGAAACAGTAAATAACAAGAGCACTTTTTGCTTTTGAGATGAGAATTTAAACTTGAAGCAGATCACTGTATTACTGTTCCATGAAAAGTTTTTAAAACAAGAATCTATACTGAAAGACTACAGGACATGTGCTGTATCAACCTCTATTAGGCATAGGCAAACAGACTGGTTATAAGACATAATACCTGAATAAAAGGCAACTGCCTCAGGATTCTTACTTTGAGTTATTAAAAAAAATCAGTCTTGACATAATTGACTTTCATGTCATAAACAAGGCTGACATATTTTGAGAGAGACAACATTAGGTTCAGAAGAAAGATTTATGAAAATTTTGGACAAGCAGGGCTTTCAAAAATGTAAACTTAATTGTGTTTTCCCCAATCCTTTTTCTATTAATGGTGTGCTGCAATGTGTAAAAGATACTCTCAAACAAATACAGTCCTAGAACTATTTTTTAAAATACTTAAAATAAGCTTATTCCCCTTTTCTTCCATGCTTTTGAGTTCTGCTCTAGGGCTAAATCAGAGAAGGCGATGGCACCCCACTCCAGTACTCTTGCCTGGAAGATCCCATGGATGGAGGAGCCTGGTGCGCTGCAGTCCATGGGGTCGTGAAGAGTCGGACACGACTGAGCGACTTCACTTTCACTTTTCACTTTCATGCATTGGAGAAGGAAATGGCAACCCACTCCAGTGTTCTTGACTGGAGAATCCCAGGAACAGGGGAACCTGATGGGCTGCCGTCTATGGGGTCGCACAGAGTCAGACATGACTGAAGCAACTTAGCAGCAGCAGTAGCAGCAACCAGTGCTAAATATGAGAAGAAAAAGTTACGATACATTTTGAGAAGAATGACTAATTTCTGAAAAGTCATTAAAAGTGAGATACATGGGAATAAACAAAACCTTTGCAGCTAAAGCTATATTTGTTTAACAATAAAAGGAAGAGTATTTATAAACAAAATGGGCTATGGATAAAGATATTAGGGATTATTATCCTCCTCCTGTTCTATAATTTTACCCAAAGGTATAGGCTGGCAATTGAAGTGAGTGGGGAGGATAAAGATCTGGAAATATCTGTGAGTTACTGCCCTAGCTGCCAGGAGTACAAAGCTTGCTAAGAGTCTCAACATTCATGGCCCTCACATTTTGGCTAAGGAGGAAAATATTTTGTGTGATAAAATTGTAATTGCAAAGAGATGAGGATCATTAGTGAGGTTACCTTTGTCATTAGTAGGGGAAGGACAAGTTGGTAGATTTTCATAAAAGATGGAACATTTGGACTAAATTGGAAGACAGACTGGAGTTCATTAATGATAAAGGTATATGTGAGGGTGTATAGGGTATGTGGGATAGGACATCTCAGCAAGTGTGTAAAACAGGATGACAAAAGCCTAAAATAAATATAATATTAGAAGGAGAAGAGAGAATGAAGAAGTAATATTTGAAGAGATAATGCAGAGAATTTTTTGAAACTGCTATCAAGCCACAAATTTTAAAAGTAGTGTGAATCCAAAGGAGAATAAATACAGAGAATGCCAAAATCCATCTGTAGAGCACATCATAGTAAAACTGCTCAAAATCAAGGACAAATAAAAAGTTCTGAAAAGCCAACAGAAAAATAGGCACTTTACCTTCAAGGAGACAATAATAAAACTTACAAATGATTTTTAAATTTAAAATAATTCTATTACCTAGAAAAAATACTACAAATGAAAGAGACAGATTTTTGCTTCCAGTTCTGAGTAGGTCAGAAACTAACCTCCAAACTTAAATAAGAAAAACTGACAAAATGTAGGAAAAACCCATTTCAGAGAGTAGGAAACAAGTAGCAGAGAGAAAAGAAATGTGATGTCTGAGAGAAAAGAAATAAAATTCAGTGAATTCAACAATAGCCTAGGTCTTCTGCTGGAAGGGAACTTATAAATTGCAGCACAGAGAAGAAAGAACACAAATGGAGCCCAACAATCTTACTGAGTTGTGGAGTCAGAGATTAGAGCTGGGCATGGCAGAAATGGCTAGCAGTTGAGGGACTAAGGGTCTCCTTGAGTCTTTGGCTGAATACCAATCTGCGCATGTGAAGAATGAAAACTCATGAGGAACTCCAGAGAAAGAATAATTGTGGAGAGCTGCAAAAAGAATAATTCACAAAGCTCAAGAGAGACAGAATTTATACCAGATTAGAGAGGTCTCATGGATACAACAAGCACTCAAAACATCACAAAGGGGCCACACTGTAGGAATGTGGCAAAATTAACACTGAAGTAGAGACTATATTAAAATTATTCTAAAACAGCTTAAATGTAGACCTTGAACTAATCAAACTAATCTTAAAACAAACTTACTGCTGTCCAGAACAAACCTCAATACTTTGCAAAAGAACAACCAAATTCAGTATGGAAACAATGGACAATTCATAATGTATGACATTAAATTCTCGGGCAAATGAAGAAACAAAAATGTGACCCATAACCAGGAGAAAATCAATCAGTAGAGAAAACTGAAAGGTCAGTTTTCATTCCAATCCCAAAGAAAGGCAATGCCAAAGAAGGTTCAAACTACTGCACAACTGCACTCATCTCACACGCTAGCAAAGTAATGGCCCAAGTTCTCCAAGCCAGGCTTCAACAGTACATGCACCGAGAAACTCCACATGTTCAAGGTGGATTTAGAAAAGGCAAGGAACCAGAGATCAAATTGCCAACATCTGAGATCCAACATCTGTTGGATCATAGATAAAGCAAGAGAGTGCCAGAAAATCACCTACTTCTGCCTTATTGACTACACCAAGGCCTTTGACTGTGTGGATCACAACAAACTGTAAAAATTCTAAGAGATGGGAATACCAGACCATCTTACCTGCCTCCTGAGAAATCTGTATGCAGGTCAAGAAGCAACAGTTAGAACCAGACATGGGACAATGGACTGGTTCCAAATTGAGAAAGGAGTACATCAAAGCTGTGTATTACCAGATTGCTTATTTAACTTATATACAGAGTACATCATGCAAAATGCCAGGCTGGATGAAGCATGAGCAGGAATCAAAACTGCCAGGAGAAATATCAATAACCTCTGATATGCAGATGACACCACCCTTATGGCAGAAAGCGAAGGAGAACTAAAGAGACTCTTGATGAAAGTGAAAGAGGAGAGTGAAAAGGCTGGCTTAAAACTCAACATTCAAAAAACTAAGATCATGGCATCTGGTCCCCTCACTTCGTGTCTAATAGATTGGGAAATAGTGGAAACAGTGACAGACTTTCTTTTCTTGGGCTCTAAAATCACTGCAGATGGTGACTGCAGTCATGAAATTAAAGGATAGTTGCTCCTTGGAAGAAAAGCTAAGACCAACCTAGACAGCATGTTAAAAAGCTTTGCCAACATTACTTTGCCAACAAAAGTCTATCTAGTCAAAGCTATGGCTTTTCCAGTAGTCATGTATGGATGTGAGAGTTGGACCATAAAGAAAGCTGAGTGTTAAAGAACTGATGCTTTTGAACTGTGGTGTCTGAAAAGACTCTTGAGAGTCCCTTGGACTGCAGGGGATATAACCAGTCCATCATAAAGGAAATCAGTCCTGAATATTCATTGGAAGGACTGATGCTGAAGCTGAAGCTCCAATACTTTGGTCACCTGATACGAAGGAGTGCAAAAAAGAAAAGAAATGCAAAAAAGCAAAATGGCTGTCTGGGGAGGCCTTAAAAATAGCTGTGAAAAGAAGAGAGGCAAAAAGCAAAGGAGAAAATGAAAGATATAAGCATCTGAATGCAGAGTTCCAAAGACTAGCAAGAAGAGATAAGAAAGCCTTCTTCAGCGATCAATGCAAAGAAATAGAGGAAAACAACAGAATGGGAAAGACTGGAGATCTCTTCAAGAAAATTAGATAGCAAGGGAACATTTCATGCAAAGATGGGCTCGATAAAGGACAGAAATGGTATGGACCTAACAGAAACAGAAGATATTAAGAAGAGGTGGCAAGAATACACAGAAGAACTGTACAAAAAAGATCTTCATGACCCAGATAATCATGATGATGTGATCACTAATCTAGAGCCAGACATCTTGGAAAGTGAAGTCAAGCGGGCCTTAGAAAGCATCACTACGAACAAAGCTAGTGGAGGTGACGGAATTCCAGTTGAGCTGTTTCAAATCCTGAAAGATGGTGCTGTGAAAGTGCTGCACTCAATATGCCAGCAAATTTGGAAAACTCAGCAGTGGCCACAGGACTGGAAAAGGTCAGTTTTCATTCCAATTCCAAAGAAAGGAAATGCCAAAGAATGCTCAAACTACCGCATAATTGCACTCATCTCACATGCTAGTAAAGTAATGCTCAAAATTCTCCAAGCCAGGCTTAGCAATACGTGAACCATGAACTCCCTGATGTTCAAGCTGGTTTTAGAAAAGGCAGAGGAACCAGAGATCAAATTGCCAATATCCGCTGGATCATCAAAAAAGCAAGAGAGTTCCAGAAAAACATCTGTTTCTGCTTTATTGATTATGCCAAAGCCTTTGACTGTGTGGATCACAATAAACTGTGGAAAATTCTCAAAGAGATGGGAATACCAAACCACCCAACCTGCCTCTTGAGAAATCTGTATGCAGGTCAGGAAGCAACAGTTAGAACTGGACATGGAACAACAGACTGGTTCCCAATAGGAAAAGGAGTCCGTCAAGGCTGTATATTGTCACCCTGCTTATTTAACTTATATGCAGAGTACATCATGAGAAATGCTGGACTGGAAGAAGCAGAAGCTGGAATCAAGATTGCCGGGAGAAACATCAATCACCTCAGATATGCAGATGACACCATCCTTATGGCAGAAAGTGAAGAGGAGCTAAAAAGCCTCTTGATGAAAGTGAAAGAGGAGAGCGAAAAAGTTGGCTTAAAGCTCAACATTCAGAAAATGAAGATCATGGCATCCGATCCCATCACTTCATGGGAAATAGATGGGGAAACAGTGGAAACAGTATCAGACTTTATTTTGGGGGGCTCCGAAATCACTGCAGATGGTGACTGCAGCCATGAAATTAAAAGATGCTTACTCCTTGGAAGGAAAGCTGTGATCAACCTAGATAGTATAGTCAAAAGCAGAGACATTACTTTGCCCACTAAGGTCTGTCTAGTCAAGGCTATGGTTTTTCCTGTGGTCATGTATGGATGTGAGAGTTGGACTGTGAAGAAAGCTGAGTGCCGAAGAATTGATGCTTTTGAACTGTGGTGTTGGAGAAGACTCTTGAGAGTCCCTTGGACTGCAAGGAGATCCAACCAGTCCATTATGAAGGAGATCAACTCTGGGATTTCTTTGGAAGGAATGATGCTAAAGCTGAAACTCCAGTACTTTGGCCACCTCATGCGAAGAGTTTACTCATTGGAAAAGACTCTGATGCTGGGAGGGATTGGGGGCAGGAGGAGAAGGGGATGACTGAGGATGAGATGGCTGGATGGCATCACGGACTCGACGGATGTGAGTCTGAGTGAACTCCGGGAGATGATGGTGAACGGGGAGGCCTGGCGTGCTGTGATTTTTGGGGTCGCAAGGAGTCAGACACGACTGAGTGACTGAACTGAACTGATGCGAAGAACTGACTCATGTGAAAAGACCCTGATGCTGGTAAAGATTGAAGGCAGGAGGAGAAGGGGATGGTAGAGAATGAGATGGTTGGATGGCATCACCAACTGATGGACATGAATTTGAGCAGGTTCCAGAAGTTGGTGATGGACAGGGAAGCCTGGTGTGCTGCAGTCCATGGGGTCGCAAAGAGTTGGACACGACTGAGTGACTGAACTTAACTAAAGGATAAATGATGGAATTATTTACAAAGGACCTTGGATACTAGGTCTATTCAGTCGTGCCCAACTCTTCGCGACCCTGTAGACTGTAGCCTGCCAGGCTCCTCTGTGCCTGGTATTTTCCAGGCAAGAATACTGGAGTAGGTTTCCATTTCCTTCTCTAAGTGAGGGATCAAACCTGCATCTCTTACATCTCCTGCATTGGCAGGCAGGCTCTTTACCACTAGGACCACCTGTGAAGACCAAAAAGGAGACCTTAAATGAGCTATTACAAATACATTCAAAGATGCCATGGAAAACATGACAGAAACGTAAAAAATATTTTTTAAACATGGAATTTCTAGAAAAGAGAAATACAATGTATCAAATGAAATTTTCACTTCATGAAATTAATAATACACTAGATACCTGCACAAGAAAAGGTCTGTGATCATGAAGATATAGAGTGACAAACTATCCAAAATGAAGCAGAGAGAAAAAGAAGATATGTGGATCAGTGAGAGAGAGGGGAGAGGGGAGAGGAGAAAGAAACAGAATACTGGGAACATTTGTAAAATATCAAACAACCTAATGTTATTATGTATTTGTGTTTTCATATATACACATGTATGTATGTATACATATATACACACGGAGTACCAGAAGAAAACAATGGGGTGGGGGTGGGACAATAGACAACTGTCTTGAAGGAATAATGGCCTGAATTTTTTCAAATTTGATGAATAAGTTCAATAAAGCCTGTGTGGGAAAAATATTAAAACAATCATACGCAGGTGCTACAGGTTGTCCAAAACCCACTGCCAATGCAAGAGATGTAAGAGACATGGGTTTGATTTCTAGGTCAGGAAGATCCCCTGGAGATGGCCATTGGAGCCCACCATTCCAGTTCCTCCCTGGTGGGTCAGATGGTAAGGAGTCTAACCTCAATGTGGGAGACCTGGGTTCAATCCCTGGGTGGAGAAGATCCCCTGGAGAAGGAAATGGCAACCCACTCCAGTATTCTTGCCTGGAAAATCCCATGGATGGAGGAGCCTGGCAGGCTACAGTCCATGGGGTCTCAAAGAGTCCGACACGACTGACCGGTTTCACTCACTCCAATATTCTTGCCTGGAGAATCCCATGGACAGAGAAGCCTGGTGCAGACCATGGGGTTGCAAAGAGTCTGACATGACTGAAGCAACTTAGCACTAGCACATCAATGCACATCATAATAAAACAACTGAAAACTAGTGAACAGAAAAAAAATAAACTCAATAATAACCACAGAAACAGGAAACATTACATACAGAACATTAATTATGGGAGACTCTTACTAGAAATGATGCAAGCCAAAAGGCAAAGTGACATCTTCAAAGAGCTAATAAAACTGTCAACCTAAAATTCTATATCCAGTGAAAATATCTTTCAGAAACAAAGAGGAAATGATTTTTCGTTCCTCAGTAAAACAAAAGCTATGATAATTCACTGACAGCAAACCTGCACTACATGAAATGTCAAAGAAGTTTTCCAGCAGGGAAAACACCAGAGAGGAATCTGAATCGACTGGAAGAAACTTAAAATGCTACAATTAGTAACTTAGTTGCAAATGATCACTAAGCAGATAATATAAAAGGCTTTCCTTTCTCATTAATTGATCTCTTTAAGAGACAACTGATTGCTTAATGCAGTAGTACTATAATGTATTTTAAACATATGGAGAAGCAAAATGTTTCACAACAATAGCACAAGGAGAGAAGCATCCTGATATAGGTTTATATATATAACATGGAATAATAGTATTTGAAAAGTAGAATGGGCTTCCCTGGTGGATCAGATAGTAAAGAATTCACCTGCAATGCAGACCCAGGTTCAGTCCCTGGGTTGTGAAGATCCCCTGGAGAAGGGAATGGCTATCCACTCAAATATTCTTGCCTGGAAATTCCATGGACATAGGATTCTGGGGGGCTATAGTCCATGGCATTGCAAAGAGCTGTACATGACCGAGCGATTAAACACTTGGTGCCTAACACATTGTTGAGAGTAATAATAAATACATAAAGTAAAATGTAGTAAGTTAAAGGTGAACATGGTAAAACTTACAACCACTGGAAAACAAAACATATAAGCACAGCTAATAAGTCAATATTGGAGATAAATCCTAAAACATAAAAAATTAACCTAAAGGAAAAGAACAAAAAGAAAAAGTACAGATGGGAAAGAGAAATTAAACAGCCACATGGTAGATTGAAACACAAACACATCAACAATTATAACAAATGTAAATGAACTTAAATGCTCCAAATCAAACAACAAGGTTCTTGGATTGGATAAAAAAGCAAGACTGCATTATATGCTGTCTACAAGAAACTCATACAAAATAAAAAGACAGGGACAGATTAAAAGTAAACTTAATAGAAAAGGATGTACCATTCAAACACAAGTAAAAAGAAAGTTGGAATGGTTTTGTGGATGCTAGACAAAGTAGACTTCAGAACAATAAAACTGCTATGGAAAAATGCAGACTTTTCATAATGATAACGAGTTTAGTTCACCAAAGTATCAAAGCAATCCAGTGAGTATGCAACTAGTAACAGAGTTTAAAAATAAGAAGGAAAAATGAAAAAATGAAATTGCAAAATAGAAAACAAACAATAAAAGTTAGAGATTTCAACACTGTCAGTAAGTGATAGAGGAAGAAGACAAAAAATCAATAGGGTTATCAAAGACAAATGAGACTATCAATTCTGTGCTCAGTTGCTCAGTGGTGTCCAACTCTTTATGGCCTCGCCATGGACTGTAGTCCACCAGCCTCCTCTCTGTCCATGGGATTTTCCAGGCAAGAATACTGGAGTGGATTGTCGTTTCCTACTCCAAGGGATCTTCCCAACTCAGGGACCAAACCCACATCTCTCAAGTCTCCTGCACTGGCAGATGGATTCTTTACCACCTGGGAAGTCCGACTAACAACTAATTCAACCTAATTCATATTCATTTGAAGTGTGCTTGAAAAAACTACCAATAAACTTGTACACCGAACCATAAAAACAAGTTTCAACATATCAAAAAGAACTGACATTGAGACAAATAAGCTAAATAAGAAATCAATAACAGAAAGCTATCTGGAAAATCACCAATTATTTTAAAATTCAGCAATATACTTCTAAATATTCTATGGGTTAAAGAACCCATAAAGGAAATTAAAAGTATTTTAAACTGAATGAAAATGAACACATAATACATCAAAGTTTAGGGGATTCACTTAAAATGATGTATAGAGGGAAATTTACAGCCCTAAACACCTATTTTGGAAAATAAGAAAGATCTCAAATCAATAACATGAGTTTCCATATTAGGAAGCTAGAAAAAGAAGAATATACTAAACCCATGGCAATCAGGACAGAAATAATAAAGATCAGAGCAGAATGAATGAAGTATAACAGATAAAAAATGAAAACAAAAGCAAATTCTTTGAAAAGGTGAAACTTTCCATAGACTGATCCAGAGAGAAAAACTATAGTATTAGAAATGAGAGATACCACTACACATCCAAGTCATTAAAAAGATAGCAAACAAATACGAATAACTTCATGCCAATAAATTTGACAACCTAGGTAAACAAATTGCTTTAAGGACACAAATTGCGAAAACAGATCAAGAGAAAACAGAACACTTATTTGCTCTAAATCAATTAAACAAATTGAATTTGTAACTAAAAACTTCTCAAAAAGATTACTTCAGGCTCAGATGGTTTTATTGACAAATTCTCTCAAAATTTAAGTAAAAAGTAATGCCAACCTACACAAAGTCGTTCATGAGATAGAGGAAAGAGGAACATGGGCAACTTTGTGTGGCTGATAAAAAAAACTAAAGACATTACAAGAAAGCTATTAACCACGATCTTTTAAGAACATGAATGCAAAAATTCTTATTAAAATGTTACCAAGTTAAATGTAACAATAAAAAAATAATAATATAAATGACCAAATGGAACTTAGAAAAGGTAGATTGGCCTAACAATTGAAAATCAATACACTATTCTAACAGGAAAAAAAGATAATTGAATGATCACATTGATAGAAGCAAAAAAATAATTTGAGAAAACTCAGCAACCATTCAGCAAATTATAAGAAAGAAATTTTCTTAATTAGCTAAAGGGTACTTCCACAAAATCCATAGCTACAGTCAGACTTAATGATGAAAGAAATAATGCACGTCAGATGATATTGGGAAAAAAAGAAGAATGCCCACTCTTAGCACATCTCTTTGCATCTCTTCAGCACTGTATTAGAGATCCTAGCCAGTGCAATAAGGAAAATGAATGAATGGCACCGAGTTTGGAAATTAGGAAATAAAACTGCCATGATATAAAGACAGCATGATCATATATGGAGAAAATCATAGTTTAGCAAGGTCATAGGGAATAAAGGCAATATACACAAATAAGGTATATTTCTATGCTAGAAAATTAACAATTTTAGAAGTTGAAGCAACAATACTATTTACAGTAACATCTCAGATGTGCAATAATTTAGAGAGAAGTTTAACAAAATATGTGCATTATCATACCATGAAAATTAAAAAGTACTACTGACAAAAACTGAAGAAGACCTGAATATATGGAGAGATTATATCCATGGATCAAAAGACTTAATACAGTTAAGGTGTCACTTTTTCCCAACTTGATTTACAGTTTCAATGAAATCCCAGTATATTCATTAGTAGATGTTGACAAGTTTAATCTGAAATCTATATGGAAATTCAATGGAACTAGAATAGCAAAAACAATTTCAAAGACAAAGAATAAAGCTGAAGGACTTATACTGCTTAATTTCAGAATTTATTATGAAGCTATGTATTGAAGGCATTGTGGCATTAGGATGAGAGAGAGAACCGGAAAACGGTAATAAGTCCAGCAATGGATTCACATATATGTGATCTACTGTCTCTTGACAAATGTACTATATTAGTTTTCTAATGTTGTGTAACAGATTACCATAGAGTTAGAAGTTTAAAACAACATATACTCATTATCTCCCAATGTCTGTTAACTGGGTGCTCTGCTGAGAATCCTAAAAGACTTCAATTAAAGTATTCAGTTCAGTCACTCAGTCGTGTCCGACTCTTTGCAACCCCATGGACTGCAGCACACCAGGCCTCCCTGTCCATCACCAACTCCAAGAGTTCACTCAAACTCATGTCCATCGAGTCGGTGATGCCATCCAGCCATCTCATCCTCTGTTGGCCCCTTCTCCTCCTGCCCCCAATCCCACCCAGCATCAGAGTCTTTTCCAATGAGTCAACTCTTTGCATGAGGTAGCCAAAGTATTGGAGTTTCAGCTTCAGCATCAGTCCTTCCAAAGAACACCCAGGACTGATCTCCTTTAGAATGGACTGGTTGGATCTCCTTGCAGTCCAAGGGACTCTCAAGAGTCTTCTCCAACACCACAGTTCAAAAGCATCAATTCTTTGGTGCTCAGCTTTCTTCACAGTCCAACTCTCACATCCATACATGACCACTGGAAAAACCACAGCCTTGACTAGACGGAACTTTGTTGGTGAAGTAACGTCTCTGCTTTTGAATATGCTATCTAGGTTGGTCATAACTTTCCTTCCAAGGAGTAAGCATTGGCCATGATCAAATATGAGGCTTGCAGTCCTCTTTCTAACCCACATAGTTGTTGGCAGATTCACATCCTTGCAGTTGTAGAATCCATGAAGGCTTGCTTCTTTTGATCAAGCACGATAAAGTTTTTTACAGAGAGGACCCCCTCTCTCTTTTAAGGACTTCTGCTTGGTTGTATCAGGCTACTCAGGCTCTCCTTTTTGATTAACTCAGATCTACTAACTTGGAGCCTTAAATCTATCTGCAAAATTCTTTGACCTTTGTCACATTCTGTTGGCTGGATGCCAGTTGCAAGTTCCACTCCTACTCAAAAGGAAGGAACTGTACAAGGATATTTTACATCGGTGGTTACCTTAGTATGTGTCTATCACAAGGAGGAAGGTAACTCAATGGGGGAAAAGATAGAATAGTCAACAAACGGTCCTGGGCCACAGAAGAGCCATAAGGAAAAAATAAAATTTCAACCCTTATATCACTCCACATGCAAAAATTAACTCATATGGAGTTATAGACCTAAACATAAAAACGAAGCTAAAATTCTGAAGAAAATATGAGATAATTTATGTATCTATATAGTAGACAAAATATAGTCTTCATATTTGTTCAAATATTTTTAGCAAATAAAAATACAGGACTCCTGGGAGCTTCCCTGGTGGTCCAGTGGTAAGGAATTGCCTATCAGTGCAGGAGATATGGGTTCCATCCCTGATCCAGGAAGATCCCACATGCCTCAGAGTAACTAAGCCCAAGAGCCACAACGGCTAAGCCTGTGTGCTGCAGCTACTGAAGCCTAAATGCCCTAAAGCCCATGCCCCACAACAAGAAAAGCCACTGCAAGGAGGAGCTCACGCCCTGCAAGGAGGAGACCGTGCCCCACAACAAGAAAAGCCACTGCAAGGATGAGCTCACACACCACAACTGGAGAGTAGGACCTGCTCACCACAACCAGAGCAAGCTCAAGCAGCACGGAAGACCCAGAACAGCCAAAGAAAGAAATTAAAAAAAAAAAAATACAGGAATCCTAATTAAATTTGAAATTCAGATAAGCAAACAAATAACTTTTTAGTATACATGTGTTCCAAATATTACATGAGACATACCAACATTTTTCCTTCCCTGGTGGCTCAGACAGTAAAGAATCCATCTGCATTGTGGGAGAGCTGGGTTCAATCCCTGAGCTGGGAAGATCCCTGGGAGAAGAGAACAGCTACCCACTCCAGTATTCTTGCCTGGAGAACTCCCATGGACAGAGAAGCCTGGAGGCTACAGTTTATGGTGTTGCAAAGAGTTGGACATGACTGAGCAACTAAGCACAGCACAGGACACATCACTGAGTTCATGATCTGCACACTAGTTTAATATTAAAATCATGGTATAATGTGTGATATTTCAACAACAGTTTGTCATTTTTACCCCAAAACTGTATTAAAATCTGTTACAATTTTTAAATTACATGATTTTTACCAATAACTGAGTTACTGTAGTGACACTGTTCTAATTTTTAATCAAGCCTGTTTTTAAATTATGATTTTATATTATTAGCTAAATTAGGAAAGTAAACTTCTTTATTTAAAATTTTATTTTACATATAGTGAAACAGGCTTGATTGATTTATAATACTGTGTTAGTTCTGGTATATAATAAAGTGATTCAGGTATATATATGTATACACACATATACAGTCACATACATATTCTTTTTTAGATTCTTTTCCATTATAGGTTATTACAAGATAATTAATATAGTCCCTATGCAATACAAGAAAATCCTAGTTGTTTATCTATTTTATATACAGTGGTATGTATCTGTTAAATCCATACTCCTAATTAATCCCCTGATCAGGACACCCTTTTCTGAAGACAGAAGTCCTTTATTACTATGAATCAAATGGTGATGATGGAAGTGATTCTAAAGAAATAAAGGCCAAGGGATCATATTAGCTTTACTTCATAATAGTTTTACTTAAAAGTGTGATGCCTCATTTCTTGAGTTCAGTTTTGTGGCCATAAATGATGGCAAAGTGCTAAAATCACAGTATGTTATCTCCTGAGATATTCTGGCTAAAGAGGCAATGTAATTATTACAACTTAGGAAGTACTTACATATATACATAAAGAAATCATTTAAAGACCCAAAGCCTTTTGAAATAAAGAGTATTGATCCAACAGAGGCAGTGAACAATGGTCACAAATAATTGTTAGGATTTCATAGGATTATGAGGTGGCAATATGGTTTGCTAAGTACAGAGAGACCACATACAACTGGTGGAACAAGTGAAAGACTGTATCAAAAGCGTCTGCATGATGTTGCGTAAACCTGTAGAAAATACAATAGCTCCACTTACTAGACACTATAGCTTGACATGGCTATGCAGGAACTGGCTAGTAAAATTCAAAAAATCCACAGACAAAAAACTAGCAAAGTGTTTGTCATTGGAAGCTGAAGAATGAACATGTATGTACCTCTAACATGGCAGCTTTTCTAAAGTACATGTGCAATTTAAAAATCACGATATGAAGAAAGAGCATTTTAGGGCTTCACTGTCAACATACATAATCAACTTTGAACAGTATAAAACTAAGAAGGCTTACATTATCCATAAATGAGGTTTGACAGCACAGCAGCAATAGGAAAACATTTTGGACCATGCATCAAATTATAAATAAACATATTCATTCCTTCACCTAAAACGTTTTACTATTAAAAAAACCAGATGAATTAAATACTTTGCTTAGCAACATATTAAAAATGTGAATTTTACAAAGACAAATGCATAAAATTTGAGTTTATTCTATTTATATCTAATATAGAAGCCAACCGCTAACAACATACAACAACTATTATATACTGAGGCATGACAACTATAGAAAAGTTCTGTTGGAAATTTGAAACACATCTTAAGTGTTTCTGAAACATAAGAAACTACTTTGGTCTCAATTTTCATAAGATAGGAACTGGAGAGCCAATCTAGCTTCAGTTCAGTTCAGTTCAGTCACTAAGTCCTGTCAAACTCTTTGTGACTGCATGGTGGTACACCAGGCCTCCCTGTCCATCACCAACTCCTGGAGTACACTCAAACTCATGTCCATTCAGTCAGTGATACCATCCAACCATCTCATCCTCTGTCATCCCCTTCTTCTCCCACCTTCAATCTTTCCCAGCATCAAGGTCTTTTCAAATGAGTCAGTTCTTCACATGAGGTGGCCAAAGTATTGGAGTTTCAGCTTCAGCATCAGTCCTTCCAATGAATATTCAGGACTGATTTCCTTGAGGATGGACTGGTTGGATCTCTTTGCAGTCCAAGGGCCTCTCAAGAGTCTTCCTCAACACCACAGTTCAAAAGTATCAATTCTTTGGCATTCAGCTTTCTTTATAGTCCAACTCTCACATCCATACACGACTACTGGAAAAACCATAGCTTTGAATAGATGGACCTTTCTTCGCAAAGTAATGTCTCTGATTTTTAATATGCTGTCTAGGTTGGTCATAACTTTTCTTTCAAGGAGTAAGCGTCTTTTAATTTCATGGCTGCAGTCATCATCAGTGATTTAGGAGCCTCCCAAAATAAAGTATGCACTGTTTCCATTGTTTCCCCATCTATTTGCCATGAAGGGATGGGACCAGATGCCATGATGTTAGTTTTCTGAATGTTGGGTTTTAAGCCAACTTTTTCACTCTCCTCTTTCACTGTCATCAAGAGGCTCTTTAATTCTTCGCTTTCTGCCATAAGAGTGGTGTCATCTGCATATCTGAAGTGATTGATATTTCTCCTGGCAATCTTGATTCCAGTTTGTGCTTCATCCAGCCTGGCATTTTGCATGATGTACTCTGCATATAAGTTAAATAAGCAGGGTGACAATATACAGCCTTGATGGACTCCTTTTCCTATTTGGAACCAGTCTGTTGTTCCATGTCCAGTTCTAACTGTTGCTTCCTGACCTGCATATAGGTTTCTCAAGAGGCAGGTCAGGTGGTCTGGTATTCCCATGTCTTAAAGAATTTTCCACAATTTGTTGTGATCCACACAGTCAAAAGCTTTGGCACAGTCAATAAAGCAGAAACAGATGTTTTTCTGGAACTCTCTTGCTTTTTCGATGATCCAGCAGATGTTGGCAATTTGATCTCTGGTTCCTCTGCCTTTTCTAAATCCAGCTTGAACATCTGGAAGTTCACGGTTCATGTACTACTGAAGACTGCCTTGGAGAATTTTGAGCATTATTTTACTAGCGTGTCAGATGAGTGCAACTGTGCGGTAGTTTGAGCATTCTTTGGCATTGCCTTTCTTTGGGATTGGATGAAAACTGACCTTTTCCAGTCCTGTGGCCACTGCTGAGTTTTCCAAATTTGCTGATATATTGAATGCAGCACTTTCACAGCATCATCTTTTAGGATTTGAAATAGCTCAACTGGAATTCCATCACCTCCACTAGCTTTCTTCGTAGCGATGCTTCCTAAGACCCACGTGACTTCATATTCCAGGATGTCTGGCTCTAGGTGAGTGATCACACCATCATGATTATCTGGGTCATGAAGATCTTTTCTGTATAGTTCTTCTGTGTATTCTTGCCACCTCTTCTTAATATCTTCTGCTTCTGTTAGGTCCATACCATTTCTGTCCTTTATCGAGCCCATCTTTGCATGAAATGTTCCCTTGGTATCTCTAATTTTCTTGAAGAGATCTCTAGTCTTTCCCATTCTGTTGTTTTCCTCTATTTCTTTGCACTGATCACTGAGGAAGGATTTATTCTCTCTCCTTGCTATTCTCTGGAACTTTGCATTCAAATGGGTATATCTTTCCTTTTCTCCTTTGCTTTTCACTTCTCTTTTATTCACAACCTAGCTTATTTTACTTGGAGAAGGCAATGGCAACCCACTCCAATACTCTTGCCTGGAAAATCCCACGGACGGAGGAGCCTGGTAGGCTGCAGTCCATGGGGTCATGACAAGTCGTCGTGGCTGAGTGACTTTGATTTCACTTTTCACTTTCATGCATTGGAGAAGGAAATGGCAACCCACTCCAGTGTTCTTGCCTGGAAGATCTCAGGGATGGAGGAGCCTGGTGGGCTGCCGTCTATGGGGTCGCACAGAGTCGGATACAACTGAAGCAACTGCAGCTGCAGCAGCAGCTTATTTTACTGATACTGGCTTTTTTTTTTTTTATATTTTTTAATACTTCTTTGCAAAGTAGAAATCCAACATGGTCTTCAATGGCAGATTGGACTGAAGAGCAAAAATGAATGGCAGTACTTGGGAAGAGCAATGTCACTAGGGATTATGTCATATTCCATAATTTCAATAAAAATTTATGATTATCGTGATATTACACATCTGTGAAAAATTAACATTGAACTCTTCTCAACTTAGATGTTTCAAATTTTATTTTCCATCAAAAGAAGATCCATGCATACATAGAAAATCTATTTCTTTTATTGAAAGAATTTAAATTTAACTACAGTTTTGAAGAATTGTTGAAACTGGTTAATGATGAAGGAAACATACCACCCCTTTCTTCATTCTGGACAAAAAGTTAAAAGTTAGGAATGAATAATCTAAGCCTATTGAAAGTGCTTTAAAATCTTTTCTTCCATTCCTAGCAGTATTATGTGATATTTCTCTGAGTGTTAATAAAAGAAGACAGAAATAATTTAAATACATATTGTTACCTACGAGTATCATATTGCCTCTGCAAATAAGACTGTATAGGTTCTGAATGAAGGAGTAAGCTTATGTATCATATTAATATTAAAAACTTTCAAAATTAACAAACATAGTATTATTGATGGGAGAAGGCAATGGCAACCCACTCCAGTACCCTTGCCTGGAAAATCCCATGGACGGAGGAGCCTCCTGGGCTGCAGTCCATGGGCTTGAGACTGAGCAACTTCACTTTCACTTTCCACTTTCATGTATTGGAGAAGGAAATGGCAACCCACTCCAGTGTTCTTGCCTGGAAAATCCCAGGGATGGCGGAGCCTGGTGGGCTTCCGTCTATGGGGTCGCACAGAGTCGGACATGACTGAAGCGACTTAGCAGCAGCAGCAGCAGTATTATTGATATAGCTGGCGCTCATTCAAAGTAAGTATGGGAACTTCAGTGCTCAGCTTTCTTCACAGTCCAACTCTCACATCTATACATGACCACTGGAAAAACCATAGCCTTGACTAGACGGACCTTAGTCAGCAAAGTAATGTCTCTGCTTTTCAATATGTTATCTAGGTTGGTCATAACTTTTCTTCCAAGGAGTAAGAGTCTTTTAATTTCATGGCTGCAGTCACCATATGCAGTGATTTTGGAACCCACAGAGATGAACAAAAATAATGAAAACTGGTTCCTTTAATCATAGACATGTATTTTCATATATACATTTTTTAATGTTATGACTGCAAACAAGAAAAAGCGACATAATAGTCATTCTCTTATCTTAATCACCTGTACACACACTTTTGATGAATTTTTAAGAAAACTTATGTTGTGTCTATTCAGATTATGTTTACTAAAATATAATTTATGTCTACTGAAAGTTTAAAGAAAATTTTATCTCACATTTCATTTTATAGTATTTAACTTTTATTAAGTTTTTTTTTTTTTTCCAGTTTTAGTCCATCAGTTCAGTTCAGTTCAGATCAGGTGCTCAGTCGTGTCCGACTCTTTGCGACCCCACGAATCGCAGCACGCCAGGCCTCCCTGTCCATCACCAACTCCCGGGGTTCACTCAGGCTCACATCTATCGAGTCAGTGATGCCATCCAGCCATCTCATCCTCTGTCATCCCCTGCTCCTGCCCCCAATCTCTCCCAGCATCAGAGTCTTTTCCAATGAGTCAACTCTTCACATGAGGTGGCCAAAGTACTGGAGTTTCAGCTTTAGCATCGTTCCTTCCAAAGAACACCCAGGGCTGATCTCCTTTAGAATGGACTGGTTGGATCTCCTCGCAGTCCAAGGGACTCTCAAGAGTCTTCTCCAACACCACAGTTCAAAAGCATCAATTCTTCAGTGCTCAGCTTTCCTCACAGTCCAACTCTCACATCTATACTTGACCACTGGAAAAACCATAACCTTGACTAGACGGACCTTAGTTGGCAAAGTAATGTCTCTGCTTTTCAATATGTTATCTAGGTTGGTCATAACTTTTCTTCCAAGGAGTAAGCGTCTTTTAATTTCATGGCTGCAGTCACCATGTGCAGTGATTTTGGAACCCACAGTGATGAACAAAAATAATGAAAACCGGTTCCTTTAATCATAGACAGTTTATTCAGCAAGGCTTGATCCAAATCATCTAGAACAGGGGTCTCCAACAATTGGGCCACTGACCACTGGTCTGTGGCCTCTTAGGAACTGGGCCACACAGCAGGAGGTGAGCAGCGAGCAAGTGAGAGAAACTTCACCTGTACCTACAGCCGCTTCGCCTCACTCCAATTACTGCCTGAGCTCCTCCTCCTGTAAGATCAGCTGAGGCATCAGATTCTCATAGGAGCATGAACCCTACTGTGAACTGCACATGTGAGGGATCCAGGATGTACACTCCTTATGAGAATCATCCCAACACCATCACCCCCCACTCCCTGAGCTTGTGGAAAAATTGTCTTCCATGAAACTAGTCCCTGGTGCCAAAAAGGTTGGGGACTGCTGATCCAGAATACAGCCAGTCTGTTATAATACTTTCTTGAAAAGTTTGCTTTGTCCCAACATAATTTATATATTAGAGAATAATATATGCAAATTTCATGTTTGCTTCTCAACAGTTCTTTCTGTGAAAACCATATCTGAACACAAAAGACTGTACCTAGCTGAACTGAGACTCATAGGAATTTATAAAATGCACACCCCTGAAATAAGCACCAGTTACCTCAATTCCTCAAGGGTGTAACATTACAAAGCTGTGTTTCGCTATCCTTTTATTAATACCTTGTGGACTTTTCAACATAAGAAAACAATTAACATCCCCCAAATGTCTAAGCATCCTGGCTCAAAAACATCAAGCAGTACATGCAAAAGCAAAGTTTCAAGTACTGAGGAGCAGATTGATACAATAAAATATTTGGAAAGAAACAAGAGAATGTGCCATCCCTGAGTAATAGCTATAAAGGAATCCACATTGAAGAGACAATCTGCAAAAAACTGATATAACTTCAAGTGCTGAAAAGCACTGATATAGCTTCAAGTGCTGAAAAGTCACAAAGAACACAGCCTAAAACTGAAGGAACTGAAGGCTAAACACCAAAATAAGCAAGAGCAACCTTCTTGACAAAGAGAAAGCACTCTCAATATACAATGACCTTCAATGTGAATCACCAATCCTTGTAGAAATGGCTCCCTTTCATGCTAGTTATGGCTGCCTTAATGCTTCCAACTATCACTTTATCTGTCTCACAAAGTTCACAAATTCAGGGACTACTGCTATATATTTTAAAGAAGATGAAAAGGGATACTTTGTAACTGAATAATAGTATGTCTAAGAAATCTTTTCTTCTTTAAAAGTGAATGCTACATAGAGTTTTATATAAAGTTAGGAAGCAAAGTGCTTGAAATGTTATAGTGCATGGATTATGAAATTAAAGGCCAAAAATGCCACTGATGTTGTTTGAGATGTTTTGAAATATGGTTCTTATTTCCATATTCAGAGATTCATCTTACGCAGTCAAGCAAATGGACTCCGCAAAGGTGCCATTTTACCTACCAAGGGTAGCTTAATTTTAAAGTTTTTTATATTACTATTAGCTCAGAAAATAGCAAAATGAAAAGGTATAGCAGAAAGCAAAGGATTCCCGACTCACAAACAGATCCATTCGCAAAGGGTGGAAGCCATGTTGACTCAGTGTATTTGAGCACAATGTGTCAACAATCATTAGCTGTTTGATAACTGTGTTGACTCACCACTGTCCCCTATGACACACACTGCAGGGGACATACATTCTACAAAATTAACACAGGTGAGTCACAAAACAAACAAATAGCAGCAAAAATAACCTTCAAGAAGCCAGATTTGCTACAATATATTATATAAAACATCCAGTTTTAAATGAAGAAACTACAAGAATTGCAAAGAAACAGGAAAGTGAGAGAGTTAACTCTCAGTTAGGTTGATAAGGAGTCCAGGGCCCTTGAGGAGGAGAAAGGGGTCTGGGGCTCTCAAGGAGGAGAAAAGGCCAAATCATTTTTTCTACATTCCTTCATCTTAATCATATAAAACATTTTTTTTTTTTTTTACTCCAGAGCTAAGGATCACACAACAAAACAACTCATCTTGCTCATGGATATGTTTTTCCTTAAACTCTGTACTAATGATTACATAACGATAGTATATCCTGCTTGAGGACAAGTTTCTCCTTAAGAACCTTCTGACTAATCCTGTCATCTTAAAGTGTATGTTGAGGGAGTGGGTCTGGTAAGACCTTTACAACCTTGAGACATTCTTTTGATTTTTTGCAAATAGCCAACTGAAAAAGTATATAGCTCCCTTGCTAAGACTAGCAAGTGGGGCAATCTTCATCCTCCTTCTGATGTCTATCTCAGAAGCTTTCTCTGTCCTTTTTCACTGTAATAAAACTTCTGCCACACAAAAGCTTTTGAGTGGTCAAGCCTGGTCCCTGGTCCTGAAGCTAGATCTTTGGAGATCATGAATCCTACACCGTTCACTGTAAGCTATCAAGAGGGTTACCCATGCTAAGAAAACAAAACAAAACAATTGTCTCTAAGGGAGCTGAAATACTGGACTTACAAAGATTTCAAAAGAACTCTTATAAATGTTGAAAGACCTAAAAGGAAATAAGTTTAAAGAATTAAAGGAAAGTACAATATTGACAACAAATGAATAATGTCAGAGGGAATATATATATATAAAAGAACCAAATGGAAATACTGGAATTGAAAAGTGTAAGCTAAATAAAAAATTTAATAGAGGGGCTCCTCAGCAGATGCAAAGTAGCTAAAGAAAGAAAAGTAAACTTAAAAGTAGATCAACAGAGATAATCTTATCTGAAGGGGAAAAATGGGCAAGAAGGCGGATGAGGAAGCTTTAACAGTGGGGAACTAGGACCCCCCTTGTGGCTCAGACAAGAATCTGCTTGCAATGTAGGAGACCCAGGTTCAATCCCTGGGTCAGAAAGATCCCCTGAAGAATATCCACTCCAGTATTCTTGCCTGGAGAATTCCATGGACAGAGGAGCCTTGCAAACTACAGTCTGCGGGGTCACAAAGAGTCAGATACGACTGAGTGACTAACACTTTCACACTTTCAGGAATATCTACTTACATGAAATGGTAGTCCCAGAAAGAGAGGAAATAGAAATGGGCAGCAGGGGTGGGAGGGGGGGGGTATTTGAAAGAATGAATCAAATATCTTTATTTTGATGAAAAACATTAATCTTCACCTCCAAGAAGCTCAACAAATTCCAAGGATAAACATAAAAGATCTACACTTAGACAAGTTATGGTCAAGTTATTTAAAGCCAAGGAAAAAGAAAATCTTCAAAGAAGGAAGGGAGTTGACTCATTACCTGTAGGGAACAAGAATATATTTATCAAAAACAAAAACAAAGAAATTGAGGTAGACACAAATAAATGGAAAGACAGCAGGAAAAAAAAAATACATTTAACAACAAACAGGTCATCAAAAACTGAGCAAAAAGGAATTGGAATGGAACAAAGTTCCAAAAGAAATAAACTGTCAACCAAGAATTTTATATCTAAACTATTCTTCAAAATGAAGGCAGAGTAAAGATATTCCTATGTTCAAAAACAAAGCAAAGCCAAAAAAAGACTTAGAGAATAGTTGCTGGTAGACCTATTAACTGGTGAATTATGAAGCCAAATGTGATGTATCTATAAATGGAATACTATTCAGCAATAAAAAGAAGCAAACTACTGATAACATGTTCCAACATGGATGAACCTCAAGAAATAATGCTAAGGCAAGGAAACCTAATGCAAATAGCTCTCTATTGTATGACCCTATTTATATGAAGTGAAGTGAAGTCACTCAGTCATGTCTGACTCTTTGCGACCCCATGGACAGTAGCCTACCAGGCTCTGCCGTCCATGGGATTTTCCAAGCAAGAATACTGGAGTGGGCTGCCATTTCCTTCTCCAGGGGATCTTTCCAACCCAGGGATCGAACCCAGGTCTCCTGCATTGCAGACAGACACTTTACCATCTGAGCCACAAGGCAAATGCATAGAGACAGAAAACAGATTAGTTGCTGCCTAGGCCTGAGGGTAGTAATAGAAATGGCTGCAACTGGGCCTGAGGGATCCTCTAGCAGGCATGGTCCTTAATGGATCAATGCTGGTTATAAAACTGGTATACTCCAGATGTACACTGGATGGTTGTACACTCTATTAATTTATTAATATCATCAAATAGTACACTTAAAATGGGTGAATTTTATAATAAAAAGACAACATTCATTTATTAACTACCATTTACTGAATGCATACCATGGACAAAGTACTGATCTAGGTACTGTAGTACTAATATAAGTACTGGAGTCATCAAGAATATAAAGAGCCTGCTGCAATGAAAATCCACATTTTAATGGAAAGAGACAAATCAGGAAACAAATGACAAGGTCATTTGTCTTTTTTAAAGTAGTATAAGACTAAAAATAGGGCTATTTGATGAAGAATAACTGGGATAAGTGACAGAGGCTCAATGTACCCTTTCCACTTCTTTACTTGTGTCAAGATTTCTGTCATCTTTACAAGTTTGATTTTGCTATGACAGAAACATGTCATTAATATGGGAGAGCCACACTTCAACTTCATCATGTTGATAGGCCTTTAGAGCCTACTGGCTGAAAAGTAATTTGATTTGGGAGAGATTTATTGCACAAAGTCTTAAATGCTTATGGCAATATGTACAATTTGTAGAAAATAGGTATAAAGAGGTAAAGTTAACTGTAAGAAAAATGAAGAAAAACAAGCATTTCAAATAATGGGTCAGATGTTGCTTTCTTCTCTGCTAAGAGGGAGTAACAATGAATATTCAAATGAAAAATTAATTATGGAAAGTTTATAATACATAGTTTCTTTAGGGCCTGGAAATCATTATGACTTATTGTATACTGATAACTTTTGGACATTTTTTGACTGAGGTCATGATTAGGATGATTATTTAAGCTGGAAATAGTCTATAGAGCACAAAAGTTTAAATCAGCTCTTTAATCTAGACAAAGTCTAAAAAGTAGGAGAAGCCCTGATCACTGAAGTGAAGTGAAGTCGCTCAGTTGTGTCCGATTCTTTGCAACCCCATGGACTGTAGCCTACCGGGCTCCTCCATCCGTGGGATTTTCCAGGCAAGAATACTGGAGCGGGTTGCCATTTCCTTATCCAGGGGAACTTCCTGACCCAGGGATCGAACCCAAGTCTCCCACATTGTAGGTAGATGCTTTATCGTCTGAGCCACAAGGGAAGCCCTGAAGCCTGTCCTAAAATGCTGCTGTGGATAGGAGGGAAGAGGTACGTATAGCGACAACACAAAGCTGAATTCTCATAGCAATTTTCCTGTGAGATGGAAGTGAGTGAACTCAGGCATCTAAATCAGGTGGTGACCCTGGGTGATGATTCCAAATACAAAGACCATGTGCTTTTTAGCAGAGACTGGCCTACTGGCAATAATCTTCATGTTTCTATATATCTCAACAAGAACCGATCAAGTCAAATTCTGTGGAATGTCTATGCCTGCCATCATCTGTTCAACATGGTCCATGTGTCCAAATGAACTGTATGTAATAGGCATCCACCCCTCAGTCTCACCGAGGAAGACTGGCACAACTGTAGTAGCACAGACGGCAGGCATCCAGGTCAATCAAGCATATTAGCTAAGTCCTAACCATCTAGTGATTTAAATGACATCACAGTCTGTGTTTTTTTTTAAATATAACTTTATTTATTTTAATTGGAGGCTAATTACTTTACAATATTGTATTGGTTTTGCCATACATTGACATGAATCTGCCACTGGGTGTACATGTGTTCCCCATCCTGAACCCCCTTCCCACCTCCCTCCCCAGTCCGTGTGTTTTGACTATTCTTTGAACAAACACTTTCTCTTAGAGAGAAGGACAGAACAATCTGCTTCTTGAGAAAAACTGCTGAACCCAGAAGTCTTGCTGCACTAATAAAATATTAATAATGGGTTAGAGTTCCTCTCCCACTTAATACTTTTCAGGTCGGTGCAATGGGTGTCCAGTATAAAGTATGGCTACTAGTCCATAATATATTTAATGTATTTCTTAGAAAAATAAATGAACAACTGTACATGTTTATTAACTTGGTTATGAAAGATTGCTAAAGTAGCGGACTTCAGCCCACAAGAAAGGCATTTTCCTTAGTTGTCACAAACAATGTTAGCTTTTTATGTTCTCCAGAAACCACTCTGATCAAGTGTGGCTTCTTTCACACGGTAGCTTTCTAAGCAAAACTGTTAGGCAGCATCAAACACATCTATAATCAAGTGCTTACAAAACAGACTGAGAATTTTTTTTTGAGGGGGGCAGGGTGCTATTAAGAAAAAAGAAACATTCATTAACATAAGACTTTCCTAATCATAAAGCCAAATCTCTCTCTACACATAGAATTTCTCTTCTCTGAAGGCATATTTGGAGGGAAAGGCAGGGGGAGAAAGCTGAGGTGTTATGGAGAAGTAGGGGCACAGAGGGGAGCAGGGAAGAGTAGAGAAGAGAAGAAACAAAGAGTAACATTTAAACCCAGGAAAACTAGTAAAAAAAAAAAAAATCACTTTAGTACAGTTCAAATGGGTTTTTAAAAATTACTTTTAGCTTGAAGGACTCATTTTTATGTAAAAATTTGCATATTTGATTATCTCACTCTAAAGTTAAAATTAGTTTAAATCTATCTACACAGAAAAATCATAAAAAAGTACACAAGAACAGCTCAAAGTGATGACAAAGAAAGAGACTTATCAGTTTCCATCTTATAGACTTTCTTGTTTTCTAGCACTTGTGTGATTAGGCACACTCATCATTTCTTCAAACAGAAAATATTTCTAAACTATCTATACCAAGAGGGTAATTTAGGAAGATGTATTTATAAAACTCAGCAGTGGCCACAGGACTAAACAAGGTTAGTCTTCATTCCAATCCCAAAGAAGGGCAATGTCAAAGAATGTTTAAAATACCACACAACTGCACTCACTTCACATGCTAGCAAGGTAATGCTCAAACTCCTTCAAGCTAGGATTCAACAGTATGTGAACTGAGAATGTCCAGATGTACAAGCTGCATTTAGAAAAGGCAGAGGAACCAGAGATCAAATTGCCAACATCCACTGGATCACTGAAAAAGCAAGAGAATTCCAGAAAAACATCTACTTCTGCTTCATTGACTATGCCAAAGCCTTTGACTGTGTAGATCACAACAAACTGTGGAAAATTCTTAAAGAGATGGGAATGTCAGGCCACCTTACCTGCCTTCTGAGAAACCTGTATACAGGTCAAGAAGCAACAGTTAGAACTGGACATAGAACAACGGACTGGTTCCAAATTGGGAAAGGATTACATCAAGGCAATATATTGTCACCTTGTTCACTTGACTTACATGCAAAGTACATCATGTGAAATGATGGGCAGGATGAAGCTCAAGCTGGAATCAAGATTGCTGGGAAAAATATCAAGAACCTCATATATGCAGATGACACCACCCTTATGGCAGAAAGTAAAGAGGAACGAAAGGGCCTCTTGATGAAGGTGAAAGAGGAGAGTGAAAAAGCTGGCTTAAAACTCAACATCAAAAACCTAAAATCATGGCATCCAGTCCCATCACTTCATGGCAAATAGATGGGGAAACAATGGAAACAGTGACAGACTAATTTCTTGGGTTCCAAAATCATCGGGGACAGTGACTGCAGCCATGAAATTAAAAGATGCTTGCTCCTTGGAAGAAAAGCTATGACCAACCTAGATAGCATATTAAAAAGGAGTAACATTACAAAGGTCCATACAGTCAAAACTATGTTTTTTCCAGTAGTCACACATGGTTGTAAGAGTTGAACCATAAAGAAGGCTAAGGGCCGAAGATTTGATGCTTTTGAACTGTGGTGATGGAGAAGACTCTTAAAGAGTCCTTTGGACTGCAAGGAGATCAAAACAGTCAATCCTAAAGAAACCAACCCTGAATATTCACTGGAAGGACTGGTGTTGAAGCTGAAGCTCCAATATTTTGATGGGAAGGGCCGACTCATTGGAAAAGAACTTGATGCCTGGAAAGACTTAAGACATGAGAAGAACGACAGAGAATGAGATGGTTGGATGGCATCACAGACTCACTGGACATGAGTTTGAGCAAACTCTGGGAGATGGTGAAGGACAGGGAAACCTGGCATGCTGCAGTCCACGGGGTTCCAAAGAGTCAGACATGACCGAGCGACTGAACAACAACAAATTTATAAAACACTGCATGATACAGGACTCACTAGCAGTTTGATCAACAGAAGACATTTATTTCCATTACACTAGCACTGAAATTCTCAAACTTTAAAGTTCATAAGAACCTGGTTGCTGTTGTTGTTCGGTCACTAAGTTGTGTCCAACTCTTTGGGACCCCATGGACTTCAGTACACCAGGCTCCTCTGTCCTCTACTGTCTCCAAGAGTTTGCTCAAATTCTATCCATTGAGTCAGTAACACTATCTAACCATCTCATCCCCTGCTGACTCCTTCCCCTTTTGCTTTCAATCTTTCTCAGCATCAGAGTCTTTTTCAATGTGTCAGCCTTTCACATTAGGTGGCAAAGTATTGGAGCTTCAGCTTCAGCATCAGTCCTTCCAATGAATACTCAGGGTTGATTTTCTTACAATTGACTGGTTTGATCTTGCAGTCCAAGGAACTCTCAAGAGTCTTTTTCACGACCACAAAAATCACCTGGAGGGCTATTAAAATGTAGATTTTGGGGACTTCCCTCATGGTCCAGTAGCTAAGACTCTGAGCTCCCAATGCAGGAGATCTGGGTTCTATCTCTGGTCAGGGAATTAGATCCCATGTGCCACAAGTTAAGAGTTCACATGCTGCAACTAAAGATCCTGCACACCACAATGAAGATGAAAGGTCCCATGTGCTGCAACTAAGACCCAGCACAATCAAATAAATAATAAAATATTTTTTTAAAAAATTTAGATCCCTGGGCCCCACTGCCAGAATTTCTAATTCAGTGGGTGTGAGTTGTGTCCTAAGGATTTGCATTTTTACAAAATATCCGCAGTGATGTTGATGCTGCTGGTCTAGGAGACACATTTTGAGAACCAATGTGCTAGCAAATATCTCCTGATTTCATGAATGGATTCCACTGACTGTGGGGAGTGAGGTGTCAACTACAAATTGGCACTTATCATTTACCTCTACAAGGATTAAATCACAAGCTGCTATAACTGCTGGCCTTCAATACTCCATGAAAGCAGTTCAGGGTGGAGGGTAGTAATGAGTCCCTCTGTACTTGGGGAAAAACTGGCAGGAAACATCTTCAGATAGTTAGATATTTTCAGGAGAGAGTTAATAAGCCCAATTCTTGTAGCTCCCCGTATCCAGAAAAACACTAAAAACACTTCATGGTGATGACTGTTTCTTGTGACTGGCAAAAGCTTCCTGAGATTACCAGAAATCTTTTGGAAAAGTATGTGCTTGACTGCATGTACTCCCCTTTCATCAAAATATCATATATACTGACCTTCCGCCCTGCTTCTTCAGGGTAGTTTCTCAGAGCTGTCTGAGGTGCCATCATCTCCTGGCTCTGGTCCTCATTTTGCCCTGAATAAAACTTAACTCGCAACTCCCACACTGTGCCCTTTTTAAAGACGACAGAGTGTTCAGATGTTTCTCATTTCTTTACTTCATTCAATGGGCCACACAGATTTTCCTTTCCTGCTCTGGCTTCTTTCTCCATGACTGGTTAAACGTCAATCATTGATCCTATTTTTGTGAATATTGGAATAATTCTTTTCCATTAAAGTAGGTGCCTTCTGTTCATAAATTATCTTGTCCTTAAAAGTCTCTCTGTGGTCTACATATAACTAATTTAGGAAAATATACTTGGAGTTCTTTTCACTTCTGTTGCAGTCCCCTTTATTCTTATTTTGTAGCAACTACATTTCAGCTTTTTAGCCCAGCACAGTATCAGATGTACCTGATTCAGCTCTTTTGTTCAACAATGCTGATTAAATTTTTTTCTTTCGTACTTATCTGAATTTGCTTTTATTTTAAGATCAGATCTATTTATTACCAGAGACACAAAGCTTTGGGATATAGAGGATTATTATCCTATCCATAACTACATTTCATTTCTCTGTCCTTTCAGGGATTAACAGATTTTCACAAAGTATTGCACCATGAAGGCACATGAGATATATGATAAGAGAATCTTTTAGTGGGTGAAGTAAAAGTTTATTTTTATTAAGAGTTAAATATAATTCCTATAAGGATATGTTAATAAAGCTAAAAGATATGCCCAAAGTAACTGCATCTAGAGTCAAAACCATGAAATTTGATTTCTAGCCTGAAAGCCAAGACTTTAGGAAATATTTATGTTTCTGTAGTTCTTATTTAAATCTCTATTACCCTTTTATTATTTTGGACCCTCAAAATAAGTATCTTCCACAAGGTTCCTATTATACATCAATTTGGGCTCTCTTTAATTACAAGTTATAATAAATCTGACAAAAATGTAGCTTCTATTCCCTTAAATTTTCTCATTTAAGTATATTTTTGGTCCATGAGGTTATATCTTTACCTTCTTTAAAAGAGCAAAACCCATTCAATACTGTATCTCCTACAAGTTTTTGTTAACTGTGCACTTAATATTATTATGCTCACAATATATTTTCTCCCTCCATAAAGCCTCTTTGTTTTCTTAAGAATGCCATTAAATTTGCATGCTAAATTAAAAACCACATTTAAAAGATAGTTTCCATAAAAAATTCCATTTGGGGGTATTACAGAAGGGGATACACTTACCTGTCCACTATAAAGTAGAAAAAATATATAAAACAACTGTTTTCAGACACTGGACAGCAGATAGTAAAGGTATATGATCTCTGAAAAAGGAAATAAATGAGCTAAGCCATACAATGTCCCTGGATTTCTGTTTGGACAAACATTTCAGACTATGTGGCAGGGAGGGGAGTCTGAAGCAGAGCACAAAAGTCTTGGTGAATTATAAAAACAGAGGTCAGAATTCAGGGAGGTTGAGGTTGCCAGAAGTTACAAAGTACCAGAGGAGAGAGAACTACTCAGAAAAACAGTTGAGTAATCTGTACATTTGAGGTTTTGCTGAATGCCAAGACTGCACACATGTAAAGTGAAACTGCAATAGCCTGGGAAAAGAACAACAAAGGAGTTGTAAGCAAAACAATTTCCAGAAGTCATACAAAACAGGGAGATGTAAAAGTTTTAACAAGTCATAGTTGATCCCAGGACATTCACTCAGTCCTACTGAGAACACAGAAAGAGCTAACAGAAAGAGCTAAAACAGTTGCTAGAGAAAAGACCAGACTATAGATTAGTCCTAATAAAGCTTAAACATAAGCTTCTAAAAAGTCAAGATCTACCAATAACTTAAATGTCTGCTAGGACATTCTGTAAAGGAAGCCAACAAAATTTGGATCCTCATTAATGTAACATATATACCAATGAACAACCAATAAAAGATTATAAGATATATGATGAAATTTCATTAGTCAATCAACAGAAAAGAATGTAAACAACAAATGATGAAATTTGCACATGACAATTTTTAAAAATCTATTATAAATAAGCACAACATTAAGTTTTAAAGAAAAATATTAACATAATGACAAAAGAAAGATATAAGAAATGACCAAATGATAGTCAATAATGAAAAATTACAAATCTAAATTGGTAACTCCCAAGCAGAAAAACACAAATAACACCAAGGAGCACCATTATCAACTTGCTAAGAACTAGTGACAGAAAGTTTTTGAGTAGGAACAGTAAAAAAAAAAACAAAAACATGACATACAAAGAAAGAGAATAAAGGAATCTTATTTAAAAATCTCATTAAAAAAAAAAAAGCCAAGCAGAAGAAATTATGGAATATTTTTAAAGTGGTGAAGAGAAAACAAAAACACATGGGTAAGCCTGAACTGTAAAAAATTTATTTTAAAAACTGAAAGTGAAATAGATATTTTCAGATACATAAAAGAATTTATCACCAATAATCTATATGGCCATAAACAAACAAATAAACATATATCTTCAGGTATAAACAATACTAGACAGAAACTTGGAAACAAACTTCCAGAAATAAAAATATAAGCTTTTTTTTTTCATATATAAAATGTATCTAAAACAAAGATAATGAGCCCAAGCATTCCCTGTGGAGGCCTTCTCTCCCTGCCATGGCATGTGCTTGTCTGTTGATAACCAGATTTTTCTGAAAAGGAAGTCATCTGGCAAAAATGTCACTTTACGTGCTGTGTTCAAGGCTCTCATTAGAGTAGATATTGTGAATTATGTTCATAACAACTTGCACAAAACAACGGACAACCCTACACTGTCAATGAATTAGCAGGTCATCAAACCACTGCTGAGTCTTTGGGTGCTGGCTGGGCTGTGGCTCCAATTCCCAGAGTTCGAGGCAGTGGGACTCACTGTTCTGGCCAGGGTGCTTTGGGAGATATGTATCATGGGGGCCACATGTTTGTGCCAACCAGAACCTGACAACATCAGCATCACAGAGCAAACACAACACAGAAGTTATATGCTATCTGCTCTGCCCTGGCTGCCTCGGCCTTACCATTTTGCAGTTGTGTCTAAAAGTCATCAAATTAAGGAAGTTCCTGAAGTTCCTTTGGTGGCTGAAGATAACACTTAAGGCTACAAGAAGACCAAGGAGGCTGTTTTGCTTCTTTGGAAATTTAAGGCCTGGAATGGTATCATAACAGTCTATGCGTCACAGTTAATGAGAGCTGGCAAAGCCAAATGAGAGTCTGTCATCATCTCTAGCGTAGCAGACCCTGAATCACCTACAACGAGGATAAGGGTATCATTGAGGCTGTCAGAAACACGCCTGGAATCACTCTGCTTAATGTAAGGCAAACCGAACATTTTGAAACTTACTTCTCATGAGTATGTGGGATGTTTCTACATTTGAACTGAAAATACTTTTCACAAGTTAGATGATGTGTATGGCACTCGGTGTGAAGCTGCCTCTCAAGAGTAACCACAACCTTTCCATGCACAAGATCCTCAATACAGACCTTACCAGAATCTTAAAAAGCCCAGAGATCCAAAGAGCACACGAAGATTCATCACAGAGTCCTGAAGAAGAATCCCCTGAAAAACTTGAGAATCATGCTGAAGCTAAGCCCATATGCAAAGACCACATGCTGGATGGAACACCATTCCTCCCCAGGACAAGAATCACAAACTCCGGATGAATAAGGCAGCAGCAGTGTCAGAAGCCAAATCAGATGAGAAGAGGGTTCCAGGGAAGAAACCTGGGGTGGAGAAGAAAGGAAAGAAGGCTGCTGGTACTAGGAAGCAGAAAAGGCCTTTTGTGGGTGAAAAAGGCAAGTGACCAAAAAACCACCAGCTGAGTAAAAGCCCACAGAAAAGAAACTGACCACAGAAAAAAGAAGCCTGCTGAATGAACTTATATTTGTGCATTTCATAAGGGTCAAATCATTTTAGATAGCTAATTATGATCAAAGAGGCAAAAAAAAAAAAAAAAAAAAAGCCCCAAATGGAGATAATGCTAAAACTATTTAACCGAAATAAGGCAGGAAAAACTAAAAAAAAAATGGTGAAAAATAGAAAGCAAATTACAAGATGTTAGATTTAAGTGCAGTCACTAATAGTCCTAGAAAAAGTTACAGATTATAAGATAGGATAAGTCCAACTATATGCTATGTATGAGAATCTTACTTCAAAGACAATATAGGAAAAAGCAGAAGGATGGAAAAGAATATACTATACAAATACTAATTATAAGAAAGACAGAGTGGCTATATTAATATCATACAAGGTATTTCAGAACAAGTAATATTATCAGGGATAAAGAAGCATGTTTCAAAATGGAACAGCTTAATGCACCAAGAACACATTATAAACCTGAATGTAAGGTATCTAATAACAGAAACTCAAAACACGTGAAGGAAAGATGGATAAAAAGAAAAAGAAAAATGAACAAATCCACAATCATATCTGGGGCTTTCAAAGTTCTCAGTCAACAATGGAAAAAGCACACTAAAAATCAGTAAGTATATAGAAGACCTAAACAAATACCAGTAAAAGACATTAACCCAATTGCTACATTTTGAATATTCCACCCAATAATGGAAGATTAGGTTATTTTTACATGTAGATAAATATTTAGCAAGAGAGTCCATATCACAGATGTTATAAAACAAGTCTCAATAATTTTGACACTGAAATTGTGGAGAGTCCATTTTCCTCAGAAAGCTATCTGAGAAATCTGCAAAAATTTGAAATTAAGAAAAATTTATAAATGATTATAAAGTGTTCAAAGAGAATTAGAAAATATTTCAGAAAAAAACTCCCACAACATAAAAAGTGTGGGATATAGGTAAAGGCACTCTCAGAGGGAAACATAACTTTAAATGCTTATATTAGAAAAGAATAAAGTTCCAAACCAACAATCTAAATGCCCATCTTGGAAGTCAGAAAAAGAAATGCAAACTAAAGCTGAACTAAGTAGAAGGAAAAACAAACATAAGAAATAAATGATATAGAAAATAACAAAGAAAATCTAGTAAAAGCTATTCTGTTAAAAAATCAGTAAGAAAGATCAAGAAAAAAGATAGAAATCATCAAAATAAAAAATGAAAAACAAGCACACAGCTGTAGGTCCCACAGCCACTATCAAGTTATAAAGAAATGAACAACTTCATGCTACTTATATGACAACTTATGACATGTAGAAATTCCTTAAAAGACAGAAATTACCAAAACTGACTGAAGAAAAAAGAGAACATCTTAATAGTTTCACGTCAATTAAAGAAATTGTACCACGTCGATTAAAGAAGTTTCTACCACATAGATAGAAAACAGAAAAAGGAAGAAACAATTTCCAACTCATTTAATGAAGTCAGAGTTACCTTAATACCAAGCCAGATAAAACTATTACTAGAAAAACAAAACTACAGATAACTTCACAAACAGATAATGTTAAACTGTAGGGGAAAACAAGACAATTCAGAGATAACCAAATGGTCACCTCTCTTTGACACCCACTGCTAAAATCTCCACACACAATCACTATCAGCTGTAGACCAGTTAAGCCCAGTGGTTCCCAGGTGTTCACAGTCAAATACAGAAAAAATCTTTCATCAGAAATGTAACATCTAAAGAGTCTGAGGTAGAACTAAGGTAAATATCAGAATTAGGTGAACTCTTTGCTACCTTATGCTTTACTGCAACAAAGATTTTAAGTAGTCTCCCACTGGTATAAAAAAGTATGATAACATCTGCCTTTAAATTACAGGAGGAAGAGAGTATGACTTTATAAAATGTTAGCAGCAGTATTCAAAGGACGCAGAATTCACTTGTTTACTAAGAGAGTCGTACTGTAACATGATCAAATTATGTGCCTGATGGGCTATGGAAAGTTATCCTAAGCCAGTAGAATATGTAGGATGGCTTAGATTTTTATAACTATTTTTTCATCTTAACTATCATCTCCCAAAACAAAAATTTCTTAAAACAATTTAATGAGAACAAAACCACACCAGGATACTCTCTATTTCTTTCATTCAGATTAAAAATACAAAATGACAGAAGTAAAGGAGTAAACTTGGAACTCTGACAAGTCTCCAGACTCCTTAAACTGCTATGTGATGACAGTACTATGAACCAAGTGAAAGCATAGTGTCTCTTAAGAGATTTCCTCTGGAAAATACATGCAATTTAACATCCAAAGGTCTTTAATTTTCCATGGCATTATTAAATAGCAGCCTTCTCTCCAGGCACTTTGCTCTCTAAACAGGACACAGCAGCAGAAACAACCCACCTATGGATGTGCAAGTTGGACTGTGAAGAAGGCTGAGTGCCGAAGAATTGACGCCTCTGAACTGTGGTGTTGGAGAAGACTCTTGAGAGTCTCTTGGACTGCAAGAAGATACAACCAATCCATTCTGAGGGAGATCAGCCCTGGGATTTCTTTGGAAGGAATGATGCTAAAGCTGAAACTCCAGTACTTTGGCCACCTCATGCGAAGAGTTGATTCACTGGAAAAGACTCTGATGCTGGGAGGGATTGGGGGCAGGAGGAGAAGGGGATGACAGAGGATGAGATGGCTGGATGGCATCACTGACTCAATGGATGTGAGTCTGAGTGAACTCTGGGAGTTGGTGATGGACAGGGAGGCCTAGCGTGCTGCGATTCATGGGGTCGCAAAGAGTCAGACAGGACTGAGTGACTGAACTGAACTGAACTGAACCTCTGGACAGTGGTGTCCTAAGACTGCAGTACCAGCCTGAAACTTTAGTCACCTTTGATTTAAAAGCCATCATTCTAAAACTTCAACAAGTACAGTGGGTGATTAAAGGTCACCCTTTATGGCTCACTCCTAATAAATTTTCATCATTATATGCATTTTGAACATTGAAATCGATTTTTGCTTCAGTTGCTAACTTGTGTCTGACTCTTTGCAACCCCATGGGCTGCAGCACACCAGGCTACTCTGTCCTTTACTATCTCTCAGAGTTTGCTCAAATTCATGTCCATTGAGTCGCTGATGCGATCTAACCATCTCATCCTCTGCTGTCTCCTTCTCTTGCCTTCGATCTTTCTCAGCATCAGGGTCTTTTCCAATGAGCTGGCTCTTTGCATCATGTGGCCAAAGTTCTGGAGCATCAGCTTTAGCATCAGTCCTTCCATTGAATATTCAAGGTTGTTTTTCTTTAGGATTGACTGGTTTGATCTCCCTGTAGTCCAAGGTACTCTCAAGAGTCTATATTCCAATAAGAAATTTAACCAGAAATTCTATACCATTAGAAGGGAAACGGTGTTGAGTGTCAACAGCAGTTCTGACCTCAATTTCATTAAGGCACACACCTGAGTGAGCCCCTACTAGGTCAAGGGCCAACTAAATTCTTCAATCAAAAACAAAAAAGCATTTAAGGAACATTTATACTTTAACTGCTGTAAGGTAACTTTCAGGAAACTATCTTAACACCAAAACAAACACAAAGAAATCCTACCAAATAGGAGTTTTTAGAGGCTATGAAATGCCATCTCTAGAGTCAGAAGTTGGTAGTTGTGCTAAGGACATTTTTCCTCCTTAAAAAGAAACTCTTATACAATAGGTTTCATTACAGGAATGTATTGATTGAAACTAGTTTCACTGCCACTAATGTTCTGCTTAATTTTAAAGATAACATAATATTGAACAGAATAATGTGTTCTATTAATAACATTTTATTGAAACAGTAAACTGATTTATTACAATTGTTTGTCCAAATAAGCACCCAGATCATTTGCCATAAATCTTCCTGTGTTTAAACAGAAGACCAAGATGCAACTTGATAAAAATAAAAAGTTATCATAAAACATAATGAAAAATCCAATTTGAAAATTTAACAGTGCACTGCCCCGCTTCATGCTTTGTTTAGGGTCTGAAGCTTGCAATGAAGATGAAAGAGCTGCTCTAGGTTACTTAAAATGGTTATTGTGAGTCCTCATTTGGGAAAAACTATAAAGATAATTAAACTCTGTTAGAGAAGTCTGGCCATTTAGCTTTGGAGCCAATTCACTCTCATCTCATTGCTCCTACACTTTAAAATAAAATAGCTTGTTTTTTACTTAAAGATACTTTTTAACTTGAACTTTATTCTGTGGGGATGAAAGAGGGTAGAACTTAACAGGCTTGTTTTCACAAACTAAAATACTTTGCCCTGGAGCTTTTAAGTTTGCAATGAGTCTACTCAAACCCATTCTGGAGGGTTTATGTACACACAGGAGCATGTACGTACACCAGCTATCCAGCAGGCGACACGTGAGAGGGCATCATCAGGGCACGCCTCTAAGAACAGTGACCATACACCACTTGGAATGCAGCACTTGGGTGTCACAGTCAAGAAAGAAGGCTGTGTTCTACTATGTATTCTATATAAACTTAATTCTTTATCTGTAGTTGATTTCTCTCATGTAAAAAGTTATTAAAGATCTCCTCTATATTTTTTACCATTAAAAAAAACTCTTTGTTTTCTAAATTTATGTATGGTATTTTGGGTATTAGGAAGCTTAACTTGTCCTCTAATCTTTGAAGTTAATTTTGAAAAAGAGAAGTTATTTTAACTATTTTCAAGAGACAGCAATATTTGCAACACAAATTTAAAAGTAGGATTATAGAAACTGCAATATACTGACTTCAGTAGAGATTTAAGAGTTCTATACTTAAATCACCAGAATTTATTAGCCAAAATTCAACAGTGCAATTACATATTCCAGCTTACAGAATAGCTGCCACCTGGGTCAATCCTTCACCTCCTGTATAACATACCATAATTCATTAAACAGTCCCTTATTGATGGAAACTTAGATATTGTGCTGACCACTGAGGCATGGCTTACTTCATCCTCCATTTATTGTTAAATGTGAGAAGCTACAGATTCCCTTCTATTAGTCAGGGCTCTGGATGTCAATTAGGTTCTGCTTGTCTCTGCTGGCAAAGACAATGATGAAGACATGAGAATTTTCTCTAGCAGTAACAAAATAGGGAACATTTTTCAGTCTTTCGGGGGTAAGAAGCAGCATAGCAGAAGCACCAATGACTGGCTGACCTGCCTCCCTAGCCCCTCGGTCTCATTGGTAAAAGTCTATTCTGTGGTTTCCTGGGGGTCCAGAGACCACTGCAGTAGATGCAATGTTTCTGATTCCAGCATAGCTCCAGGGATGGTCTCAGAAGGTCACGCTCCAAGTATATTCAGTTCAGTTCAGTTCAGCTCAGTCGCTCAGTCACGTCCGACTCTTTGCAACCCCATGAATCACAGCACGCCAGGCCTCCCTGTCCATCACCAACTCCCGGAGTTCACTCAGATTCACGTCCATCGAGTCAGTGATGCCATCCGGCCATCTCTTCCTCTGTCGTCCCCTTCTCCTCCTGCCCCCAATCTCTCCCAGCATCAAAGTCTTTTCCAATGAGTCAACTCTTCGCATGAGCTGGCCAAAGTACTGGAGTTTCAGCTTTAGCATCATTCCTTCCAAAGAAATCCCAGGGCTGATCTCCTTCATAATGGACTGGTTGGATCTCCTTGCAGTCCAAGAGACTCTCAAGAGTCTTCTCCAACACAGCAGTTCAAAAGCATCAATTCTTCGGTGCTCAGCCTTCCTCACAATCCAACTCTCACATCCATACATGACCACTGGAAAAACCATAGCCTTGACTAGACGGACCTTTGTTGGCAAAGTAATGTCTCTGCTTTTCAATATGCTATCTAGGTTGGTCATAACTTTTCTTCCAAGGAGTAAGCGTCTTCCAATTTCATGGCTGCAGTCACCATCTTCAGTGATTTTGGAGCACCCAAAAATAAAGTCTGACACTGTATATTAGTTCTATACTATTCTGAAGTCATCACCAGAAGTCCAACATAAACCTACTTCTTAAGCCTTTTCAAAGCTTTTATTCCTAGTATACAATTCCTTCTTGCTTAAAATAAGTGGTTTCTGTTTCCCATACATAATTCTGAATAAATCTTTTGCAATTACAGACAGAATTCATTTTTTTCTAAATTAAAGATATAATTTACATACAGTAAGGCTCACTCTTCTTAAGCCTACAGTTCTTGAAGTTTTAAGAAATGAGTACAGTTGGGTAATCACTACAATAATCAATTCCGTCATACCAAAAAAACTCCTTGTGCTTTGTAGTCAGCCCTACAAATTCTTGAATTGTTTCCTTCTTTCCTCTTCAGAATGTCATACAAATGGACTCACAGTTTGAGTCTGGCTTCTTTCACTTAGCATGATGCATTGGAGACTCATGCCTGTAGTGTGTTCATCAGCACTTTGCTCTTCTTTTTTTTGCTGAGTAAAGCCATGTGGATTGTCTTCAGTTTTTAATAAATTGTAAACATTCAATGATGCTGAAGCCGAAACTCCAGTACTTTGGCCACCTCATGCGAAGAGTTGACTCACTGGAAAAGACTCTGATGCTGGGAGGGATTGGGGGCAGGAAGGAAAAGGGGATGACAGAGGATGAGATGGCTGGATGGCATCACCGACTCTATGGACATGAGTCTGAGTGAATTCCGGGAATTGGTGATGGACAGGGAGGCCTGGTGTGCTGCAATTCATGGGGTCCCAGAGAGTCGGACATGACTGAGTGACTGAACTGAACTGAACTGAAACATTCAAACGTAGGTTTTCATGTGAATATAGATTTTCGTTTCAACTGGGTAAAAATCTAGGAGGTAATCCTGGTGAAAACTGGACCTAAACCAGGGTAGGAACAATGAAGGTGGTAAGCAGTGGTAGTAGTTGGGATATATTTAGAATGGGTTGCAAGTGGTGATGGACTGGATGTGGGGTGAGAGGAAAAGAGAAATGTGAATTATGACTTCAAATATTCTTTTTCCCGTGAGAAACAGAAGGAACAGGAATGCCATTTACTGAGCTAGATAAATGAGAAAATTACAGATTTGGAAGGGAAATTGAGAATTTAATTTTGTGCTGTGCAATGCTTAGTTGCTCAGCTGTGTCTGACTCTTTGCGATCCCATGGACTATAGCCTGCCAGGCTTCTCTGTCCATGGGGATTCTCCAGGCAAGGATACTGGAGTGGGTTGCCATGCTCTCCTCCAGGGGATCTTCCCAACCCAGGGATGGAACCCAGGTCTCCCGCATTGCAGGCAGATTCTTTACCAGCTGAGCCACCAGGGAAGCCCAATCACACTAATTTTGAGACGACAGTGTACAGACCCAGTATATGTTTGCTGTTAGCTTCATTAGATTGCAACCCTTAAATACAGATCTAAATCTTTTAAAATCTTTAGATACAGACTATAGGGTAAAATCTATATCTTTTACTGACACAGAATTTCCCACAATACTAAGAATGGATTAGAAGATTTGAGGGTGTTTTTAAGCCTAGGGCTTCCCTGGTGGCTCAGATAGGAAAGAATCCGTCTGCAATGTAGAAGACCTGGGTTCCATCCCTGGGTCGAGAAGATCCCCTGGGGGAGGGCATGGCAACCCACTCCAGTATTCTTGCCTGGAGAATTCCAGGGACAGAGGAGCCTGGTGGGCTACAGTTCATGGGGTTGGAAAGAGTCAGATATGACTGAGTGACTAACACTTTCACACCTAGAATTCGGCAGTGAGAATCAGGCTGTCACAAGTATAAATTTACAAGTGCCCTAAGCTTCCTGCATCCCACAAATGGCTTCTTAAAGGGTTCCTATATAGGTGAAAATGGCATTACTCTGTGACAGTTTCAAACAAGCATTTTTAAAGTAAAGAAATACCGTCTTCTTGAGAACATGAAGCAATTTCATGGTTAGGGGCTTTTTAAAGTTGAATTTTCCATTTTTTGTTTCCAGCAACTATTACTATACCTCTATCCTCCTTTTGTTCAGAACAAACAACTTTATCTCCTTAGATCTTAGTGTGGCATGATCTCAAATGACAGCATCATTTTAATTGAGCTCCAAGGCTAGAAATGATGTTTTAGCTTTGATGTTGCTCCCATAATCAGAAAAGATCCCAAAGAGCTCAACCAATGGCTACCTGTTATCCTTCCACAGTGAATACAGTGCTTAACCCCCATTACTTTTCCTTGAATGGATCTGCAGCCCCAGGCAATAGAGACTAAAGCAGTTAAGTCCCTTTGTGACCCAAGCTAACTACAGACAGAGTGGAAGTTTGGGTGACCAAATTCTAGCACAATGTCTTTAAAGATGTGTCTTTAGTTTTTCAACAACAGGCAAAATTATGACAGTAATTCTGACGTTTCCCAGATTTCTGGACTCTACTCACCATGTGTACTTCCTTCGTTTCTTTTCCCAGGTATTCCATGCTAAGCTTTTTTTCCTATTCTTTTCAATGCCTGAGACCTCTTCATGACTATTTATATTTTAGTTGCCCTAGTTTTTATGACTAACAATTTCTAAATAAATACTCTATCAGTTAGTAAACATGTAAGAGAAAGAGAAATCCATTCGCTTAACTAAATCAGGCGTTTTCTCTTTCTTGTGCGAGGCCTCTGGAGGAACCCAGGCTATGGCTGTGATAGCGCTGCTGCACTGTCATCAGGACTTCAGCTCCTTCCAGATTTGGGGTCAGCATGGACTTGTTACCTTCTACTCACAAAACGGCTGTTCAATCTCCAACACCAGGTCAGCATTCTATAGAGCAAAACTTCTCAACTTGACCTCTTGACGTTTGGACAAGATGATTCTTTGTTGTGGGAAACTGTCCTGTCTACTACAGGATGTTTACCAATATCCACGGCCTCCACGTACTAGACACTACTAGCAACTGTCACTTATAACAACCAAAGATGTTTCCAGACACTCAAATTTCCCCTGGGGGTCAAAATCCCTCCTGGTTGAGAACTGCTACCATAGGGAAAAGAGACTGGACACAGGATAAAAAGAGGCATAAAAAAAAGAGTGCAGCACAATGAAGCAAACTATAAGCAAAGCAAAAAAGCAGCCTTCAGAATGGAAGAAAATAATAACAAATGAAACAACTGACAAAGAATTATTCTCCAAAATATACAAGAAGGTCATAAGCTCAATATCAGAAAAATGAACAACCCAATCAAAAAAGTGGGCCAAAGAACTAAACAGACATTTCTCCAAAGAAGACATATAGATGACTAATAAACACATGAAAAGATGCTCAACATCACTCATTATTGAAGTGAAGTGAAATTCACTCAGTCATGTCCAACTCTTTGTGAACCCATGGACTTTGTGACAGTACATGGAATTCTCCAGGCCAGAAGGCCAGAATACTGGAGTGGGTAGCCATTCCCTTCTCCAGGAGATCTTCCCAACCCAGGGATCAACCCCAGGTCTCCTGCAATGCAGGCAGATATTTTACTAGCTGAGACACCAGAGAAGCCCAAGAATGCTGGAGTGGGTAGCCTATCCCTGCTCCAGGTATCGAACCGGGTCTCCCACACTGCAGGCAAATTCTTTACCATCTGAGTTACAGAAATGCAAATCAAAACCACAATGCAGTATCATCTCACGCCAGTCAGAATGGCCGCAATCAAAAAGTCTACAAACAATTAGTGCTGGAGAAGGTGTGGAGAAAAGCGAAACGTCTTACACTGTCAGTGGGAATGCAAACTGTACAGCCACTATGGAGAACAGTGTGGAGATTCCTTAAAAAACTGGAAATAGAACTGCCTTATGACCCAGCAATCCCACTGCTGGGCATACACACCGAGGAAACCAGAATTGAAAGAGACACGTGTACCCCAATGTTCATCGCAGCACTGTTTATAACAGCCAGGACATGGAAGCAACCTAGATATCCATCAACAGATGAATGGATAAGAAAGCTGTGGTACATATACACAATGGAGTATTACTCAGCCATTAAAAAGAATACATTTGAATCAGTTCTAATGAGGTAGATGAAACTGGAGCCTATTATACAGAGTGAGGTAAGTCAGAAAGAGAAACACCAATACAGTGTATTAATGCATATATGTGGAATTTAGAAAGACAGTAATGATGACCTTATATGCAAGGCAGCAAAAGAGACACAGATGTAAAGAACAGACTTTTGGACTCTTGTGGTAGAAGGCAAGGTGGGAAGATATGAGAGAATAGCACTGAGGCGTGTTTATTACCATATGTAAAATAGATAACCAGTCCAAGTTCAATGCAATGAACAGGGCATTCAAAGCCAGTGCTCTGGGACAAGCCAGAGGAATGGGATGGGGAGGGAGGTAGGAAGGGGGTTCAGGATGGGGAGGAACACATGTGCACCCATGGCTGCTTCATGTCGATGTATTGCAAAACCCACAACATTGTAAAGTAATTATCCTCCAATTAAAATAAACATTTTTTTTTTAAAGAGTGTAGCAGTCATGGAGCCTGCTTTACTCTCACCCACCCCCATCCCCTGGCCCTCTTAAGGGAATTTCTTAGAGGGAAATTGTTGTGTCCCATGACACAACTTCTATTTACGTCTCACTGGCCAGAACTGGATCCCAGGACCATCCCACTGCAAAAGAGGCTGGGTAGTGCAGATTTTATCCAAAGATACTTTACTCTCAACAAGACTGGCATTCATTTAAGAAGGAATAAGGACTAATAGATAATAGGTGGGCAACTAGCATTCTCTATGAGAGAAAATGTTTCAGTAGTTTATTTTCAAGACAATTTTGTGCAAACTGACATTCTTGAGTATATCCTTGCAGAGTATATCCTTTAAAATCCCAAGATTTTTAAAAAAGTTTACCTTGATTTGTATCTTACAAAAGACTTATTCTTTTTTCTCGCTTAAGAATCAGTCATTCTTTCCAGCTTTTATGTACTATTTGTCTTCCTTCTGGGAATAAATTAGGTTTCAAGGCTCTATTCATTTCTTTTTCTCCAATTTTTTCTTCTGTTTTAAAAACTGAATAATTTCTATTGAAAATTTAGGTTTAACTTTTTTTTTCTTCTGTCACTCCATTATGTTAAGGAGCCCAGCCACTGAACTTGAATTTCAGACACTGTATTGTTTGGTTCCAAAATTTTCATTTGGTTGTTTTTAATAGTTTCTATTTCTCTGCTGAGAACTGTTATCCATTCAAACTGTTTACATTTGTGCCATAGAGAATTGCTATAAAAGCTGCTTCAAAGTCTCTTCCTGATAATTCCAAAATCTGGGTCACTTTAGGGTTGGCATCTATTGTCTTTTCCCTTGAGAATTGGTTATAATTTCCTGGGGTTTTGTAGGTAGCGTAATTTTGAATTATGCCCTGGACGTTTTAAATGTTACGCTGTTTTGACTATCAATCCTTTGCCCTTTTATAATTTGTAGAGAATTTAACAGGCAGTAAGGTCAGTTAGATTCAGACAAGTTCTTTCTCACCTCCTCTGAGGAGTAGTTCTAATTGAACTCCAGTTCTCAAAGACTGTGGTATGCTGCTGCGGGTCTGTGTGACACACACACAAACTAACACTCGTGCTGGTTATTCACAAAATGAGGGGACACCCTACCCAGCTCTCTTTTTTTCTGAGATTTTCCCCAATGTTTTTCATCACAGAGGTAAATTTTCCTGGGTTATTTGGCAAGAAAGACAGGGTTTCTTTTGTAGTACTTCTACTATAGTTGCAACTTTGCAACTGTGTCTTAGGAGCAAAGCTGAGAAAGGTAGGAAAAACATAAAGATTCTCCCTCAAACTATTTAAATGAGGACCCATCTTCTTGATTTCTCTGGATAGAAAAACGAGGTTTCTATCAGTTCTAACTGCCAGAGCCACTGTTGTCCATCTCTATAACTAGGGGAAAAACCACAGGGAAAAAAGGAACAAAACAAAATAAAACACTAGGAAATTCACCCACAAATTGGTTGCCCCCTTCAGGTTTTAATTTAACTCACCCTTGAACTGGTTGCCCCTTCAGGTTTTAACTTCCCACCACCAACTGTCTGATTTTGATTCCTTTTTGTATTTTTGTCCGGTGTTTAGTTCTAATAGCGCACTTTCCTCAATGTGGCAAGACTATAAACTTTCTAAAATGTCTTTTATGAGTCTCAGAAGTAGAAGCTTCTATGAAAGTCAGAGAAACCAGCTGCACAAATCATAAAATCTTAATACAAACAAAAAATAAGGAAAATTAAATTCCTTCCTATGTCAAAAGTATTAAAATAATCAAGATTAAAAAGGAATTTTTCATGGCCTGAAAAATAAGTGTCTGAACTTATAAAGTCAGACTGTCAGTGGGTAAAACTGATGAAAGAGACCAAAATACTTCTATTATTCCTTTTCTTAAAGCAACTTTTTGGAAGAGGGAGTAAGGGAATAAGGGGACAAGCTTAATAAGAAGCAAGGACTTTTAATACTGGAAAGTCAAAGCATCAACAGGGAATCCTAGAATGGCTTCCTCATATTTGAATGTCTTACAGTGTCACAGACCTAACAGGAAGCCACATCCAGTATGTGAGTCGACGCAGACAGTGCTTGAACAGATCTGAATATCTAACTCTAGACATAGGATTTTTCTCCTAAAACCTTGCCAAGGTAATGAATGCTCATTTGAGCCTCCTGGTATAGTTAAAGCTGGATGAAACATATATTATAATCCTTCTTGGAATTAGAAACAACATCAATGAGTACAGAAAAATAAAGATGGTACTTCAGAGAAAATTCTTGAGCTTTTCTCAATCTGCAAATGTTAATGCTAGAACTCTAATATAGAATCTAGTATGAACTATTTACTATATGAGTATTGGCTATAGTTGTTATTAAAACAGGTATGAATTTAATAAAGTGGGAAAGTGGGAAAAGAATGAATTTTAGAGTCATCTGATAATGTGTCCAACACTGTGTAACTCTGGGCAAAATACTTACCCTTAGAAAAGTTATTTCATCATTTGTGAAAAGGAGTAGGTAATAATTACTTATGACATTTTGAGGATTAATAAAAGATAGTATTTATAAAATAAATTATGCACAAATGATCAATAAATAACAGTCACTGTTCTTATCACCATCATCCAACTTCTCCTGAAACAATAAGGAATTCTCCTGCCTTCTGTAGATGTTATACATTTTACTTTGAGTAAAGAGAAACCAGAGAAAAGTAAATTTAATTTCACTGAAAACCACTAGATAAGGGAGAACTTTCTTATAGTCCAAAAAAGGAAAAATAGGAGAAAGGTGCATTTAAGGAAATCTTCTGAACAAAAGTTCACAAACAGATTCTCATAACTACCAACAAAGCAGTTTCATCATATGTGCACTTTTCATTTTAAGAGCTGTCACTTCATGTTGTTGTTTTGCTAAAGTATCAGTGACTCTTCGATACTGGGATGGATTTTTATTTGACACATATAAAAATAAAACCAGGGCTTTGATTAAAGTTGGTGGATTGCACAGTAAAGGAATGGCAGGAGAGGAACATAAGAAAGTACAGGCACACTGGGATAGAAATATTAGAAAGTACTAATAGAACTTTGGATGTTGAAAAGTAATAGACGGATGATTCAGTAACTGATTTAGCATGAACAAAGCCAAACCTAATTCAAAAGTAGGCTGATTGGTATTAGTTCAGGCATGAGAAACACTGGGTATTACTAAAAATATCAAGTTACAGGAAGTAAAATGAAAAATAAAGACATCTCTGATCCCTACTACCAATTTCACTCCTCAGACATAAACTTTCTGCTCTATTTATGACTTTAGTTATTCAGTCAAACTTTAAACTCCACAACTTTACATTACATGTATAGACCTCTATTTCTTGAATCACAGTTACATGTTAAGTAAGATACAGTATATTCCTCACCATGAAAGATATACAATTTAGCTCACTTATACTACACCCTTTATAAAGCTTTCCTTCAGTTCAGTTCAGGTGCTCAGTCGTGTCTGACTCTTTGGGACCCCATGGACTGCAGCAGACCAGGCCTCTCTGTCCATCATCAGCTCCCAAAGTTTACTCAAACTAATGTCCATTCAGTCGGTGATGCCATCCAACCATCTCATCCTCTGTCGTCCCCTTCTCCTCCTGCCTTCAATCTTTCCCAGCATCAGGGGCTTTTCAAATGAGTCAGTTCTTTCCATCAGGTGGCCAAAGTATTGGAGTTTCAGCTTCAGCATCAGTCCTTCCAATGAATATTTAGGACTGATTTCCTTTAGGATGGACTGGTTGGATCTTCTTGCAGTCCAAGGGACTCTCAAGAGTCTTCTCCAACACTACAGTTCAAAAGCATCAATTCTTTGGTGCTCAGTTTTCTTTATAGTCCAACTCTCACATCTATACATGATCACTGGAAAAACCATTGCCTTGACTAGATGGACCTTTGCTGGCAAAGTAATGTCTCTGCTTTTTAATATGCTGTTTGGGTTGGCCATAACTTTTCTTCCAAGGAGTGAAGAAAAGTGAAGTTGCTCAGTCGTGTCTGACTCTTTGCGACCCATGAACTGTAGCACACCAGGCCTTCCTGTCCATCACCAACTCCTGCAGTTTACCCAAACTCATGTCCATTGAGTTGGTGATGCCATCCAACCATCTCATCCTCTGTCGTCCCCTTCTCCTCCTGCCCTCAATCTTTCCCAGCATCAAGGTCTTTTCAAATGAGTCACCTCTTCATATCAGGTGGCTAAAGTATTGGAGTTTCAGCTTCAACATCAGTCCTTCCAATGAACACCTATGAAATCAGATTGCTTATATTCTTTGTAGGCAAAGATGGAGAAGCTCTATACAGTCAGGAAAAACAAGTCCAGGAGCTGACTGTGGCTCAGACCATGAACTCCTTATTGCCAAATTCAGACTTAAATTGAAGAAAGTGGGGAAAACCACTAGACCATTCAGGTATGACCTAAATCAAATCCCTTATGACTATACAGTGGAAGTGACAAATAGATTTAAGGGACTAGATCTGATAGAGTGCCTGATGAACTATGGACAGAGGTTCATGACATTGTACAGGAGACAGGAATCAAGACCATCCCCAAGAAAAAGGAAGCAGAAAAGCAAAATGGCTGTCTGAGGAGGCTTTACAAATAGCTGTGAAAAGAAGAGAAGCAAAAAGCAAAGGAGAAAAGGAAAGATATACCCATTTGAATGCAGAGTTCCAAAGAATAGCAAGGACAGATAAGAAACCTTCCTCAGCGATCAATTCAAAGAAATAGAGGAAAACAATAGAATGGGAAAGACCAGAGATCTCTTCAAGAAAATTAGAGATACCAAGGGAATATTTCATGCAAAGATGGGTTCAGTAAAGGACAGAAATGGTAGGGACCTGACAGAAGCAGAAGATATTAAGAAGAGGTGGCAAGAATACACAGAAGAACTGGACAAAAAAGATCTTCAAGACCAAGATAATCACAATGTTGTGATCACTCACCTAGAGCCAGACATCCTGGAATGTGAAGTCAAGTGGGCCTTAGGAAGCATCACTATGAAGACAGTTAGTGGAGGTGATGGAATTCCAGTGGAGCTATTTCAAATCCTAAAAGATGATGCTGTGAAAGTGCTGCATTCAACATGCCAGCAAATTTGGAAAACTCAGCAGTCGCCACAGGACTGGAAAGGGTCAGTTTTCATTCCAATCCCAAAGAAAGGCAACCCAAAGAATGCTCAAACTACCGCACAATTGCACTCATCTCACACACTAGTAAAATAATGCTCAAAATTCTCCAAGCCAGGCTTCAGCAATAAGTGAACCACGAACTTCCGGATGTTCAAGCTGGTTTTAGAAAAGGCAAAGTAACCAGGGATCAAATTGTCAACATCTGCTGGATCATCGAAAAAGCAAGAGAGTTAATTACAGGGGTAAAGATAAAACTGAATCAGAGCTGGAGAATTTGTTCTGACCCCAATGAGACCAGGCAACTAGAACTTTAAAGGAAAATCATGCACTTAAAAAAAAAAAAAAAAACCTGCTTTAAAAACGTGCATATACTCTAAGCTTAAAACTTCTATTCTGCTTCAGAGAAAAATTGGGAAAACTGTTTTGGGGAAAATTCCTGATGTTCTTCCTACTCGCTACAAATAAATATAAACTCTTCCTTCTCTTGATGTCTGGCTTCATTTTGTTTACTGGCTTGAGAACCACCAAGAGGTGAACCCAGTTTTCAGGTAACAAGTACATCTGGTGTGACTTCACTTCAACAAAATTCTTTTAAGGTTGTACATGATTTTCTCCAGACTTCACACCATGTACCTTCTCCCTTTGTAGAGTCTGCTCTGTATCCTTTCACTGCAATAAATCTTAGCTGTGATTATGACCATATGTGGAGTCTAGTACATCCTCCTGATCCCAAGCAGGGTCCTGCGGGGTTCCTCAGCATGGGGGCCTTTTTATCCTCCATTTCTTACAGTCAAGACTCCAGTTTCCATGACCTGAATTCCAAAAGGAAAAACAGAACTCCTACAAAGGAGGAACAGTCAGGAAACTACCTGAAGCAGGATAAAGGGACCACAGATGTTCATCAAGATTAGGAGACTCACCACCTAGGATCCTGCACACACTCTAATCTTGTCAGCAACCCCACCCTTTTGAAACTGTGCAGAAGAAAGAAGGGATGCAACAGTATTATTGCTTTTATCCTTATCACATTCCCCTGCCTGACTATAAGCTCTTCCTATTCACCAGGGAGCAGGGCTCAGTTTTTAAGGCATTAGCCTTCCGTGTTCCCTTCTGACTGGCAAAGTAATAAAGCTATCTCTTTCTGTTTCACCTGAAACTCTGTCTTCAAGATTCAATTTGGCATCAGTGAACAGAGAAGCTGAGCTTTTGGCATCACAACTAGAACAGTGTTACTCCCAATGCCAATGAAATGTCTTACTGATACACAGTAAAAGACAGGAACAACAGACAGAGGTTTCAGTGCTTAAAGAATGCTGTATTCAGAAAACACACAAGTTATCTTTGTATTTCGTTCTAGCTTATTCTCTCAACATGTTGCCTTTATAAGTAGGGTATTTATATGTGACTGATTAAATAGCATCTCAATCACTTTTTTAAAAGCTATCAAAGTAACAAGGAAGATACCATACTCTAGAAAGTACAGTATTTATCAGAGCTTTTCTTTTAATGACTACTTTGCTTGAAATGAAATAAATTTACTTAGCAATACAGAAATCATTCATATGGTTTGGGAGATTACAATCATATAACAAAACCAGTCAAACACTGAACTCCAAATCCTAAATTAATCTGATTGCTCTAGTCTCAGAGATCTCCTCCTGCTCAGTATTCTTAAGATTTAGCATCACAGAAGTTGGAGCTAGAAGGAACCTTAGATAACATCAGGTCTGTTCACATTTGATAAAAGAGACTTATTGCAACCCTCCTGCCGTACTTAGAATAGAATACTTTGCACTGTTTTCTTGTCTATCCAACTATCCATCTTACAGCTCTTCTTTCCTCTTTTACATCCCTTTGTATCCAGCAAGTCTCTTTAATCAGAGTAAGTCAGTAAAGCAGAAGTCTTGCATCTACTTTGGGTTTTTGGTGGCAAATGCTGTAAATTGTAAAATGCAGGATTGTACTAATTATACTTAATTTTGTCACTGCAAGTTTCATTGGGTTTGATTCATTATTATTCAATACTAAATTTTTACTAGTATAGTTAAAACATAGGCAATAACATCAAAGAATCTTTCTGAAAAGGACAGATCTTACTTAAGCTAATTAGGCCCAGCCATGGCTAGCTCATCTCTTTAAATAATCAGCTTATTGATTATGGGAACTTATAAATTTCTCATATCAAGGTATTAATCACCACTCCCAAATGGCACTACTTAATATGGTAGTCACTAGCCATGTGTGTCTAGTGAAATTACACTAATTAAAATTAACAGTTCAGTTTCATTACACACATTTCAGCAGTGGCCACAGGACTGGAAAAGGTGTTTTCACTTCAATCCCAAAGAAAGGCAGTGCCAAAGAAATGTTCAAACTATCGCACAATTACACTCATCTCACACGCTAGCAGAAGTAATGCTTAAAATTCTCCAAGCCAGGCTTCAACAATACGTGAACCGTGAACTTCCAGATGTTCAAGCTGGATTTAGAAAAGGCAGAGGAACCAGAGATCAAATTGCCAACATCTGCTGGATCACAAAAAAGGCAAGAGTTCCAGAAAAACATCTACTTCTGCTTTATTAACTATGCCAAAGCCTTTGACTATTTGGATCACAACAAACTGTGGAAAATTCTTAAAGAGATGAAATACCAGAGCACATTACTTGCCTCCTGAGAAATCTGTATGCAGGTCAAAAAACAACAGTTAGAACCAGACATGGAACAATGGACTGGTTCAAAGTTGGGAAAGGAGTATGTCAAAGCTGTACTCATCACCCTGCTTATTTAACTTCTATGCAGAGTACATCATGCGAAACGCCAGGCTGGATGAAGCACAAGCTGGAATTAAGATTGCTGGGAGAAATATCAATAACCTCAGATATGCAGATGACACCACCCTTATGGCAGAAAGCAAAGGAGAACTAAAGAGCCTCTTGATGAAAATGAAAGAGGAGAGTGAAAAAGCTGGGTTAAAGCTCAACATTCAGAAAACTAAGCTCATGGCATCCGGTCCCATCACTTCACAGCAAATAGATGGGGAAACAGTGGAAACAGTGACAGATTTTATTTACTTGGGCTTCAAAATCACTGCAGATGGTGACTGCAGCCATGAAATTAAAAGATGCTTGCTTCTTGGAGGGAAAGTTATGACCAACCTAGGCAGCATATTAAAAGCCAGAGACATTACTTTGTCAACAAAGGTCCATCTAGTCAAGGCTATGGTTTTTCCAGTAATCATGTATGGATGTGAGAGTTGGACTATAAAGAAAACTGAGTGTGAAGAATTGATGCTTTTGAACTGTGGTGTTGGAGAAGACTCTTGAGGGTCCCTTGGACTGCAAGGAGATCAAACCAGTCAATCGTAAAGGAAATCAGTCCTGAATATTCACTGGATGCTGCAGTTTAAACTCCCATACTTTGGCCACCTGATGTGAAGAATTGACTCCTTAGAAAAGACCCTGATGCTGGGAAAGATTGAGGGCAGGAGGGGAAGGACAGAGGAAGAGATGGTTGGATGGCATCACTGACTCGATGGACATGAGTTTGAGCAAGCTCTGAGGGTTGGTGATGGACAGGGAAGCCTGGAGTGCTGCAGTCCATGGGGTCACAAAGAGTTGGACATGACTGAGCAACTGAACAGAACTGACCCACATCTCAAGTGCTCAATAGCCACACTCATTATGTGTTACCATGTTGGAAAATGCACACTAAGAACAGTTCCATCAGTGCAGACAGTTCCATGGGACAGAACTGCTCCAGCTGTTCTACTTGTTCTAGTAAATAGGGTACTTGGATTCACAACTCATTCCTCAGTCTCTGTTTGTTTTACTTATATTCCAGGATGTGTCTAGACCAGAGGTTTTCTATCATGAAAAACAGTAAGCATATATTTAAGATACATATAAAAATCATAGTTGTAAAAATAAACAACAGAATATTTAAAGTAGCCATGTCATAGGACTTTAAAATTATTATTTCTATAAAAGATATAAGGTTGGTCATTAATTCTGAGATGGACAAAGGCTTTAATTAGTCTAAAATTTTTTTTTAATTGTAAAAGTTATTTAGAAACTATCATCTGGGTGAAGGTGGTCAAAAGGGAAAAACTTGCCATTACAAGATTAGTAAGTTCTGAAGTTGTAATGAATAACATAATATGATTAATAATACCATACTATATATTTGAAAGTTATTAAGAGAGTAGGTGCTAAAATTTCTCATAATAAGCAAAAAAATGTAACTATGTGAGGTGTTCCTTGGAAGGAATAATGCTAAAGCTGAAACTCCAGTACTTTGGCCACCTCATGCGAAGAGTTGACTCATTGGAAAAGACTCTGATGCTGGGAGGGATTGGGGGCAGGCGGAAAAGGGGATGACAGAGGATGACATGGCTGGATGGCATCACCAACTCAATGGACATGAGTTTGAGTGAACTCCAGGAGTTGGTGATGGACAGGGAGGCCTGGCGTACTGTGATTCATGGAGTTGCAAAGAGTCGGACACGACTGAGCAAATGAACTGAACTGATGTGAGGTGATGATGCTAACTAAACTTAATGTAATAATCATTTTGTAACACATACATATATCAAATCAGTATGCTTTCTATAATGATTTCATTAGCTCTCCTTCCACACTTATCAGTGGGCCTTGCGAAATTTTACTGTAAATAACAACCATTCCTCCCCAACTACCCAAAGTATATAGGTATATATGTATCTGCCTATCTGTCTATTTCTATCATTGAAATAGACTCATGAAAGTCTATTCTTCCCATAAAAGTATAAAATTCATCAACTCATTACTGTTCTTAATTATTTAGTTAAGTAAGTTCTTATTAAGTATGAGAGTTCCTATATTTAGGTTTCCCAAGTGGCTCAGTGGTAAAGAATCTGCCTGCAATACAGGAGGCACTGGCAACGTGGGTTTGATCCTTGGGTGGGGAAGATCCCCTGGAGGAGGAAACGGCAACCCACTCCAGTATTCTTACTTGGAGACTCCCATGGAGAGAGGAGCCTGGCGGGCTACAGTCCATAGAGTTGCAAAGAGTTGGACACGACTAAAGCAACTGAGCATGCACCCATGCATATATGGTGATATTATTTAAAAATGAAGTAATGGCTGATTTATTAACACAGTCCCAAGCTGGCTAAAAATGTTAGGCCTGATGCCTGACCATGAGGAAGCATGGAAGAGGGAGAAGAGGGTAAGGGAGTCGGAGAAGGCTGGATGGTGTGGAAGTGTTCTCACACGGACATCAGATTCATGAAAGAAAAGTACCAGAATTAAAGCAGCCACAGGCTTTCCAACTATACCTGCTAGCCACAAATGGAAATGTCCTATTTTACATTTTGAAAAGTGGCTTCTATTTAAGCAAAACTGTATGGTTAGTGATTTAAGCTTCTGTCTGTGTAAGAAAATTCCTGAGAAATGATGATGCACAACCAAATGGGGTTAAAATAAATGTAAAAGAGTGACAAAGTGGCAGCATGAGTCGAACATGAAGAGCATCAGGATTACAGGGCAATATAAAAACACGGTTACAGCTACTCTTGTACTTCAGCACCTCCACAGCTAGATGTTTCCTCACTAGGACTAAAACTGCAGTACTGCCACGCACCCTTCCCTCAACCATACAATTCCATCAGTGTGCAAACAGACTTAAAGACACGGCTGGGTGGAGGGGGAGGAAGGAAAGGGTAAGATGTATGGAGAGAGTAACATGGAAACTTACTATATGTAAAACAGAAAGCCAATGGGAATTTGCTGTATGACTCAGGGAACTCAAACAGAGGCTCTGTAACAACCTAGAGGGGTGGAATGGGGAGGGAGATGGGAGGGAGGTTCAAGAGGGAGGGGACATATGTATACCCATGACTGATTCACGTTGATATTTGGCAGAAAACAACAAAATTCTGTAAAGCAATTATCCTTCAATTAAAAAGAAATGTAAAAAGAAAAAAAAAGGTTAAAAAAAATTCTAAAGAAATGCAATTTTTTCCAACAATTACTTTGGAGCTATCGAAAAGGGCAGACATCATTAAATAACTACCCTTGAATAAGATAAATCTCAGGGAGTAAAAAAATGAGAAGATAACTGTTTCTGCATGTGCAAATTTAGAAGTAAGTTTTCTAGCTGGGTATGTTCAAGATGACAACAATAAAAATTGATTTTCAGTTTTACAGTATGGTGTGCTTCAGAGACAGAAAGAAACAGAACTGCAGGGACATTTTGCTGGTGGAAGATGGGAGAACAGGGCTGCAGTCAGCGAGGAATGCTCAGGAGAAATCTAAGAGTTTGTGAGGTACACATGTCACTCAATAGTGATAACTTTTACACAACAACTTGACTCATAAGGAGAGCTCACTAGTGGTAAAAAGAGAAAAGGGGGGAGAAAAATGATGAGCAAAGGGCAGGAAACATGAAGAAGAACTGAAGGATAAGAAAATAATAGAAAGAATGAAAAGTCTTAGGGTCTTACTTTTCTTTCAATCTACTTTCTCATTTTCCATCTGAGAAAGTGGAAGATGAGAGAAATTAAATGACTGAATCAAGTTCACATAACTGAATAGGAAGAGCAAAAATTAGACTAAACTCATTTCAACCAAGCAACTGGGGTAAAACAAAAAGAGCACTGACCTTCAGATGACCAAGTCTGGGTTTAAGTCTTTACTACCACTTGCTCACTCTATGGGCCTGGGCAAAGTCATGGCATTTCATGAACACTTTGAAAGAAACTCCTTGGTAGTCTAAGAAAAGTGAGTGGATAGAGATTTCTGGAGTAGAGACTAGGGTAGCATTAGCAGCTGGAAGTCAGTACTAAGTGGTCCACAATGCTGAGCTCTAAATCTAAATGATAAGATACATAGAAACTAAAGAGACCCTATTACCTCATTGTACATTTGTACATAAGAGACAAAATGCCATAGTATTGAAGATATTTTAAACAGGGTAAACATGGAAGAAATTCACTTGCATTTTCTTCCCCATTCTCTCTCCCTTCGAAAACCAACAACAAAGGTCTACAAGCAGTAAAGGACTAGACTCTTAGTTCCTCTTCCTAACATCGAGTTTTGAGGGTTCATCACGTATTTTGGATATCAGATGTGTGATTTATAAATATTTTCCTGGAGTCTGTGATTTATATTTTCATCCTCTCCATAGTACTTTTAGAAGACTAGTTTTTACTTTTGATGAAGTGCAATTTATCAATTTTTCTTTCACAAATCATGCTTGTGGTATTGAATCTGACATTTTTCCTTAACTCAATGAGGAAAAAAAATTTTTTAATGGTTTCTTCTAGAAGTTTTATAGCTTTGGGTTTTACATTTAAGCTTAGGTATAATATATAAGTAGGTCTAATTCTGGATGCTGTATTTTTTTTTTTGTCTCCTATAACTGCTTTTTTGAGGAGGGGTATACTGCATGTAGGGTCCTAGTTCCCTGACCAGGGGTTGAATCCCAGCCCCCTGCAATGGAAGCGTGGAGTCTTAACCACTGGACAACCAGGGAAGTCCCTGGATGGGTGTGTTCTGAACCACTGATCTGTTTATCTTTACATTACCACACTGTCTTAATTACTGTAATTTAAAAGTCGGTCTTGTCTGACTCTGAATTTTAAGATGAATTTTCAACTCAGCTGTTGATTTCTACAAGAAAAGCCTGCTGGAATTTCAGCTGGCATCAGCTGACTTTATAGGTCACTTTGGCGAGAATTGACATATTAACAATATTGGTTTCTGATCCACAAGCACAGTATGTCTTTCAAAGTATGAGGTACTAATCTTTTGCAGGGCAGTTGCTAGAGTACAGGTCACATTTATCCCTAGGAATTTCATATATTCTGATGCTATTGTAAAATAGTAGCTTTACAATTTAAAAACTTAAAGTGTTTTTAAGTTTTAACATCTTACTTTGCTGTTAATATGCAGATACATAGTTGATTTTTAAAACTTTATCTTGGTAAAATTCACCTAAGATTTTCCATCTTAATCATCTTTAGGTACAGAGTTTGGTGGTATTAAATACATTCATAATATTGCTCAACTGTCATCCATCCATCTTCATAGTTGTTTTCATCTTATAAAACTAAAACTCTATCCACATTAAACAATAGCCTCTCATTTCCCCACCCCACAGCCCCTGGCAACCACAACTCTATTCCCTATCTCTGTGATTTTTACTACCCTCAGTACCTCATATAAATGCTATATAATTGGTTTCTGTGAATTGATTTGTACTTTGCAAACTTCCTAAACTCATATAACTTCTAGTAGCACCCCCCCCCTTTTTTTTTGGAATTACATAGAAAGTCAGATAGTACACTTACAGTTTATACAAACTTACATTTTGATCATGCCATCTTTCAAGTAAAGATTGTTTTAGTTCTTTTACAGTCTGTATGTCTTTTTCATGACTTACTGCACTGGCTAGACCTGCCAATACAAAGCTGAACAGAGGTGAAAGAAAATAATCCTTGCTTATTCCTAATCTGTCACCATCTCATGATGCCACCTGATCTACTTTGTTGACTTATTAGCTATAATGGTCATCATATCATTTGGGGGATTGATTTAGAGTTCCTAACATATATCTTTAACCTATCATATCCTACCTTCAAGAGATATTATGCCATTTCAGATATCATATAAGAAATCTTACAAATCCTCACTCAGTTTTTGTACTACTGTTAAATATTTTGCTTCTATGTACCTTAAAAGCCCCCCATTATATTACTTTTCTTAAATGAGTAAATTGTCTTTTAAACACATAAATAATAAGATTTCCTTGTAGCTCAGATGGTAAAGAATCTGCCTTCAATGCAGGAGACCTGGGGTTTAATCCCTGGGTCAGGAAGATCCCCTGGAGACGGAAATAGCAACTCAGTCAGTATTCTTGCCTGGAGATTCCCATGGACAGAGGAGCCTTGTGGACTACAGTCTATGGGGTTGTAAAGAGTCAGACATGACTGAGTAACACAAAATGAAGAAAATTATTTTATATTTACTCACAAAGCTACCATTTATAGTGTTCATTGCTAGTTTAATCCATATCTCTACCTAGTATCATTTACTCTGGTCTAAAAGACTTTCTTTAACATGTCTTATAATGCAGGTTTGTGGGTAAACAATTTTTTGAGCTATTATAACTGGAAAGAGCATTTCACCTTCATTTTTGAAAGACACGTTTTGTGCAGTATAAAATTTTAGCTTGACGTTTTTTTTCTTTCAGTAATTTAAAGACAGTTTCACTGTTTTCCCACTTTTTCTCTGACACTACACTACATCTTTATGTAGTGTTTTAACCTTCTGGCTATTTTTATGAAATTTTCTTTATCATTGCTTTGATTTTAAGTAGTTTGATTATATGATTTGATAGAGTTTTCTCTATGTTTCTTGTGATTTGAATTCACTCATCTGGTTACATCCAAGGGTTTATAATATACATCATACTGGAAAAATCAGAACCATATTTCTTAAAATATTTATTTTCCATCCTTCTTAACTCATTTGGAAACTCCAGCGTCACATATCTCAGACCGCCTGCAGCCGTTCTACAGCTCACGCACGCTCTGCTCCTTCTCTGTCTTTTCCGCCTCTGTCTCACTTTGGGTATTTATATTGCTGTATGTCCTTCTTTTACTGGTCCCTCTTTCTGCAATGTTACATTTGCTGTGAATCCCTTCCAATGTATTTTTCATTACAGAAATTCCAGTTTTCATCTTCAGAAGTCTCATTTGAGACTTTAGAAAGTAAGTATTGTTTCTATGTAATGTGCTCATATTTCCTCTAACTTCTTGAAAACACACAATTTTTGTTTAGTATCTCTGTCTATTAATTCCATTGTCTCTGTCATTGCTAGGTTGCTTTTATCCCATTTTGGGTGATATTCTCCTCCTTCTTTACAGGGATGGTCATTTTTTATTGGATGTAAAACACTGTATCTTTTATCTTTTTGGTTGTTGGATATTTTTGTATTTGTACTTTAGCTACAACTGTGCTTATGCTTTGTTCTGGATATAGTTAACATACCTGTAAACAGTATGATCCTGTCAGCTATTACTTTTAAGCTTCATTAGGTATAGGTGATGAAATTCCAGTTGAGCTATTTCAAATCCTAAAAGATGATCCTGTGAATGTGCTGCACTCAATATGCCAGCAAATTTGGGAAACTCAGCAGTGGCCACAGGACTGGTAAAGGTCACTTTTCATTCCAATACCAAAGAAAGGCAATACCGAAGAATGCTCAAACTACCGCATAATTGGACTCATTTCACATGCTAATAAAGTAATGCTCAAAATTCTCCAAGCCAGGCTTCAGCAATACATGAACCATGAACTTCCAGATGTTCAAGCTGATTTTAGAAAAGGCAGAGGAACCAGAGATCAAATTGCCTACATCTGCTGGATCATCGAAAAAGCAAGAGAGTTCCAGAAAAACATCTATTTCTGCTTTATTGCCTATGCCAAAGCCTTTGACTGTGTGGATCACAATAAACTGTGGAAAATTCTGAAAGAGATGGGAATACCAGACCACTTAACCTGTCTCTTGAGAAACCTATATGCAGGTCAGGAAGCAACAGTTAGAATTGGACATGGAACAACAGACTGGTTCCAAATCGGAAAAGGAATATGTCAAGGCTGTATATTGTCACCTTGCTTATTTAGCTTATATGCAGAGTACATCATGAGAAACGCTGGACTGGAAGAAGCACAAGCTGGAATCAAGATTGCCGGGAGAAATATCAATAACCTCAGATATGCAGATGACACCACCCTTATGGCAGAAAGTGAAGAGGAACTAAAAAGCCTCTTGATGAAAGTGAAAGAGGACAGTGAAAAAGTTGGCTTAAAGCTCAACATTCAGAAAACGAAGATCATGGCATCTGGTCCCATCACTTCATGGGAAATAGATGGGGAAACAGTATCAGACTTTATTTTTGGGGGCTCCAAATTCACCACAGATGGTGACTGTAGCCATGAAATTAAAAGACGCTTAATCCTTGGAAGGACAGTTATGACCAACCTAGATAGCATATTCAAAAGCAGAGACATTACTTTGCCAACTAAGGTCCGTCTAGTCAAGGCTATGGTTTTTCCTGTGGTCATGTGTGGATGTGAGAGGTGTTGGAGAAGACTCTTGAGAGTCCCTTGAACTGCGAGGAGATCCAACCAATCCATTCTAAAGGAGATCAGTCCTGGGTGGTCATTGGAAGGACTGATGCTGAGGCTGAAACTCCAATACTTTGGCCACCTCATGCAAAGAGTTGACTCATTGGAAAAGACCCTGATGCTGGGAGGGATTAGGGGCAGGAGACGACAGAGTATGAGATGGCTGGATGGCATCACCGACTCAATGCACATGGGTTTTGGTGAACTCTGCGAGGTGGTGATGGACAGGGAGGCCTGGCATGCTGTGATTCACGGGATTACAAAGAGTTGGACATGACTGAGTGACTGAACTGAACTGAGGTATAACAGAACACAAGAATCTTTTTAGCCTAGGGTTGCTTCTGCCCATCTACTGGGGCAATACCCTTCTGGGCACTGTACCTGATGCCAATGTGGCTGATAGAAACAGGATCTATTTCCAGCCTAACATAAGTTCCAAGGATTGTTACTTCTTTGGGCAGTTCTTTCCCCAGACCCATTAGATTTTCTCTTACTTACATACTGATCATTAATTTAAAATTTGTGCTCTCTGCTGATCTCTGGAGCACTCTCTAACTGCAGCTCTCACCTTGCTAGTATTCTTCCCTGCCTCTCTAGTATTCACTCTGCCTTGTCCTCTTCAACCTCCCAGCTCAAGGAGACCCCCAGTCTTTGCTTGGGTTTCCCTCTCTGTCTTGCCAGCTGGAATCTCTCTCCAGGTAGCATCACCAGGCAACTGTATGGTTCATCTAGTTTGTTTCCCCTTTTCCATGGATCACTCTACTTCAGTGTCTGATGTCTAATACTTTGAAAACCTTTTGTAGAATATGTCCTGTCCAGTTATTTACTTATGGTGAGTACATATGTTCAGTTTCAGTTATTCCATCCTTTATGGAAGCCCTAGGAAGATCATTAAACCAGGAATGATAAAAAAGTTTTATGTCAACTCAGAATGATTGACTAATAGTGGCTACTGGGATTATGATAAAGATTATGATGTCACCTCAGTGTAACAGGTAACAGCAGGATGCAAACCAGCTGTTTATTCACAACTCTACACTGTACAAGAGAAGATTCTTAAATTATGTGATTATAAACGTGGATACAGAAAATGACTCTGAACTGAAGAGAAACCAAGAAGTGAAAAATGGCAGGGACTGCCACCCCAAGAGAGCGTGGCATCAAAGTTAGAGCAATGGAGTTAATGAAACAGATATTTAAGTAATTCTGTCATATGCTGCTGCTGCTGCTAAGTCGCTTCAGTCGTGTCCGACTCTGTGCAACCCCATAGATGGCAGTTCACCAGGCTCCCCTGTCCCTGGGATTCTCCAGGCAAGAACACTGGAGTGGGTTGCCATTTCCTTCTCCAATGCATGAAAGTGAAAAGTGAAAGTGAAGTGGCTCAGTCGTGTCTGACTCTTTGTGACCCCATGGACTGCAGCCTACCAGGCTCCCCCATCCATGGGGTTTTCCAGGCAAGGGTACTGGAGTGGGGTGCCATCGCCTTCTCTGAATTCTGTCATACAGTCACAGGTGAAAACCTCTACTTAGGAAGCCTTCCATCTGCAACTGATATAAACAATGTGAGTTTCTCTGCATGAGTAGGAAGACTCATGGGAAGGTGGAAAGAAGAGACTGAGAGAGGGATCAGAACCTGAAGAGCATCTAGACATTTCAAAGGAAATAAGGAGAAGTCAAATAATGAAAGAAGAAAAGAGAGAGAGAAACAGGAAGAAATAATGAACAGTAATGGAGAAAGTTTAGTAAGGGACCAGGGAGATGATACAATAAAAGGGAATGCAATGGCCATAACAATTATTGAAATGAGCTGATAGCTACATAGATATAGCTTCAGAAAAGAGGCAAGTGAACGGGATGAGCCTTCGCAGCTCTTCTCAGTCACCTGTGACTTCTGCACAAAGTTGCCCTAGTTTTTGTGATAGTCATGTATTTTCTGCCTGCAGCTACTTATTTGGAGATGTCATCTAACAGTCTCATGACTTGTTTATGCACTTATCTTCTTACTGTTTTTTCTTCCTTTACACAGCCATCTTGTATCTCAGCTTTACTTTTTATGTTGTGATGTTCTCAGAAGGTTCATTCATGTATTCCCTGCCCAATCACTTAACACAAAGCACTTGTCATTATCTGAAATTTCAAAAATTTAATTTATTTCTTTTTGTTGAACTGTCTTTGAGATTATAAGGGCCTTGAGGGTAGGATGTATACCCAGAGAACTCAGAACAGTGAGGTTTGACTCCATAAGCAGAAGCAATCGAACATTATATTTTAGTATTTACTTGCACAGTGTCTGTGAAATTGGTTTGTCAGTAATATCCCATATATGAACATCAGCATTCCCATACAAAATGTGTGGAAATATATTTAGGACTCCTTCCAGGCAAGAATACTTGAGTGAGTTGCCATGCCCTCCTCCAGGGGATTTTCCCAACCCAGGGATTGAACCCGTGTCTCTTAGTCTCCTTAGGTGGGTTCTTTACCACTTGGGAAGCCCTTCCAGCTTAGAAAGGCTCTTTGATCAACAGCTTAGGTTGAAAGAGTTCAGACTGATATTTAAAAGATATCAGAATGATATTAATGTAGTATTAAAGACTGGTCTAGATCCCATTCCATTTCTTATCTCAGCATGTTGATATTAACTCTGCAAAATCAAGTGCTACCAACATAGCTATTTATACGTACAACAGAAGTGTTTCTACATTAAGCCTTTCTATTGCATGAGTAAACATGCATTCACACTTTGGCTGAGACTATTTTTAATTGTCAAAATCACAAACATAAAATTTACCATCTTAACTGTTTCAAATCTATGTACAGCGACGTTAACCATATACAGTGCTATATAACAGATCTCTAGAACTTTTTCATCCTGTAAAATTAAAACTCTATATTCATTGAAAAGTAAACCCCCTTTCCTTCTTCCCAGCCCCTGGCATCCACCATTCCACTTTTCTGTTTTTATGAATTTCACGAGTTTAGAAACCTTATATAAGTAGAATCATGAAGTACCGAGACAATCTGTTGAGTACTAGATTCCCTTTCCTAGCACATGATGGTCTGTTCCAGGTGGCACAGTCTTAGAGCCAAAGTCCATTTGAAATAAATGAACAACATAATAGCCTTCTGAGATCTAAGATGGGGAATGAATGTCAAACAAACAGTCAAATATAAGGACACACATTACTGGCTCCAAAAAGAGTGATCATGAACCTAAATTTGTTCAATGCATTTTAACCATTGTATCCCAATCATACTTAATGTAGAGAACACACAAAGTTAATGTTATTATCAGTTTAAACACTTTTCAGATTTCATTTCAAATCTATAATCTACTAGTATAAAACATATTTCTTCAAGTCAAAAACCAGACAATAATGTCTAGACTGCATTTTTCAATAGATTTTCTGGTTTGAAAAAATATTTGTGGAATATGCAAGTATACATAAAACTGTACACCCACTATCAATTATCAATGTGACTTGAAACAATTAACATTAAGACAATAGTAAATATATGTCTATAATACTGACTTGGCTTTCAACTAGCATGGCCTTCTAGTATATCACCAAATAATTATTTATTATTAGTATATTCAGCCTGATTTGAAGATTTGGAGTAGGTACCTATAATTTTTAATGGAGTATACAGAGGCTGATCCTTTCTCTCACACTGCTAACAACTGGTCTATAATAATTTGTGTAGGTGTCCAAATAAATAATAAAAACGCAATGATAATAACAGGTAAAATATACAGCAAACTAAAATATTTAAAACCTGGTAAGAATAATTCATTCCATAGACTGGTCAGCTACCATGACAGCATCTTCAACACAAAATTCATACACAGTTGACCTTTGACAAATATGAATTTGAGCTACACAGGTCCACTTCTACATGGATTGTTTTCAATAAATATACTGGAAAAAATGTTTGAGAATTGCAACAATTTGAAAAAACAGGAAACACATAGCCTAGAAAGACAAAAAAAAATTAAGAAAAAGGTATGTCATGAATGCATAAAATATATGTAGATACTAGTTTATCATTCACTACCATGAAACATACATGTCTATCACAAAACATTAAAATTTACCACAATTTTATCAAATTAAAAAAATTTGATTTGATAAAAAAATTTGATAAAATTTATCAAAATACACAAACATATTGTATATGGCACTATTCACAGTTGAGAGAAATGTAAACAATCGTAAAGGTTCAGTTTTAAATCATAACTGCATAAATGAACTGTATATGCTGTATTACTGTAATAATTTCACAGTCACCTCCTAATGCTATTGCAATGTGCTCAAGTGTTGCAAGTATGAGTGTCTGCTTAAAACACCATGTGATGCTCATCATCTCTGCATGAGCAGTTTGTCTCTCCAGTAAACTGTGGAACTTTTAGTAAAAAAGTGATCTCTTGTGGTTCTCATGTATTTTTCATCATGTTTAGTGCAATACTGTAAACCTTGAATAACTCCATGGGATCCATACAAAATGCTACTAATGATGCCAGAAGTGGTCCCAAGAAGCAGAGAAAAGTCATGACACTACCAGAAAAAGTTGAATTGCTTCATATGCACCTTAAATTGAGGTCTGCAGCTGTGGCTACCCAACATTATAGGATAAATGAATCTAGCGTTAAGGACCATTGTAAAAAAGAAAAAGGAAATTTGTAAAGCCATTGCTACAGCTATTCCAGCAGACGCAAAAACCTCATGCTTTTTGTGAAATACCTTTTTATCTCATACTGAAAATGCAGCTTTTATGTAGTTGCAGGATGGTTATAAGAAAGGCATACCAATAGACTCTAAGATGATTTTTTAAAAAAGAACTCATTATATGACAACTTTAAGCAAAAGGAAGGTGAAAGATCTAAAACTGGAGAATTTAATGACAGCAAAGGATGGTTTGATAACTTTAGAAAGACAGTTGGTGTGAAAAATGTCAAGATAACAGGAGAAGCAGCTTCTATCATCGAAAAGGGAGCAGACGAGCTCCCAGATGCCATTAAAGAAATCATTGCGGAGAAAGGATATCTGCCTGAGCAGGTTTCTAATGCAGATGAAAGTGCCCTATTCTAGAAAAAAAGCCAGAAAAGACATCTATTAGTGAGGAAGAAAAGTGAGCACCTGGAGTTAAGGCAGGAAGGAAAAAGCTAACACTATTGTTTTGTGCAGATGGTAGTGAGGTGTTTGATCAAGACTGCACTTATCTACAACAGTGCCAACTCCAGGGCCTTGAAAAGATAAACACCTGCTGCCAGTCTTTAGGGTACACAACAAGAAGACCTGGATGAGAACTCTTTTCTGGACTGGTTCCATTGATGCTTTGTCCCTGATGTCAGGAAGTATCTTGCCAGTAATGGACTGCCTTTTAAAGTTCTTTGGATGTTGGCCAATGCCTCTGGCCACCCAGAACCCTACAAGTTCAACAGTGAAGCCACTGAAGCAGCCTATTTGCCCCCAAACACAGGTGAACATCTCTAATTCAGTCTCTAGACCAGGAGGTCATAAGGACCTTTAGGGCTCATCCCACACAGTACTCTATGAAAAGGCTTGTCAAGACTATGGAAGTGAACCCTGATAGAAGACTATGAAAGTCTAGAAGGATTACCCCATTGGAGATGGCATCAATGTTACAGAAAAAGTCCTGAAAGTCAGCAGGCCTGCAATAGTAAATTCCTGCTGGAGAAAACTGTTCAGACGTTGTGCATGATTTCATAGGATTTACGAAAGAGCCAATCAAGAAAATCATGAAAGAGATTGTGGATATCAGGGGGGGAAAAGGTGGGGATGAAGGGTTTTAAGACAAAGATCTTGGAAAAACTCAATAACAGACACTGCACCAGAGGGATTAACAGAAGACAATTTGATGAAGATCAGTTGTGTAAGAACCAGAGGATGAATAAGAAGATATAGAAGAAACAGTGTCAGAAAACAGATTGCATTAGACAATCTGGCAGAAGGGTTCAAATTATTCAAGACTGCTTTTAACTTATTTTATGACATGGACCATTCTATTACTCAAGCACTGAAATGAATGCAAACAGTAGAAGAATTAGTACTGTATAGGAACATTTTTAGAGAAATGAAAAAGCAAAAAAGTCAGACAGAAATTAGGATATAATTCCTTAAAGTTATACTGAGTCTGCCTGCTTTTCCTGCTCCCCTTCCACCTCCTCCATCTTTTCCACCTCCACCACCTGAGACAGCAGGACCAACCCCTCCACCGCCTCCTCCTCAGCCTAGTCAACAGGAAGACGACAAGGGTGAACACCTTTATGATGATCCACTTTCACTTAACGAATAGTAAATAATCATCAGAGTTAATAAAGTAATCTGGGGTGTGTGTATGGGTATGCTCGTGTGAAAATCAAATAATTGCTCAGTGAGCACTGTGTGAGACCTTTTTGGGTCATCATCATAATCCCCTAAGTTTTCATCATACAGAATATCATGTACAAGACTCGTGTTGGATAGCCTTTCCTCACGTAGGCATAAGGTGAGTGATATTTAATATAAAATTAATAATGTGTCAGTTTTCTCACAATCTTACAATTTTGCTTTCATGGAATTTGCTGTCTCTCATAATTTGAGAAACTGTATATCAGTCTTATCATAGGTAAATTTTTTTAAGTAACAATGTTTTCAATATTGTATTATGAAGATGACTGTAAAACTGTATGCTATAAGAATTTTATTTGACAATGATTCATTCATCAGTGTATAGACTCGGCTACCATGAAGCTTTCATTAACAACTACACTTGACTACCATAAACAATCACACTGTTGCTTCTTCATTAAAAATGGATGAGTTATTAAACCTGATTAATTTCTTTTTCATATCATCTTTTCATTTTGATGTCCAGTGGTAGTGTTTATATATATGTAACATCTACAGTGTTTTGTATTATATAAGACAATGCTGATATAGGAACTGAATGATAGCCAATTCATTTTGTAAATAGACATAAACTTACAGAATTGATATTATACTACTATAAATGTGCTTTCTCTTTTTAAGATTTCATCAATAGTATTTTCTTTTCTCTAGCTTCCTTTGTTATAAGAATATGGTATGTAACAAATATAACATATAAAATATGTGCTATTCAGCTGTTTATGATATCAGTTAAGATGTTCACGACCCAGATAATCATGATGGTGTGATCTCTAATCTAGAGCCAGACATCCTGGAAGGTGAAGTCAAGTGGGCCTTGGAAAGCATCGCTACGAACAAAGCTAGTGGAGGTGATGGAATTCCAGTGGAGCTGTTTCAAATCCTGAAAGATGGTGCTGTGAAAGTGCTGCACTCAATATGCCCAAATTTGGAAAACTCAGCAGTGGCCACAGGACTGGAAAAGGTCAGTTTTCATTCCAATCCCAAAGAGAGGCAATGCCAAAGAATGTTCAAACTACCACACAATTGCACTCATCTCACATGCTAGTAAAGTAATGCTCAAAATTCTCCAAGCCAGGCTTCAGCAATATGTGAACTGTGAACTTCCTGATGTTCCAGCTGGTTTTAGAAAAGGCAGAGGAACCAGAGGTCAAATTGCCAACATCCGCTGGATCAAGGAAAAAGCAAGAGAGTTCCAGAAAAACATCTATTTCTGCTTTATTGCCTATGCCAAAGCCTTTGACTGTGTGGATCACAATAAACTGGAAAATTCTTTAAGACATGGGAATACCAGACCACCTGACCTGCCTCTTGAGAAATCTGTATGCAGGTCAGGAAGCAGCAGTTAGAACTGGACATGGACCAACAGACTGGTTCCAAATCAGAAAAGGAGTATGTCAAGGCTATATATTGTCACCCTGCTTATTTAACTTATATGCAGAATACATCACGAGAAATGCTGGACTGGAAGAAACACAAGCTGGAATCAAGATTGCCGGGAGAAATATCAATAACCTCAGATATGCAGATGACACCACCCTTATGGCAGAAAGTGAAGAGGAACTAAAAAGCCTCTTGACGAAAGTGAAAGAGGAGAGTGAAAAAGTTGGCCTAAAGTTCAACATTCAGAAAATGAAGATCATGGCATCCGGTCCCATCACTTCATGGGAAATAGATGGGGAAACAGTGGAAACAGTGGCAGACTTTATTTTGGGGGGCTCCAAAATCACTGCAGATGGTGACTGCAGCCATGAAATTAAAAGACGATTACTCCTTGGAAGAAAAGTTATGACCAACTTAGATAGTATATTCAAAAGCAGAGACATTACTTTGCCAACAAAAGTCCATCTAGTCAAGGCTATGGTTTTTCCAGTGGTTATGTATGGATGTGAGAGTTGGACTGTGAAGAAGACAGAGCACCGAAGAATTGATGCTTTTGAACTGTGGTGTTGGAGAAGACTCTTGAGAGTCCCTTGGACTGCAAGGAGATCCAACCAGTCCATTCTAAAGGAGATCAGCTCTGGGTGTTCTTTGGAAGGAATGATGCTAAAGCTGAAACTCCAGTACTTTGGCCATCTCATGCGAAGAGCTGACTCATTGGAAAAGACTCTGATGCTGGGAGGGATTGGGGGCAGGAGCAGAAGGGGACGACAGAGGAAGAGATGGCCGGATGGTATCACTGACTCGATGGACGTGAGTCTGAGTGAACTCTGGGAGTTGGTGATGGACAGGAAGGCCTGGCATGCTGTGATTCATGGGGTCGCAAAGAGTTGGACATGACTGAGCAACTGAACTGAACTGAAGGATCAACAGTGGGCTACTATTAGCAGTTAAGTTTTTTTGGAGTCAAAATTTATATGCAGATTTTCAACCTTGTGGGGGTTTAGCACAGTTTGCAACCAAACAAACTTGGGACCAGAATGTAGAGAGAGTAGGATGTGGCCAGGCTGGAGTAGCCCTGCCCTGGTTTAAACTCTGCTCCAGCCTAACGAGGAAAAACCAGCTGATTTGGGGTCTCTGCCTTTAAGTTCTGCTATGACTCGAATAAAATTTTTTAAAAATCTAATTTTCACATTGTTCAAGGGTCAATTGTGCTTAAGTATCAGAGAAATCAAGTATCTAGAAAACAGAAAATAAAGATAAATTTCCATAGAACAAAGTAGAATCTTAACTAGAGAAATATGTCCTAAGAACTTAACTAAATTCCAGATACTCAAATACCACTATGGCATACCATTTGCTTAATTTCTCCCGTGGCAGGCAGCTTTTCTGACGGCCCCAGGGATCACAGCCTGTCTCCTGCAACTCGTGCCCTTGTGTGTGAACATCGCCCCTGGACATAGGCAGGACCTGTGACTTGCTTCTATTACAGCAAAGGTGGTAAAGTGTCATCCCTACAATTAGGTTATATAAGCAGGAATTTGTCTTGCTAGTAGATGCTAGTGCCTTCTTGGCTTACCTGTTTTGATGAAACCAACAGCCACACTGGAGAGGTCTACATGACAAGGAACTGAGGTTGGCCTCCAGCCAAGAGTCAGGTAGGAACTGAGGCGTGCTGTTCAAAAGCCCACAAGAAACTGATTCTTTGCAACTACATGTGAGCGTGGGAAGTGGATCCTCCCCCAGGCTGTCAACACCTTTATTGTAGTCTACAGGAGACCTTGAAGCAAAGGAACCAGCCAAGACTTGACTGGAATTTGGACCCACAGAAACTGTGTGATAATAAGTGTGTTTTAAGCTGCTATCTTTTGAAGTAATTTGTTACAGAGAATAGATGACTAATTCATCATCTTTAAAGCAGGTGTATCTGATAGTCTGGTTACATTAATTAAATGACATTAAATATGTAAAACTAAATTGCCTAAAATATAGATGTTATATGGTTAGCTCTGCTCACTTGTGGTATTCCAATCAATAGTTCAGAGAACATAGTTTGTTTAGAATATAAAACAAATCTTGGTAGCAAATAACTTCAGAGTAACTTAAACTGTATACTTTGCTTTCACTGTATGTTTTAAATGAACAGACTTTTAAAGAGCAGTTTTAGACTTAAAAATTGAGCAGATTAATTCTCATTTATTCCCTCACTTCTCCTCATGGTTTCCCTGATTTTTTAACATCTTCCATCTGCCCAATAAATTTACTACAATTTAAAAAATTTTATTTCTTTATTTGGCTGTACCAGATCTTAGTTGTGGCATGTGGGATCTAATTCCCTGACCAGCGATTGAACCTGGGTCCCTTGCATTGGGAGCAAGGAGTTTTAGTCACTGGACCACCAGGGAAGCTCCATGAATTTGTTACAGTGTATTAGCCAATTTGATGAATTATTATTACCTAAAGTCCATAAAATCAACAGTGTACATTAGTGTTCACTCTTTGTGTCTCTGTGTTACACAGCTCTATGGATTTTGACAAATGTTTTGGTTATAACCCCCACCTTCCATCTCCCTGACTGCAGGCAACTACAGATCATTTTGCTGTCTGCATGGTTTTGCCTTTTCACTATACTTAGAGGTCTGATCTCTCACAGTGATAGAGCTTACTCTTTCTAGACCAGATAATATATAATGAGTCAGGGACAGTAAGTGTGAATAAGTATTCATGCTTCTCATGTTCCCCATTAGAGTTGAGAATTCTCATCTTCTTTATGAGAGTTATCCTCATTTACATTCAGCTAATTCTTCTGCATTTTGACAAAGCATTACATTCTTTGGTCAGTCTCTCTCACAATCTTTATATCATCTATTTTCCTACAATAAATACAAGTTTAAATCATCAAATTTTAAGTTTACTTTCTGGGTAAAGGATATTACAACAGCAGACAAGCTGAAATTCTATGTACTGGGCTTAAGAAAGTATCTGCTTGATAGTGGTGGGAGACACAGGTATTGGCTTTCTAATTGTTTGCTTACCTCAATCCCCATAGTGACACAAAAATTCAATAGGCATAGTCATCTTAGGATTCAAAATTCACATAGCACAGTAAGCTACATGCAGACCACATAGCCTTGCCTGCACCCATGACCTTTGCTATCATGATTCATACCACAGGATCACATTTTAAATAAATCTACATCAAAATAAATCCTACAAACACTTTTAATATTAATTTGCCTTAAACCAAGAAACTTTGCAACATAACTGATATAATACCAGATTTATTAGCTTCACCCATCTGTCAAGGGTAGTATTTCTTATTCTGTTTCCTTGGCTATCAAAAGTATATATTTTATTGACTAGCATTGTTTATTGACTTAAGGGTACAGCTGTTAAAGTGATCTGGCAATCAATCCTACAAGCACAGTGAATTTACCAGTAAGATATCCAGACATTTCAAGATGGTCTTTATATTATGGTTCCAAAAAGCAAAGCTTCAGGCACTATTTTAGGATCTCTTGATTTTTGTAGTTACTTGAATACTAGAACATTCACTGGTTTTTGTTTATCTTTCTTTCTTTTTTTTACTTTTATTTTATTTTTTTTTACTTTACAATATTGTATTGGTTTTGCCATATATCAACATGAATCCGCCACGGGTGTACACATGTTCCCCATCCTGGAAACCCCCTCCCACCTCCCTCCCCACACCATCCCTCTGGGTCATCCCAGTGCACCAGCCCCGAGCATTCTGTATCATGCATCGAACCTCGACTGGTGATTCGTTTCACATATGATATTAAATGTTTCAATGCCATTCTCCCAAATCATCTCACCCTCTCCCTCTCCCACCAAGTCCAAAAGACTGTTCTATACATTTGTGTCTCTTTTGCTGTCTCGCATACAGGTCTATCGTTACCATCTTTCTAAATTCCATATATATATACGTTAATATACTGTATTGGTGTTTTTCTATCTGGCTTACTTCACTCTGTATAATAGGCTCTGGTTTCATCCACCTCATTAGAACTGATTCAAATGTATTCTTTTTAATGGCTAAGTAGTACTCCATGGTGTATATGTACCACAGCTTTCTTATCCATTCATCTGCTAATGGAAATCTAGGTTGCTTCCATGTCCTGGCTATTATAAACAGTGCTGCGATGAACATTGGGGTACACGTGTCTCTTTCAATTCTGGTTTCCTCGGTGTGTATGCCCAGCAGTGGGATTGCTGGGTCATAAGGCAGTTCTATTTCCAGTTTTTTAAGGAATCTCCACACTGATCTCCATAGTGGCTGTACTAGTTTGCATTCCCACCAACAGTGTAAGAGGATTCTCTTTTATCCACACCCACTCCAGCATTTATTGCTTGTAGACTTTTGGATAGCAGCCATTCTGACTGGCGTGAAATGGTACCTCATTGTGGTTTTGATTTGCATTTCTCTGATAATGAGTGATGTTGAGCAACTTTTCACGTGTTTGTTAGCCATGTGTATGTCTTCTTTGGAGAAATGTCTATTTAGTTCTTCGGCCCATTTTTTGATTGGGTCATTTATTTTTCTGGAATTGAGCTTCAGGAGTTGCTTGTATATTTTTGAGATTAATTCTTTGTCAGTTGCTTCATTTGCTATTATTTTCTCCAATTCTGAAGGCTGTCTTTTCACCTTGCTTAGGGTTTCCTTTGTTGTGCAGAAGCTCTTAATTTTAATTAGGTCCCATTTGCTTATTTTTGCTTTTATTTCCAATATTTTGGGAGGTGGGTCATAGAGGATCCTGCTGTGATTTATGTCAGAGAGTGTTTTGCCTATGTTCTCCTCGAGGAGTTTTATAGTTTCTGGTCTTACGTTTAAATCTTTAATTCATTCTGAGTGTATTTTTGTGTATGGTGTTAGAAATTGTTCTAGTTTCATTCTTTTACAAGTGGTTGACCAGTTTTCCCAGCACCACTTGTTAAAGAGATTGTCTTTTCTCTTTGTATATTCTTGCCTCCTTTGTTACATGTATCATAAAAGTAATACTTTATTCTTCTTAATTAAAGACAGTACTTCTGGTTACTATTAATTACATAAGACTAATTGAAATACTGTGATCAATATTGAAGTTAAGGTGGTCATTGTAATATGCATAAAAAACACTGTACCTGAAGAACAAAATCTGACATTGAGAAAAATTAATTAACGATGTTAAGTTTCGAAAAAGGTGTCTTCAATGTTCAAATAATGTTGCAGTTAAGTTTTGTGCATGGTGTGAAGGGTTTAAATTCACCTTTTCTGCACATGTCCAATTGTCCTATTGATGCCTGTTGAAAAGATTATTTTATACCCATTGGATTGTGTTGGCACTTTTGTTGAAAATCAACTGACCATAATTGCTAGAGTTTATTTCTAAATCCACAATTCTGTACCATTGATCTAAATGTCCATCATTATGGCAGTATTATATTTTTGAATACTGAAGTTTTCTATTTCTGTATAACAAATTAGCACAAACAGCAATTTACAATAAAACAAATTTACTACCTCACAGTTCTACAGGTCAGCAGTTCAAGCAAGTTTGACTAGGTTCTTTGCTTAACTTCTCACAAGACTGAAATCAAGCTGTCAGCTAGGCTATGCTCTAACGGTAAATATCTGATGAAGAACCTGCTTCCAAGCCCAGGTTGTTGATAGAATGCAGTTCCTTGTGGTGGGAAGACTTAAGTCACTATTTTCTTGCTATTGGTCAGAGACAATTCTCAGCCTCTAATCCTTTCAATCTTCAAAGCCAGCAATGGTAAGCTGAATACCATTCTTATGTTTCAAACCTCTCTGACTTTCTTTTTTGCTCCTGGCTAGGGAAAACCCTCATTTTTCTCATGTAATTAGGTTAAGCACACCTAGATAATCTCCTTTTTACTATAACACCCCCCAAAGAGGTCCTTTTCATTATAGGGGACTGGAATGCAAAAGTGGGAAGTCGAGAAACACCTGGAGTAACAGGCAAATTTGGCCTTGGAGTACAGAATGAAGCCGGGCAAAGGCTAATAAGAGTTCTTCCAAGAGAACGCACTGGTCATCATAGTAAATACCCTATTTGAACAACACAAAAGAAGACTTTACATATGGACATCATCAGATGGTCAACACCAAAATCAGATTGATTATATTCTTTGCAGCCAAAGATGGAGAAGCTCTATACAGTCAGCAAAAACAAGACCGGGAGCTGACTGTGGCTCAGATCATGAACTCCTTATTGTCAAATTCATACTTAAATTGAAGAAAGTGGGGGAAACCACTAGACCATTCAGGTATGACCTAAATCAAATCCCTTGTGACTATACAGTGGAAGTGACAAATAGATTTAAGGGACTAGATCTGATAGAGTATCTGATGACCTATGGATGGTGGTTGGTGACATTGTACAGGAGACAGGAATCAAGACCATACCCAAGAAAAAGGAAGCAGAAAAGCAAAATGGCTGTCTGAGGAGGCCTTGCAAATAGCTGTGAAAAGAAGAGAAGTGAAAAGCAAAGGAAAAGGAAAGATATACCCATTTGAATGCAGAGTTCCACAGAACAGCAAGGACAGATAAGAAAGACTTCCTCAGCGATCAATGCAAAGAAATAGAGGAAAACAATAGAATGGGAAAGACCAGAGATCTCTTCAAGAAAATTAGAGATACCAAGGGAACATTTCATGCAAAGATGGGATCAATAAAGGACAGAAATGGTAGGGACCTGACAGAAGCAGAAGATATTAAGAAGAGGTGGCAAGAATACACAGAAGAACTGTACAAAAAAAGATCTTCAAGACCAAGATAATCAAGAGTGTGATCACTCACACTCACCTAGAGCCAGACATCCTGGAATGTGAAGTCAAGTGGGCCTTAGGAAGCATCACTATGAAGACAGTTAGTGGAGGTGATGGAATTCCAGTGGAGCTATTTCAAATCCTAAAAGATGATGCTGTGAAAGTGCTGCACTCAATTTGCCAGCAAATTTGGAAAACTCAGCAGTCGCCACAGGACTGGAAAGGGTCAGTTTTTATTCCAATCCCAAAGAAAGGCAACCCAAAGAATGCTCAAACTACCACACAATTGCACTCATCCCACACGCTAGAAAAGTAATGCTCAAAATTCTCCAAGCCAGACTTCAGCAATATGTGAACTGTGAACTTCCAGACGTTCAAGCTCATTTTAGAAAAGGCAGAGGAACCAGAGATCAAATTGCCTACATCTGCTGGATCATCGAAAAAGCAAGAGAGTTCCAGAAAAACATCTCTTTCTGCTTGACTATGCCAAAGCTTTTGACTGTGTGGATCACAATAAACTGTGGAAAATTCTGAAGGAGATGGGAATACCAGACCACTTGACCTGTCTCTTGAGAAACCTGTATGCAGGTCAGGAAGCAACAGTTAGACTGGACATGGAACAACAGATTCGTTCCAAATAGGAAAAGGAGTACGTCAAGGCTGTATATTGTCCCCTGCTTATTTAACTCATATGAGAAACACTGGGCTGGAGGAAGCACAAGCTGGAATCAAGATTGCCAGGAGAAATATCAATCACCTCAGATATGCAGATGACACCACTCTTATGGCAGAAAGTGAAAAAGAACTAAATAGCCTCTTGATGAAAGTGAAAGAGGAGAGTGAAAAAGTTGGCTTAAAGCTCAACATTCAGAAAACAAAATCATGGCATCTGGTCCCATCACTTCATGGGAAATAGATGGGGAAACAGTGGCTGACTTTATTTTGGGGGGGCTCCAAAATCACTGCAGATGGTGACTGCAGCCATGAAATTAAAGGACACTTACTCCTTCGAAGGAAACTTATGACCAACCTAGATAGCATATTAAAAAGCAGAGACATTTCTTTGTCAACAAAGGTCCATCTAGCAAAGCTATGGTTTTTGCAGTAGTCATTTATGGATGTAAGAGTTGGACTATAAAGAAAGCTGAACACTGCAGAATTGATGCTTTTGAACTGTGGTGTTATAGAAGACTCTTGAGAGTCCCTTGGACTGAAAGGAGCTCCAACCAGTCCATCCTAAAGGAGATCAGTCCTGGGTGTTCATTGGCAGGACTGATGTTGAAGCTGAAACTCCAATACTATGATGCGAAGAGCTGACTCATTTGAGAAGACCCTGATGCTGGGAAAGATTGAGGGCAGAAGAAGGAGACAACAGAGGATAAGATGGTTGGATGGCATCACCGACTCAATGCACATGGATTTGGACAGACTCCGGCAGTTGGTGATGGATAGGGAGGCCTGGCATGCTGCGGTTCATGGGGTCGCAGAGAGTCAGACACGACTGAGCGACCTAACTGAACTGAATAACGTAACACAACATGGGAGTGAAACCATTTCATCAGGGGTCAAAAGACATGCAAATCAGGTTAAAATTCTATCTACATACTGTACCTTTAGAGTAAAGATTAAAGTTAGAAAGAGTGATCTTATACTTCACTGTTCTTTCACAAATTATTTCTGTCTATTAGTGTCCCTTTGCATTTCTATATAAATTTTAGGATCATCATCAATTTCTGGGAAAAAGAAATACGCTGCAGTTTGCAACAAACCTATAAACAAATTTGTGGAAAATTACCATCTTAATAGTGCTGAGTCTACAATCCATGAACATGGAATAGTATCTTAGATCTTTAATTTCTCTTAGCAATGCTTTATTATTTTCAGTGTTTTATTGCACTGCTTTTCTTAAATACATACATTTTTGATTTGTTCATTGATAGTAAATAGAAATAGACTTGTATACTGATCTTGTATCCCGCAAACCAGCTGAACTGATTTATTCTATCAGTTTGTGTGGTGTGTGTGTCTGGATTTCTTAAGATTTTCTACATATAAGATTATGCTGTCAACAAATAAAGATGGTCTTATTCCAGTAATACAGAGAAAATTTCCTCCAACAGAGCTTCCTTCTGTCTTCTTCCCTTTGTGCAAGTACACACACATACATACACACAAAGTCTTATATCTTATAAGCTCAACAATACAGTTTTATAATTGTTGTTTTATTCAGGTGACTTTTATGTTGTCTATTTAAGAAAATAAAGATATATAATTACTTTTACCAGTGTTCTATTTCTTTATGTGAATTTGAGTTACTGTCTATGTCATTTTCTTTCATCTGAACGGACTTCTATTAGTATTTATTGTAAGGCAGGTAAGCCAGCAATAAATTCTCTCTGTCTTTATCTATTTAGGAATGCCTTATTGTCACTTTCATCGTTGAAGGATACTTTTGCCTGATTGCCAGTTTTTTCCCCTTCAACTCTTTGAATATGCCATCCCACTGCCTCTTTCTTTTACTGTTTCTGATGAGAAGTTAGCTGTTAATCACATCTTTTTTCTATCTACAAATCTTTTATTCCATGAAGAATTCTGTAGTACACTTGAGTCAAACATGTAACAGATATCCCAAGAGCATGACATTTTTGGTTTGGCTTCTTTGTGAGTTAGAAGTGTGGTGACACTTCTGGACTGCCAAGAAAATCTGGGCTTAAATAACAAACTCAAAGATATCTTAGTATAGACAGAAATAAAATAAATATTCATATTAAAATACATAAGTAAATCAGATAGAAGGTACTAGAAGAAAAAGAATGGGAAGGAGCTTTATTACTGCATGCCTATATGCGGTAGTTAAACAAAAAAAATTTAACCTAAAGAATATATGAAAATAATCACAGTACAGGAAGTTGTCTCAAGACATTGCGGTCCAAAGTGCTACAAAACTCTTTAACAAACTATAGAGACAGCAGTAATAGAAACACAGAAACAAACACATACTCAGCAGTGATTTATCTTTATTATGGTTTAGATTCTGTCTAGTCCATGACACAGACCTAAATAGAGAAATACAGAACAAGTAATCATGGGAAAAATGGAAAAATTTCTATAAAAGGCCTTTTACCAGATCAGAACATCAGAGATTCATTAATATCCACTGCTCATGGCTAAAAAGTAATGGAGATTTTATCCATTTAGTAGAAAAGGGAGAAATCTCAAGATGATTCCAAATCTACCTTTTAATATCCACTTGGCAAAAAAATTAAGAGTTGAGAAAAACAGTAAGTCAGTCTTGCATAGGGACATTTTCAAACTACAGTGGGAAAAGCTATTCAACATGCAGCCTAGGTTTTAATATAAAGAGTTCTGTGGAAAAACTATACCATTCCTGAAGTGATACAGCTTATCAAATAAGATTAAAATAGGGGACTTCCCTGGTGGTCCAGTGCCTAAGACTCCATGCTCCTGATGCAAGGGGCTTGGGTTGGAATCTTGGTAAGAGAACTAGATCTCACATGCCACAACTAAAGGTCCCACTTGCTGCAGCTAAGACCCAGCACAGTCAAATAAATAAAAATAAACATCTTTATAGAAATATTAAAAAAGAAGTTATAAGCATCGTAGTTTAAGGTGACATTAAGTTCAGATTCACAGAAAAAGAAATTAACACTCACCTGTGATAAGAAGAGCTATATTCTAAAATGTACACTGATCAAAACTATGGTTACTGGATCCTACCATGTCCAAGAACCAAGGTTATATTTGTTAAGTACTGTTTCTTAAGGATCAGGAAATGGAGTAACAGACACACATCAGTGAGGTGTCTCAGTCCAAATAGAGTAAGTTAAACATCTTTCTAGATTCCACAGTGAAGAATTTGTAAGGCTGAACAAATTATAAGATGACTGGAGAATATAAATTCATCTTTGAAGCAAAGCAAGAAAGAGAACCAGGGAAAAGCAAGGAAAAAATTTACTTTGTAAATGGAGCAACTTCTTTTCAACCAAATGGCAAAAGTAAAAAGAAAACCATAAGCTAGGGCATCCTTCATAAGAACTGCAGATTTAATAAAACTATACACAAAATCTGTAATAAACAACTTGAGCCACATGGCAACCAACACAAAGAAGAAACTGAGCAAGTCTCTTAAAGTCAAATGAATGTCTCCTGAAAAATGAATTGCTGCATCTCCATCACAAAATCTAAAGATGAGTTTTAAAAAACCTTACGTTGAGAACAAATAAAATTTTACATCTACCTAACACTATGGCTACTCACAGAAAAATCAAACAGCGTTTCCCACCATCTCTAGTAGATTTGTGCTCTGATATAAAAAACTGGATTTCAGATTAAGATCCAAAAGAGGGTTAGTTATAGAAACAAGGGCATTTAAAGCAAGTTTTCCATATATCTATATTTTAGCTATCTCAAGTTTTTCTTGTCTTTCTCTCAAGAAAATACAGAGTCAGGTTGTTTGGGCTCATATCTTGATTTCCCAGGGCTTCCCAGGTAGCTCAGTGTTAAAGATTCTGCCTGCCAAGCAGGAAACATGAGTTCAATCCCTGGGTTGGGAAGATCCCTTAGAGAAGGAAATGACAACTCTCTCCAGTATTCTTGCCTGGGAAATCCCACAGACAAGGAGGAGCCTGGCGGGCTACAGTGCATGGGGTTGCAAAGAGTCAGACAGGATTTAGCGACTAAACAGCAGTTGCTTGATTTCCCAACTTGCTACCTAGATGACTTGGACAAATCTCTTCCTCTGCCTCGGGCTCCTCCTCTGTAAAATAACTTTATTGGGCTACCGAGGGACTAAATCTTTTAATGCACGTTAAGAGCTAAGAACAGTACCAGTATATAGTATGTTCCACATTAAATATTGTTAAATAAAATTAAATATTAAGCCAAAATATATTAGTCTCTGCGTGTATAAAAACCAACAGGACGCTTGTTTTCAATAAAGCTTGGTGAAAGAGAAGGATGAATGAACAGTGATTACAAAAGAATAAGAACGGTGCTATGATAGAGATGAGCAGTCTATTTGTGAGCACATAATGAGGACATCTAACTTCAGCACATCCTCACTCAGAGTGCGCACAGTGAGTGATGCCCTTACTGATAGCAAGTAGACGTGTCCACCAGATTCACCCAGGTTCCAAGATGTCGAGTGAGAAAGTGCTTACCTTGGTTTAGCTAAAAGAAGCCTGTCACAAAGAACAAGTCAGGTAATATAGGTGACAACTGCCACATAGTGTTCAAAGGAAACTTATTTTCCCCCTCCAGGTTCAAATAGTAGAGCCTACAAGTGGCCTTAATTTCACTGAAATAGTATAGCCTACAAGTGGTATGACCACCAAGCACTTCCTGAAAAATTGGTTTTAAATTTTTCTCATGATAAAGTTAAAATGAAAATTCAAAAGTATCTCCTTTTGAGAATATACTTTCTCCATTCCTTTGACCAACAATTTTTAATATTATTTATTTTTTTAAGTTTTGCTCCTCAAGTTTAAGGTTAAGTAAAAGAGGCAGTGGCTGGCTGCTAGGGAAACATCCAAGAGTCACTAACTAGTTTAAACATAAAACACTATTCCTTGAGGAAGTTTTACTCCCTCCTGCCTCATTTTCAGTTCACTTCAGTCGCTCAGTCTTGTCAACTCTTTGTGACTCCATGGACTGCAGCATGCCAGGCTTCCCTGTCCATCACCATCTCCTAGAGCTTGCTCAAACTCCTGTCCATTGAGTCCAGGATGCCATCCAACCATCTCATCCTCTGTCGTCCCCTTCTCCTCCTGCCTTCAATCTTTCCCAGCATCAGGGGCTTTTCAAATGAGTCAGTCCTTCACATCAGGTGGCCAAAGTATTGGAGTTTCAGCTTTAGCATCAGTCCTTCCAATGAATATTCAGAACTGATTTCCTTTGGGATTGACTGCTTGGATCTCCTTGCAGTCCAAGGGACTCTCAAGAGTCTTCTCCAACACCACAGTTCAGACGCATCAATTCTTTGGTGCTCAGCTTTCTTTATAGTCCAACTCTCACATCCATACACGACTACTGGAAAACCATAGCTTTGACTACACAGACCTTTGTCAGCAAAGTAATGTCTCTGCTTTTTAATATGCTGTCTAGGTTGGTCATAGCTTTTTTCCCAAGGAGCAAATGTCTTTTAATTTCACACTGCAGTCACCATCTGCAGTGATTTTGGAGCCCAAGAAAATAAAGTCTGTCACTGTTTCTATTGTTTCCTCATCTATTTGCTTTGAGGTGATGAGACTGGATGCCATGATCTTAGTTTTTTGAATGTTGAGTTTTAAGCCAGCGTTTTCACTATCCTCTTTTTAGAAGGAGATAGAAAAAGGGCTGGGCCTCCGTAATCTAGATGTCTTTAGAGTCCCATAATGACAATTTCTTGACTCTCAGTTCTATCCTTGTGTGTGTGTGTGTTAGTCACTTAGTCATCTCCGACTCTTTGTGACCCCATGGACTCTATCCCATGAGGCTCCTCTGTCCATGGAATTCTCCAGACAAGAATAATGGAGTGAGTTGCCATATCCTTCTCCATTCTCTATCCTTAACTACTGGCAATTGAAAAGTCCCTCTGCCTTTCCTCCAATACTCTGGTCAGTGTTTCTGTGCCCTGTAACACCTATGTCATGGACAGGGAGGGAGTAGAAATGCAAAAGCAGAGCTCAGAAGTCTTAACTTCATGCTGTAGTTTTCTCTAGCCCACTCATGAGAGCAGTAGACAAGGGCCACCTTAAAGTACACCTGCCCTTTTGCAAAGTGGCAAAACAAACCAGACAAGCAAGATTAGCTGCTACCTTCTCTGCCTCATTTCACAGCCTAAGTTTTCAGAAACAGAACCAAAGAAAATTTTTCAAAAGTTAGAATACAAATAAATACTTTGGTTGTTTCTTATAAATATTATAGACTTCAAAAAAGGAGGAGGATATATTAAAAGTCTAAGATATATCACATTCCAGCAAAATTATTATTCTTTCTTTTTACTTGCCTCCTAGGTGGTGCTAGTGGTAAAGAACCTGCCTGTCAACGCAGAGGAAGTACAAGATGCAGGTTCAGTCCCTGGGTTGGGAAGATCTCCTGGAGAAGGAAATGGCAACCCACTCCAGTATTCTTGCCTAGAGAATCCCATGGACAGAGGAGCCTGGCGGGCTACAGTCCATAGGGGTCGCAAAAAGTTGGACACAACTGAAGTGACTCAGCACGCAGGCAGGCATGTCAAAACTTGAGGTTCAAAACTGGAGTTTTCTTGACCAAAACTGTTAACCCATCTGAGACAGGTGTCTTTAGGTTGAATAAAACTTAGAAGGGTTACAGAAAACCACTCAGGACTTGTTACTACTCAAAGGGAAAGGATAATCCTTGCAATCAATATAGAACCTGAACCTGTACAATTTAACAGAAAAGACAGGGTAATCCTTCTGAAAGTTGTCCATCCATGCATAAATGGAAAATGAACCTGGGTAATGAATTAGTAATAAAGTAGCTGTGCTCAACGTACTGAACCATAACCAGGATGGAATCTCCTCTGATAATGGGTACATTATCAATGTCTTAATACTAATATGAGTGACTTTGACCCTACTATACATATAGCCTTTTTCCTACAGTGTTTCAATACAAAGGGTATCCTTATCCATTTGAAGATTTAAGTTCATTTGGATGTGAAAAAGACATCCGGTGTCACTTGCTAGAGAGAAAGAAGTAGATCTTCAGAGCTTGTTTCACATCACAGCTGGCAGGGTTCTGAACTTTCATTTAACTATGTAATATATACTATTGATGATATGTATACAAATGTTAATAAGCAAATGCTCATATATACTTATGTGATTAATAAGTATATACAAATACTAAATCACATTAACTATTCCAGTTTCTCTAATTAAAGCTTTTACAAGTCACCAAGACACTTTTATTATTCTAAAACTCTGAACATGAATTAGAAGAGGTTTATGAGTAAAAAAGAGCCCACCTGATTGTCACTAAGTAACAGAACACTGGGTTTTCTTGATCACTCCTGCAGTGCTTCCATACAACCAGAAGCTGCCCTCCTGATGCAGAGCCTGGTCAAGGAATGATTCCTGACCTCTGGGCCCCAGAACAGGAGAGGAAAAGGAAACAGGGAAGTAGATTAAACCAACTCAATCACACACTGTAATTGCACTTCTAAAGACAATGTATACAGTGAGACAATTAAAGTGAGAGGCCATACATTGATACGAATCCACCACGGGTGTACATGAGTTCCCATTCGTGTCGATGTATGGCAAAACCAATACAGTATTGTAAAGTAAAATAAAGTAAAAATAAAAAAAAATAAATCAATAAAGTAAGAGGCCAAACGACTCTTCTGACGCCTGGCTGATCCATTAAAGAAGGAAGTCAGAAGCAGGACCCTTACCTGATGTTCCTGCATTTTAGCAGCACCGAGTTCTGAGACAGACGTAGTCAGCTTCTCCTGCTGCTCTGACAGATGCTTCTGATAGAGACTTAGAAGTTCTTGGCATTCTTTATACTGTAACTGAAGAGGTGAGATTGCAAATTAAGGGAAAAAACTAATAAATGAATTTAAACCGCATCCAGCAGGGTAGTATTTCAGATTTCAACAAACAAAACAAAAGCAGAAATGCAACCATTCTTGGTGAGAGTGCAGGTAAGTATAGTCATCACATGAACATAGCACATGTATCCCCCTCAAAATCATGAAACAATAATGTTTCAGAGAGTGACAATGTTCACCCTATTTAAATATTTCTTTCTCAAATCTTTAAATTTGAATAAATAAGAACAAATGCAAACATATGCAAAAAAAAAAGATGGACCCCCACCTCATACCATAAATAAAACTAACTTTAAATGGATCACTGACCTAAATGTAATAGCTAAAACTATAAGTTTCATAAAAGCAAAATCTTTGTGACCTTGGATTAGGCAATGTCACCTAAAAGCACAGCAACAAAGAATAAATCAATTGGAGTTCAAATTCTAATACTTTGTGCTTCAAAGGACACTATTAGGAAACTGAAGAGTCAACATCTAGAATCATAGAAAATATTTGCAAATCATCATGGGGTCGCAAAGAGTCGGACACAACTGAGCGACTGAACTGAACTGAACTGAACAAATGGTAAAGATCTGGTATCCATAAATATGAAGATGTTATGTGTATGTTCATGCTAAGTTGCTTCAGTCATGTCCGAGTCTTTGTGACCCCATGAACTCTAGCCTGCCAGGCTCCTCTGTCCATGGGATTCTCCAAGCCTAGAATACTGGAGTGGGTTGCCATGCCCTCCTCCAGGGGATCTTCCCAAACCAGGGATGGAGCCTGCATCTCTGATGTCTCCTGCATTGCCAGCTCTTTACCACCAGTGCCACCTGGGAAGCCCATGAAGGTGTTACATAACTCAACAATAAAAAAACTATCACCTAATTAAAAATGGGCAAAGGACTTTGACATTTCCCAAAAGAAAATATACAAATGTCTAAGCAGTGTAAGCAAAGATACTTTACATTATTAGCCATTAACCACTAGGAAATGCAAATCAAAACCATACTGAGACACTGCTTTGCATTTGCTAGGATGGCTATTGTCAAAAAGACTGACAATAACAAGTGCTGGCAAGAATATGATGAAATCAGAACCCTCCTACATAGCTGAGGGGAATGTAAAAAGCTGCTGCTTTGGAAAATAATTTAGCAATGTCTCAAAAAATTAGACACAGTGTTTCCGTAAGACTCAGCAATTCCACTCCAGTTCTCCAAGAGAACTGAAAATATAGGTTCACATCAAAAACTTGTACATGCATATTCAAAGTGGCATTATTCATAACAGTGAAAAAGTGAAAACAACTCAAATGTCTATCAAGTGATAAATGGATAAATAAAATGTGGTATACCTATAAAATGAAATATTTTTCAATCACAAAAGAAACAAAGTTTCACTACATGCTACTGTATGAATGAACCCTGAATACATTAATATGCTAAAGAAGTTAAGACACAAAAGGCTACATATTCTATGCATGCTACTGTTCTTGTTTAAAATACATCTTCCAATGAGCCAGGGCCAGGGAAAAGAAACCTTAATTCCAAGTATGTGTGTGTATTTGTGTGTGCTAAGTCACTCAGTCATGTTGACCCGACCCCAAGGACTGAAGCCAGCCAGACTCCTCCGTCTATAGAATTTTCCAGGCAAGAATACTAGGGTGGGTTGCCATTTCCTACTACAGGGGATCTTCCAGATCCAGGGATCAAAGGCATGTCTCTTGCCCCCTGCATTGGCAGACAGATTCTTTACCACTTTTAAGTATACCAGATCACAAATAAGAGTTATATTTATCCATGTTCATTTCCTGCGCCTTTCTCCAATTTTCTGAAATATTCATTATATGAATTAAAGGGCAGGGAGATAAATGTCCATAATAAGCAATCCCATATAGGCAGAAAGTATATTAGTGGTTACCAAAAGATGGAGGAGGAAAACAGGAAGCAATTGTTGATGGGTATGAGTTTTGGGGGGGAGGTAATGAACATGATTTAGAATTAGATGCTTGTCTTTGCACACCTTTGGGAATACACTCAAACCACTGAACTGTATACTGCAAACAAGTGATTTTTATTGTATGTGAATTATATCTCAATATAGCTGTTAACAAAAATTCAGAATAGAAGTGATTAAACTGTTTTGGTCAAAGCAATCACTGCCTAATTTACACAGAAAATTCTAACTATACTAAACATAAGATTATAATTAGATTTGGCTCTCTTTGGTTTTACATGTCAGTTAACTCAATATTTCATTAATAAAAGCAACATTAGAAAATTTTCTTCCCATATACCTCCCTATGTGTTTTACAGTCTAGCATGTAGAACACAGCAACCTAACTTGGGGTTACCCTCTCCCACAGCTTCTCAAATTTGCAAAATACTCAAGAAGAAGATGCTCAAACTGCATAGATCAGGTGTCTGGGAGACAGGTAATTCTATTCAAGGGTGAGTTCTCTGTTTCCTACTTCTCATTGTGGTAATTCCTTCCCCAGGCCCATTTTTCTCTCAGATCATTTCTGAGTCTCCCCTCAACACCTAATTATGAATGCTATTGGTATAAAATTACTGTCCAATGAGATTAGTCTGTATAAATACCTTTATAACAGGCCATCATGATTAAGGGTGGGAATAGTATTTCTTAAATGTCAAAAATGGTGACTGGCTTCAGTATTCTTCTTAACATTTTCATAACCTAATCATTGCTCCTGGGCAGATTCCTATTCTAATAACTTTTGCCAATCCTAACTGCATAAATAACCAATTGCTTCATTATTCTCATTATTAACCTTTAACAAAAAAGGAGCCAGAGATGGCTTGTAGGATAGGAGCTGGTTCATAATGAAAGGCTGGTTACTAAGCTAAAGAATATATTAAATAGAAGAGAATGTTTAACACTCAGCATCTTAAAAAACAACAACAACACAATATACAGTGGTCTAAATAAGCTAATATCCTCTCAAAGTCAATCTACATCAAACCAGGTTGGTTTTATATTCCCATGCTTTTTCTTAGCAATCTCAAAAAGACAGGAATGATTTGTGGCGGTCTCAAGAGTCTCTGCCAGCTATATGATGTATATAAAAAGAATTTTTTATTCTAGCTGTTACCATAGGCAATAATGTTTATAGTAGATGAACATATTAGCCTGGACACAGAATATGAATTTTATTCATGAAAAAGTTAGCACAATTATACAGCTTAAGAGTTAAATGTCAGCATTTGAAGGCAAATTATAGGCAAATTCATTTAAATACATGCTATGTGGCAGAATATAAAATAGGCAGTCCTAACTTTATCAATTTTTTATATCTGTATTGATTCACCAGATTTTGAAACATCCTCCCCTTTCCTGTAAAATCCAAAATATATGTACATGCAAAACAGTAATTTTCCTTCCTCCCTAGCACAATGAGACTACAATCCTCCATCTGTAGAGAGATTTATGTGAGGAAAATGTGGGTAAAATGCCTTCTTAACTGATGGCGGGGGGATAGGAGATACTGAGAAAGAAGACATATTTAACTCATTCCTGGCCAACAGACAGGGCAGAATGCAACAGATGGATGAAATTCAACCTAAGGGAAGGTGCGCACCAACCACAATGTGAACCCAGCACTGCAGGCCTGCTCAACTGTGATTCAAGAACTGGGAGAAACAGCAGTCCTCGTGATCTCATTAAAGAAATAAAGCTTCCCAACAGAAAAATAAATTAATATTAAGCACTATCATATCAAAACCTAAACATCAAATTAATTTGCTGAAACAGCTGTTGGAAATGGTGATTTTGCAAAGCTTAAAGCCTTTAACCCCACAATGCATTATATAGAAAAATACCAAAACTAGAGATTGAGGCAGAATAAATAGGGAGATGAAAGATTAAAAAACTCTGGGAGAGAAAAATCAAGGGTGGAAGGAGAAAGAACAGAAGATAGCATATGCTACTAGCATGTTGCCTAAGCAACTAACTGTCTTATTAAACTGGAAGCATTCTTCTGGTGCAGTGGAGACCACTCCCATTACCCCATCCCACCCTTGCCTCTGCTGCAGTGGAGACCACTCCCATTACCCCATCCCACCCTTGCCTCAGATGTCTAAGACACATGAATCTGGTGGTTTACTATGTAATTCCTGATCTAATACAAAATGAAATGAAGAAAGGTCTCCAGGAGAGGACAAAACAGGAAAAAAAAAAAAAAATATATATATATATATATATGTATATATATTTAAACAACTCCTTTTTAGGGAACCAAGACTCCTTAGAAAAAAGGCTGATTTTAATGGCTGGGACAGGGAAAGTACAAAGTGATCCTAAACTCTTATTTTAATGCAAGAAAGTGTTTAAAACAAATAGATGAGGGCATATCAAGAGAAACAGCAGCAGATCTAAAGGGACTCTCAGTCTCTCTCGGCTGGGGCTTTTTGGCCAAATTTGGGATAAACTGAGCATCAAAAAGAATGACTCATTAATAGAAAGTTAAGTTAACAAAAATCCACCAGTCTATTGTGATACTTCACAAAAGAAGAAAAGAGTGAAAGGGGAAAAAATTAAAGTCCCTCTTTATAGAAAAATGTTAATTATATAGAAGGAATGGTAAAATTTTAAAAATCACCATTTTGGAATCCCTAATGTAATAACTAATTTAGGTGAGGCTCATTCGTTGATGCTAAAATCAGTAGGTAAAAGGTTAATAAATAAGAAATTCGTATGGTGTTAAGATTATTTACAGCAAAGAAGAAAATGACCTTTAAATGGTAAAATTTGGTAGTCATCACCTAAACAAAGTAAATTAATTTAGGATTACTAGTAGTGAAGCAAGCAGAAATTATGTACTTCCTAGTGTCTGAACCAGGCAACACCACCTAAGACATACTTTTGCCAAGTATGTTTTACTTGAATCCAACCAAATCTGAAATCTAACTCCCATTTAACAGGAATTGAAAGAAACAAAGGGATAAGTTATACCACACACAAACAATCAGACAAATCCACAATGTGGGAGATTTTGCAAAGCACTTGAACTCTTCAAAAAGTCAAGTTATGTGGAAGAAAGAGGGTAGGACTATTCTAGATTAAGAGATCAAAGACACAACCAAATACAACCCATCAATCAGACTGAATTTTGGCTCACGAAGAGAAATAGCTATAAAAGACATTCTTGGGACAACTAGGAGAATTGGAATATAGATTCAGGAAAAGTTATTATAGAATTACTGCTTATTTTCTTAGGTAGTTTATAATATGCTTTATAAAGAGAAATATTATTCTTATGAGTATGAAATATTTAGGGTGACATATAACAGCTGCCACTTTAGGGAAGAAAAAGCACAAAATAAATTTTATATCTGTAAGTAAATTTATTTATATAAATGTATAATAGAACTGAAACATAAATATGTACATAGATTTGTGTACATGTATATATATACATATATAAATATACATATGAGGAGGCAAAGCAAAAACAGCAAAATGTCAGCAAGTGTGGAATCTAGGGAGCAGGTATAGGGTGGTTCATTGCATGAGTTTGTTAACCTTTCTATATATTTGAAATAGGTTGGTAGGTGCCCAACATGCTTCTGGAGAAGAGTGGAGAAATAACTCCAGAAACAATGAAGAGATAGAGCCAAAGCGAAAACAACACCCAGTTGTGCATATGACTGGTGATGTAAAGTCCAATGCTGCAAAGAACAGTACTGCATAGGAGCCGGGAATGCTAGGTCCATGAATCAAGCAAACTAAAATGGAAGTGGTCAAACAGGAGACGGCAAGAGTGAACATTGTCATTTTAGGAATCAGCAAACTAAAATGGAGCAGAATAGGTGAATTTAATTCAGAAACATTATCTCTACTAATGTGGGCAAGAATCCTTTAGAAGAAATGCAGATGACACCACCCTTATGGCAGAAAGTGAAAAGGAACTAAAGAGGCTCTCAATGAAAGTGAAAAGAGGAGTGAAAAAGCTGGATTAAAACTTAAAACAGTCAAAAAACTAAGATTATGGTATCTGATCACATCACTTCATTGCAAATAAAAGGAGGAAAACTGGAAGCATGGCAGACTGCTCCATAGCTTTAAAGCTATGACCAACCTAGACAGCATATTAAAAAGCAGAGACATTACTTTGCCGACAGAGGTCCATTTAGTCAAAGCTATGGTTTTCCTGGTAGTCATGTATTGAGAGTTGGACCACTAAGAAGGCTGAGCGCCTAAGAATTGATGCTTTTGAACTGCGGTGTTGGAGAAGACTCTTAGGAGTCCCTTGGACTGCAAGGAGATCCAACTAGTCTATCCTAAAGGAAATCAGTCCTGAATATTCATTGGGAGGACTGATGCTGAAGCTCTAATACTTTGGCCACCTGATGTGAAGAACTGACTCACTGGAAAAGACCCTGATGCTGGGAAAGATTGAGGGCAGGAGGAGAAGGGGATGACAAAGGATGTGATGGTTGGACATCATCACCAACTCGACGATGCCATGGACATGAGTTTGAGTAAGCTCGAGTTGGTGATGGACAGGGAAGCCTGGCATGCTGCAGTCCATGGGGTTGCAAAGGGTCAAACACAACTGAGCGACTGAACTGAACTGAACTGATATATTTGAAAACTGTCATGATAAAAAGTTGTAAAAAAGAATCTTCTCTGTTTTCTTTTTGTTTTCATAGTATATGAAATGAAATGAATTCTGGAAAAGGAGTTTACAGATGAACTGGGTAGGAAGGAAGGAGAGTACCCTTGGCTGACAGGTCATCCGGAGCAAAGGATAGAGAAATGAATCCAATTTGCACATTAAGGGAACTGCAAATAAGACAGCATGGGTGGCTGAATGGTTGAGAGTAAGGAGAATGAGTGAAGAGGCTGCAGAGACAAACGGGCCAGATCTTGAATGTTATACTAAGTTGTTTGAATTTTATTTTTATGGAACCCATTGATATCTTACAACCAATTTGTATGTTGTAAAGATCCCTTTAGTAGGAATGTGAAGGGTGGATTGGGGGCCTTGAAGATAGAATGAAGGCAACCAGCTAGAACTGGCTACAACAGTCTAAAGGAACAGATGAGAGGGGTCCAAGTTGAAGTAATAATGGTAGGAAATGGGGGGGTGGAATTTGGTTGAAGAGGGAAATTTAAGATGAAATCAGCTTATGAATTGAGTAGAAAGTTGTATGATGCACATTTTCATTTTCCAAGATAGGCAATGAAGAACAAACAAAAGGTGTGGAAGAACCGGCAGAGCTTTAGACACACTGAGTTGGAGATGCTTGGGGAGCAATTCACTGAGATGCCCAGTTGGGACACTTGAAGCCCTGGGCCTGGAATTCAGAGAACAGGTCTCAGCATAAATAGAGATTTGAGAGTTAATCATTTTGTACGTGGTGGCCAAAGACACGAGAATGTTTAACACTGTCTAGGAAAGTATTCAGTTTTGTTCGTTTGTTCATTCTTCCATTCATTCAACAAACAAGTACCATGAGGGCAGGAATACTTGTTTTGTTTACTGCTGAATTCCTTAGCCTACATAATAGGTGCTCAATAAATATTTATTGAATAATATTTACTGAGTACATTAATACCCCAGACTGTGCCAGGTGCTGGACACACAATGATGAACAAGACCAACACTGTCTTCTGCAGGGAGCTTGTCATCCAGCGAGGAGGGCAGGTAAGCAAGCACATACTTAAGATAACAAATAATGAAAGCAGCAGCAAGAACATTAATGTAGTCCTATGCAAGTACTTCCTAAGGGGACCCAAATAACTGAGGAACCAGGAAAACCCTTTTGGAGAAAGAAATGTTCAAATTAAGAGAAGAGGGCCAATGTAACAACAACATGTAAAGGGCAGGCAGAGAAGAGGAACTGATAAAAAGATGTGTCAACTGGGCCCAATGTTGCAGAGACCACACCAGTTAAAGATGACATTAAGGCAGCTACAGTGACTCTTGCCAGAACACAAGTTTGTTCACAACTTCCCCCACTGTTTTGATAGATTCTATTTCACTGCAGAGAGAAGATCCTGGAAAGAGCTGTTTTTACTCAGGGTCACCTTGTGCCATCCATTAGTCACAAGCTTTCAAGGGAATCTAGAACTCAAAGATCTTCACTACGGCAGGGACTCCCTTCACTCTGTACCCCAACATACTACTTAATATATAAAGACAGTACATACTGTATATTCTGCTTAAAATGTTTCGCCTGATCCCAATTCTATGAAATTCCTCCTTATCCTTTCAAATTTAGCTTTATGTCACCTTTTCCTTCTAACTTGAACTTCAGGCAGAATTAAGTACTTTTATTATAGTAAATAGATACAGCTAAAACTATATGATTATATTACTATCAGTTGAAGTGGCCTGTGTGTTTCTGGAATCGTAGTATATTAAGCTTGCTATCTCTTTGATGCATAGCAGTCATTTTTAAAATGTCACAGGAATGAATAAAGGCATAAAAGTAAAGGAGTAAAGGAGGGCCTCAATTTCATGTCAGGTTTGGATCTGGAATCAAAACAAAGCAAAGATACGCTGTGTGGTCTGTAGCCAAGAAGACACCTAAAAATACAAATTTATTAAAAATTTTAAATTGTTCTGACATCACAAGATTTTCCTATCTTTGAAGCAAATATGGTTTCTGATCATGTTATATTTCTCACTCTACAATCACTACCTATTTCCCTTTTCAAAAAAAGGGGCACATTTCCTGAGATAAACACTGAAGTCCAAATTATATATCTAGTTTGGCACTCAATGACGATTTTTGCAAATGAAAACAGATTTGTTGGTAAAAGAAAAACTGATACCAAGATGCACTGACGAACAGAGCTAGACAAAAATTTCATACGAATGTTGATACCCTTTTATTAAACTGTGATCTGTACTGGGGCACAACCCACTGATACAAGTCTGAAATTTTCCATCTAATTAAAAGAGAAATTCATGGCAAATTAGGTGCATGGCCACAGTGTTTTTCAATTTCCTGACAATAGTAACCTGTGAGGAAGGGAAATAAATCTCCAAATCAAACAGGGGAAAACTTGATGTTATGGACATTTACAAAGGAAAAAAGAGTCAAACGCTTCACCCATTTTCTTCTGGACTCTACTTGTTCTGTTTGAAAAACACAAGCCATTGAAAGACTAATTAGAGTATAGATTAGATTAATAACTAGCTTTCTGGGAGTTTTCTTAGCATTATAGTCTTTACCTTATTTTGCAGAGTCACAGAAAATGGGGCAGAGACAGACTTGGAACTAAGAGTAAAGCTTTAATCATGTCTTTGCTCAGATCACTGAACTCTGAGGTTTTTCAGAAAATCAGCTATGTAAATGAAGACCCAAAATTTATTTCTCCAACTTTAAAGCTAAGTATGCTTATTTAAAAGTTCATATGCAGATACCTTAAAAAGCAGGCTATCAATGTACTAGGTTGCTTAGAATTTTAACTTCTTAATACCAGTTTCCTTTCCACATAACACTCTAAGGATACATGTCTTTTCAAGAAATCATGGTAAACGTTAAAGACAAGGTTGCAAAAACATTTCTAGTGAAAGTCACACATTTTATCTAGCTTCTAACCTGCTTAAAACATATCTTTTGTGTAAAGGTCCCATGTTGCAACTAGACCTGCAGAATAAGTATTTAAAGCAGCCATTTGGAAGCCTGCTTTAAATCAATACAACTTTTCTTGAGTTACAGGAGCCAGCCTAGAACTGTAGAAAAGAAGGTTGCTATCACACCCCTCCCCTCACCAGAAGCTACTTTATAAGGCAAACTATGGTAACAATGATGAACACTTGAACATTTCAAATTTCCAAAGGGGTAAATTCCTGACAACACAGACCACTGAAAAGAGTTTGCACACTAAGTGAATAGGATAAAAGCACCTTAGAAAGCAGTCATCTCATTCTGCTCCCTACGTTCAAGAAGAGGAGTTTTGTTCTTGTAATTAAATTAAAACCCTTTATGAACTATCAACATCAATATATATGACACGCCTCTCTCTCTTCATATGTCTTTATTTGTCTGCTTGAACTATTTATGCTGCTGTGTAAGATCATCCATTTCTGAGTGGAAATGTAAAATGACTGTAAGAGGTCCCTTAAATCTCTTTCCCACACTAAGTAATCCAGGGGCATTATGCTTCCCTTATAAAGTTCATCTTCCAGCTCTTATCAGCTTTGTGCTTGTCATCTCTCCCTTTTTCAGTTCCTTATTAGAGTTCTTTTAAGAGTCAGACAGACCACCATCACCTATTGTACAATTAAATGCTTACAACAAGGAATAGATACCTGAATTAGAATATTTGAAGACATTTCCCGAGATAAACACTGAGGTCCAAATTATATATCTCGTTTGGCACTCAATGACAATTTTTGCAAATGAAAACAGATTTGTTGGTAAAAGAAAAACTGATACCTCAGTATAACCTCTGCTGGGGTGTAGGACACTTCTAAGTGCTTTAAAGAAATTATCATATTTAACCATCATCAAAAGACAAAAAACAAACTACTATTATTAGTCTTATTTTACAAATAAATTTGCAGCCCAGAATGGCTAAACACTTACCCAAGGTTAGTCACTCTGCCAGTGAGCTGAGGTTTGGATTAAAGTATCGTACATAGGAATCACCTGTGAATCTTGTTAGAAAGCAGATACTGATTCAGAAGATCTGAGGTAGGGCCTAAGGTCCTACATTTCTAACAAGTTTCTGAGGGATGCTAATCTCTGGTCCAGGGACCACACTGTGCATATCGTCTCCAAGACCCTCCCAGCCTCCTTCTTTACTTTGAAGTGTAATACATTGTTAAACTTCTGTGCTTCTTCTCTTTAATCTACCCTTACAACATGATGGTTTTTCTCTTTTTGGTCAATTGTTCCAGTATTCTTGCCTGGGAAATCCTACGGACAGAGGAACTTGGCAGGGTCCAGTCCATGGGATCGTAAAGAGTCGGACACAACTGAGCAACTAACACTTTTACTTTTGTTTTGGGAAAAAAGTATACAGAAATACTTTTCTACTGTGGCTGACTACTGAAGTCATAACAACTAGCAAGTATTACCTGTAGGGATGGGGAATTTATATTGGAAGAAAGTCCACAGAAAAAAAATGAACAACCATATTTTGTCTCTGCTACTTTCAAACAGATATCCATCCTCATTTTTAAGCCTTAAGTCTGCAGTATAACTTCTAAACTCAGTTTAACATTGTAGACCATTAGCTATGGCCTTGGGACAAGAAGAGTTTACTCTGGCTTACAGGGTAAAGCATCTGCCTGCAATGCAGGAGACCCGGGTTCGATCCCTGGGTCGAGAAGATCCCCTGGAGAAGGAAATGGCAACCCACTCCAGTATTCTTGCCTAGAAAATCCCATGGACAGAGGAGCCTGGTAGGCTACAGTCCATGGGGCTGCAAAGAGTCGGACACAACTGAGTGACTTCACTTCACTTTGGGGATAAGCACCCTCACCAAAGATGCAAGCACTTTTTAATGAAGGATGAAAATATGACTAATACAATAACTCAAAGTAAAAATCAAGTGATTTCCATAAAATATTAATACTATTCATGACTAGAGTAAAAAAGGAGAGTTCTTATAGAACGGAATCACATCTAACATTTTAAGGTAAAACTGGAAAAAGTAGTAGGAATATCTCATTTCTTCCCTCTTTGAAAATGACTAGGGCTACTGCTCACAAATGTAAATTACTGCACAGAGAAAAATTAAGTAACTTCTATGTGCAGGTTTATTATCTAAACCCAGCAAATGCTGCAAAGACTCAGGGTAATAAAGCGTTTTATGAACAACTTCACTTCACTGGTTCCTAATATAATTGAGCTTATGTGAACTGTTTAGCAGAATGGCATTTTAAAAACTGGTAAAGAACCAGATTATCTGCCTGACCCTCCATTCAAGAAGTTATAGAGAAATAGCCCAAAATATTCAAGGAGAAAAGTTTTACAGTGTCAATAAAATCAAGGAGTCAAGTTTCTGATTTACTATTTTTAAACAATATTGACCACTGAATACATTAATCCAAGAGGACACATTTAAAAGAATAATCCCTGAGACCTAGGATTTTATCTACATATGCTTAACAACAGAAAACTGAATCTACTATAAAATTCAAAAGTAATGAGCTGAAGAGCCAATGATTTCTATTCTATTCTTTGACTATTTTAAGCAATTCCACAAGGAGGCAGAAGCTTTATATATTCAGTCCATCTAGTAGTGATTTTTTATTTTTGAAAAATCAGTCTTAGATAAATCAATTCACCCATGTCTGCACTGGAAGGGAATATACCATCTTATGGACAAAGGCACAGCATCTAAATGGGGTTCACAGATGGTGCTAGTGATAAAGAACCTGCCTGCAATGCAGGAGACATAAAAGACGTGGGTTCGATCCCTGAGTCAGGAAGATCCCCTGGAGGAGGGCATGGCAACCCACTCCAGTATTCTTGCTTGAAGAATCCCATGCACAGAGGAGCATGGTGGGCTATGGTCATGGCATCGCAGAGTCGGACATGACTGAGGCAACTTAGCACGCACGGACACAAAGCATCAAAATATAACAGGATATGTTCAGAAAATTAAGTCAGTGTACATAGCCAGAAAAAACATTTTTTAGGGGTAAAATTAAAGTTAAGTACAATGGGATTTCTAATTCCAGACAAGATGAAGTAAGCATAATTTACCCTATTTGTCTCATTAAGTATAGTTAAAAGTGTGGTCATGATATACAATATAAAGGTAAGGAGACTCTAAAAGATGGAGAGATGGTAGACTGGCTGAGAGCCTCAGAACCTGGGGAACAACGCAGAGGAGAGTTGCCTAGTTTTGTTTTCACTTTGTATATCTGGGACTGTGTTGTAGAAAACAATTCAGAAATCCCAACTGCCACTGACAAAAAGAAAATCCAAGAGAAGCTTACTTTCATCAGCCAAAAAAAAAAAAAAATGGGGTGGGGGTGGGGGTTGGTGGGAACCTAGCAAAGATGAAAGGCTTTTAGGTAAGAACTGCCTGACTTGAGCCAAACATCACATAAATGACTGCAATGCCACCACCACCTCCATCAGCAAAGGCTCAGTGAGGAGCTCAGACTTCTACTCCCTCTACTCCCCACCCCTCTCTGCTGGAGGGGGTCAGAGAAGACTGACGTTAATGACTCCTTCCCCAGCTTCTTCACCCTCATGATTATTAACAGAGATCTCTTGGCTTGAAGTTCCACTCCCATCTACCTTTAATGAGACATCCCTCCCTGCTGGGGTGATGTCAGAGGAAGTTGAATGCAAAGCCAAGAATTTCATGACATATCAGCAATATCAGTGGAGGCCAATTGGGAAGCCGCTGTCCATAGCTAGGGTGGTATCAGCAGAGCTCTAGTACAGTGCTGAACTTCTATCCCTTATCCAGCAGTAATTACATGCCCACCTCACCCTGGCGAGGCTGAGTAGAGACCCTGAACTTCCACCTTCACCTAAAAGTTATGAGGTGGAGTCTCCTTTCACCACTGCTGTGATGTCAGAAAAAGTCTGCTAAAAGAGATTATATAAACAAAACCACAACATAATACCTACCCAAAATGTCTGGAACACAGTTAAAAATCATTTGTAATACCAAGAATCCGGATAATCTAAACCTGAATTAGAAAAGACAATCAACAGATGCCAGTACTGAAATGATACAGATTTTAAAAGTGCAATCATGAAATGCTTCAACAAGCAATTACAAACATGCTTAAAACAAATGAAAACAGTCTCAGTAAAGAAACGGAAAATAGAAAGAACAATCAAATGGAAACTTAAGAACTGAAAAATATAAAATCCAGAACAAAAAGCTTCCTGGATGGGCTCAACAAGAGAAAGGAGTGGACACAGGAAAGAATTAGTGAAGCTGAAGACAGAACAATACCTTACCCAATACCTTACCCAATTTGAATATCAAAGAGAAAACAAACAGAAACAGAAAATGAGCAGAGCCTCAGGAATCTGAGAGACTATAGTAAAAGATCCAGCATTCCTGTTACTGAGTCCCGAGTCCCGGAAAGAGATCAGAAAGAGGGTAGAGCTGGAAAAAAATATATGAAGAACTGACACCTGAAAATTCCCCAAATTTGGCAAGAACTGTCAACCTACAGTCAAGAAGTCAAGCAAACCCCAATCCAGATAAACTCCCCCAAATCCATGCCAAGACAGATTATAATCAAACTTTTGAAAACTAAAGACAAAGAAAAATCTTAAAAGCAAGAGAGAAGCAACCTCATTTAAAGAAGAAAAAATTGAATGACAGTTGATTTTCATCCTAAAACATGAAGGCCAGAAGGAAGTGGCCCATTTTGCAAGTGCTGAAAGAAAAGAACTACCTACCCCAGAATTCTGTGTCCAACAAAAATATCCTTCAGAAACACAGGCGAAATTAAGAAATTCTCAGATGAAAGACAACTAAGACCATTTATATCTATTCTAAAAGAGTGGCTACAGATTCTCTAAGTAGGAAAGAATTTTGGAACATCAAGAAGGAAGAATAGAAAGAATACAAATATGAGTAAATAGACTTTCCTTTCCCCTCTTAAATTTTCTGAATTATGTTTGACAGTTGAAACACAAATTATAACATTGTTTGATGTGGATTTAAAAAGACTCACAGTGGAATGGTAATACCTTAAGCAACTGCATCTGCAAGCAATCAATTTACTCATTTTTAAGTACATCCTGTTTCACTGAAAAGGCAGATGGCCAACATGACCTTGTTAAACATTCCCAGCTTCCATCTCAATACATCATCCCTTCATGTCTTCGCATTCAATACATGTTGAATGAATGAGTGAATGAAGAAATGCTTTCTAAGACAAACTTCTCCGCCTGTATCTCTAACTGCACCCCTCTTCTATATGATTCAGGTTCTATTAATTATACTATCTTTCTCATGATCTCAACAGATTTTGGCTCCCTCTCATAAGCCTTCAACTAAGTGCATCCTAAGAAACTCCCTCCTCACATAAAACTATCTTCCTGAGGAGCCAGTTACCATTACCAAAACACTAAAAAATTAATCCATAATCATTATCTCTAATTCTTATGTCCATTTCAATTCTGGCCTAAAACCATGTTTTCCTATCCTGTCATTTTATTTATACTGTGTTCTTGACAAATATCTTCTAATTTATTAATTGTTAAATATAAAAATGACTCAATGGACATGAATTTGAGCAAACTCCAGGAGACAGTGGAGGACAGAGGAACCTGGCGTGCTGCAGTCCATGGGGTCGCAAAGAGTCAGACATGACGTAGCAACTGAACAATTATAACAGCCTGATTTTATCTTCCTTGCTGGCCACTTTTTCCCTCTTCTGGTCTCTTGAGTTATTGACCCATTCAGCTTTTTCTTTATCAAAGTTACTCCTTTTAAAATCTCTTTCACTGACTGGCCCTTACTTTATCCCCATTAAATGCAAATATTCCCTAAGATAATGTCCTAGAACCTGTTCAGTACCTCTTCGCATGATCTTATATAATACACTGGCTCAAATTCAATACATATGCTGGTGATCCCCAAGTTTCTGTTTTTCAACTAGTGCAGCAAAGTGACTAAGGTTCTATAGCAGTAGAGTATATGCACATATTTGACCCTATATGCTTTATAAAATGTAGGTAAGATAATTGTTAAACCTCTAATTTCTCAAATCATTTTTACTATTTTCAAATCATAATGTTGAGTTTTTACATTTAAATAACCGAAGTTAATATGCTCCAAAAGTTTTCATCCTACTATCATGTACAGTACCATCACAATGTTGTTGAATGATGTCACTTTTTATTTTAAAATGCTAATACATACCAGTTTCATGTGAAGGCAACATGAAATTTACTAAACAATAATATTGCATAATCAGTTCCTGACTTGATGACACTTTGAAATGAATCCAAAATGACATATGCTATACTGCAAGTGAAGTAAGTTAGGGTACCATAGACAACAAAAAGAAATCACATTGAATAAAATTAGGACTATGTTATCCATCAATATAAAATTTCTTCTTTATTTACAACTAGTATCAATAAGATGACAGTAATATTCAGTTTTGTAACCCCCAAACGAATTGTTTTCTAGAGCCATCTATACCATTTGTGCAACAACTGCTTTAAAATGACTTAAAAGCAATGACTCTCCACTCTGGACTTTCACACAGGTGTTAGGTGTCGATTATCTGACATTCCCTTTGCATACCAAGTCCCAAACAACCAAGGAAGTCACTCTGCACATCTTTTGTCTGGCACATCCCTTCAATTAAAAAAAGGGCTGTATGTATAGATGCAAATGGGCCACGATGCCTGTAACCAGCAGGCACTCCAAGTAGCATCAAATTCTGATGGGGCTCAGGGAAGTACATGTGCTTTGGCATCATTTCTAGAGATGGCTCCTGGAATAAAATCTGAGACTGTTCTAGCTCTAGGAAACGGTAGAGGATTTTTTAATTTATGTATTTTTCAATCCAACTGCCAGCAAAATCTCCTTTTTAATAAGCAGTAAGAGTTATGATAATGTTGCTGAAAACATTCACGCCCCAGAATACAAACATAACCTCTCAGCTATATGCTTCACTTTCTATCATATACAAGAAATCTGTTAAAAACGAAATGCTAGCTCCACTGGGTGGCACACGACTAAGACACAGGAAGGGTTATTCCTAGTACTAAAAATTATTCTGCCTTTTGTTTCCTCATTAAAAATATATATATATATTTAGATTACAAAATTAAAACAAATAAAAGTAACACTGCATAATTTAGCTGTCGTTTTCTACCAAATTGCTTATAACTGTAACCATAAAATGATAATAATCTACCATATGTGCAGCTGCAAAACTAAGAAAAGCACTGGTCAGTGCTGCTGCGAAATGTGAACCTACTACTCCCCCTGGTGACTGTGCAACTGAATTGCAATAAAATAAAAAGTTTTTTATTTCTCCAAGTGTCAAGTTTTACATAGTTAGTTCTAATGCTTGTTTTGAACACACAAATTTGTTTCACTACATTTTATGTATTTGAAAATAACTTGAGCACAAGGTGACTCTCACCCATGAGACACGCTAGATGCAGGCAGAAAATGGCAGCCAACTAGAAATATACAAAAACACACCAACATGCCTCACACCTCAAACATCTACCAGCTAAGGCAGTTTACCCAGCGTTATGGCCACACCCACCCACATCTAGTGTTAAGACTTTCCATCCATCTCAGTAACTGTTCCTCGACCACTTTACACATACCTCAGAAGCTACAGTCCCTTCCAGTGTCTACTTTCACCAGCACTGGCTGCTCAGGATCAGTCATGTCGACTCTTTGTGGCCCCAGGGACTGCAGCCCGCTAGGCTCCTCTGTCCATGGGATTTTCCCAGCAAGAATACTGGAGTGAGTTGCTAAGCCCTCCTCTAGGGGATCTTCCACTAGCATTCTTCAGGTATTTTCAAGGTAAAGTGCCATATTTATTGCAGTATTTATGCATTTGGGGCTTCTCTGGTGGCTCAGATGATAAAGAATCCACCTGTAATGCAGGAGACCTGGGTTCAATCCCTAAATCGTGATGATCCCCTGGAGAAGGGAATGACTACCCAGTCCAGTATTTTTGCCTGGAGAATTTCACGGACAGAGGAGTCTGGCAGGCTATAGTCCCACAGGGTCACAAAGGGTCAGGTATGAATGAGTAACTAACACAGAGACATCTTTATTCATTTATTAACTATAAAAAAGGGTTGCATTGATGAACTTTTTGAGTGTTGTGCCTCTAAATGTATTTTTTTCCCATAAGTGTGGTTTTGGAGGCACGATTTTGCAGTGTGATTTTTAGGAACATGTGGTGCTGCAGAAGACTCTTGCGAGTCCCTTGGACTGCAAGGAGATCCAACCAGTTCATCCTAAAGGAGACCAGTCCTGGGTGTTCATTGAAAGGACTGATGCTGAAGCTGAAACTCCAATACTTTGGCCACTTCATGCGAAAAGTTGACTCATTGGAAAAGACCCTGATGCTGGGAGGGATTGGGAGCAGGAGGAGAAGGGGACGACAGAGGATGAGATGGCTGGATGGCATCACCGACTCAATGAACATGAGTTTGGGTGAAATCTGTGAGTTGGTGATGGACAGGGAGGTCTGGTGTGCTGTGATTCATGGGGTCACAATGAGTTGGACACGACTGAGGGACTGAACTGAACTGAACTGATGTCTTCTTTTAGCAGAACTGTATCATAAGTAGTAAAATGCATGCCTCTACTATATTTGTGTATAGGACAAGAGTAATCATAATTATCTAAGTTTTGTAACTTAAAAACATGTTTTACGTGTTTATTTTCATGGGAGTATTACTTTTTCTATTTCCTTTTAGAAAGGCTCTCTTCTCTGTTATAAACCTTTATTAAGAAATCAGGAAGGAAACATTTTATATACATATGTGACACAAAATTTATTATGCGTACATATACACACACACACTGCCATTTTTCCTATTCAAGCTATTAATCACACAAAATAATCTGTGCCGCTACCCTGCCTTGACAACCACATCTGGTATCTCAGCTGATACCACTGCACTGGAATCAACTGAGAGCTTTTAAGAAATGGAAAATCCCAAGACCCTCTCCGGGTATGGGTCAGTCTGCATGTTCTCAAGCCACACAGGTGACTGATGTACACGTTACAGTCTGAGAAGCAATGGTGTGAACTACTTTGACAAAGGCCCAGGCTCCATTTCCACCTATTTTGCACTTCTATAGAGTTAAGAAAAACAGCTTTCCTGCCACCAAAGTATAGGTCTTTTACAGTGAATTAACTGGAATGCTTATTTACCAAAAAAAAAAAAAAAACAAACTGCTACTGTTTTGTTAGTCTTTCTAACTTTATTAGAACACAATTTGCTTGGATCACAATGGATAACAACAGAGAGAATGGCCACAGAAGATAAACAAGATAAAATATGACTAAATATTAATTCCTAAAAAGGCAGGATGTTATATATACGTAAGTTTTTATATATAAAATATAAAACTTTTTTCATTTACGTTGTGTAAAACAGCATGTGTACAATAAAAACTCTAGCAACTCATGCTATGTCATATGCCGGAGACATACATATTTCATTAGACAAACATTTAACTACAGAGTTAATGTTTCTTCCCCAATTGTATAAAAAAGCACTAAACTGAGTGTCCTGGTTTCAGTGACTTACAATCTACAGAAGAAATGGTTTAATAATGGTACCTTTATAAGATCTGCTATGATGGGGTTATTTATCACAGATTTTTACTGTAAACCAGTATATAACTCATTAACATACGTATATTGCCATATAATAAGTGCCAAGCACCCAGAAATTCTCTGGTAAAATATTCCCTGTTCTCTCAGCTATCTCCACTGACACCTAAATAGGCACATAAAGCATACACTTGACACAGACTAGCCTGGCTGCTTCATGGGGACAAGGGGCTGCAAAGCACTCAGCCTCCACTTTGTCTACTGTGTGTGTGCATACTTTCATTTTTTAACTAAAGTATGTGTGACATATTACATTGTATAAATTTAAGGTGTACAAAAATGTTAATTTGATATGTTTACATATATTGTAATATGAGTGCCTTATAGGGAGAGTTAGCACCTCTATCATGTCAGGTAACGATTATTTCTTTTTTGTGGTGAGAATAACTAAGATCTATTCTCTTGGCCAAGTTAATAATTATAATATAGCTTTGTTATCTAAATTCACCACACTGTGCATTAAAGCTTCAGGACTTCTTTCTCTCCCAGTCAGAAGTTTTCCTCTTTATTTGATCTGTTTCTTACAAGTCCATAACAAAACCAAACCAAACTAAAATGAAAACCCCAACTAATCAACTATATGGTTCCAGATAACATAAAGTATCAGATGGTCATATGCTATCTCGAATGGCAAAGACAGCGTTATCTGGGTAGCTATTCACAAGTGGGCAGATGCCCTTTCCCTTAAAACATAAACTGAAAGGCTTATACCAAAGAAGCTCCAAATTTGCAGTTTTTAGTAAGTGACTTCAAGTCTGGATAAATGGGAAAAGGGAAGAGGAGAGAAGAATAAAGGAAAATGCATCAAGGAAGAAGATATGTATGCTCAGGCAAGAAAGACTGGCCAATAAAGGTTAACAATAAACAAAAATGCAAAAGTAAAACAAATGTAAATTTCCTCCTAATTTACCAGGAGAACTACAATGTTTTGCTTTTCTCAGGAAGATAAGGGTACAAATTCTTCACCTGACAAGTTGAAATTCCAGAGATAAGCAGTATTAAATATCAGATTCCGCAAGAGAGGAAAAACAAAAGGAACTATGCTAGGCCATAAAAGCACAACAGATTAAAACAGACAAGGGAGACTGTTTGGACCTAGAGATTTCATTTAGGGTGGATAATTTTTATGTAAACTTTGTCAAACTTCTTCTGAAGGTCCAAATAGTTTTCATATTTTGTGAGCCATTACAATAACTGAACAGCTCTGCCACTGCAGTGTAAAAGTAGCCATAGATAATACGTAACCAAATAAGCATGGCTGTTTTCCAAACAAGCTTAATAAACAAAAGTGGGTATAATCTGGATTTGACCTGCAGGTTGCAGTTTGCAAAGAGCCTAGCTGAGAACTAGAAAAACTATGGCTGTAAATTTCCTTGGATTTTAAGAGAAATAGAAATGATGAATGAGAATCACTTGGACTCCAGCAGGAAGTGGTCTCTAAGATGAGTGAGACTGGTTTTGAGAGTGATGAGTCTTTTGAAAATTAACTTGGACTAATATTAAATAAAACCACATAGTTGTTACAGATTTACTTTATCATATTGCAATGACATTTACTTTTCCTTTCCCTAAGCTTCCTTCTTGTTACTTTCATTGATTTACTAAATAAAAAAACAAATTACCACTGGAAGTGACAGCCAGAGCAATCAGGTAAGAAAATGAAATATAGATGGCCCTCCACATCCACGGGTTCTGTATCTGAGAATAGAGGGTCAATTATACAACGCTCTTGTATATGAGGGACTTGAGCATCTATGTTATCGACAGGGATTCTAGAACTAATCCTCCATGGATAATGAGAGCTAACTGTAAAAGGCATCCCAATCAGAAAGGAAGAAGCAAAATTCTAAAGGTGTCACCAAAAAAATATAAGAACAAATAAGTTCAATAAAGTTACAGGATACAAAATCAATATACAAAAATCTGTTGCATTTCTGTACAACAGTAACAAACTATCAAAAAGAGAAATTAAGAAAAAATAACTGCATTTACTATAGCATGAAAAAAGAATAAAACACTTAGGAATAATTTTAATCAAAAAGGTGAAAGGTCTGTATACTGAAAACTATAAGAAATTGATGAAAGAAAATGAAGAGGAAAATGAAAAGTATTCCATTTCATAGACTAAAACAATTAATATGGTTAAAATGTCCATACTGCCCAAAGCAATCTGTAGATTCAGTGCAATCCCTATCAAACTTTCAATGGCATTTTTCACAGAAATAAAACAATCATAAAATCTGTATGGAACCACAAAAGACCCAAAATAGCCAAAACAATCTTGAGAAAGATGAACAAAGTTAAAGGCATCATGCTCCTTGATTTTAAACTATATTACAAAAGTATCATAATCACAACAGTATGGTGATTAACAGTATGGCATAAAACCAAACACATGGGGACTTAACTGGTGGTCTAGTGGTTAAGAATCTGCCTGCCCATGCAGGGGACATAAGTTCAATTCCTGTTCTGGGAACTAAGATCCCACATGCCATGGAGCAACTAAGACCATGTGGTCCATGCTCTATAGTCTGTTCTTCTCAACAAAAGAAGCAACCACAATGAGAAGTCCATGTACCGCAACTAGAGAGTAGCCCTCAATCGCTGTAACTAGAAAGAGTTTGCATGCAGCAATGATGATCCAGTGCAGCCCAAAATAAATATTTATAAAAAAACAGACACACAGATCAATAGAACAGAATACAGTGTCCAGAAATAAACCCATGAATATATGGTCAGTTAATTTATGATAGAGGAGCCAAGAATACACATGGGAAGAGGATAGTTTCTTCAATGAATGGGTGTTGGGGACACTGGAGAGCCACATACAAAACAATCAAACTGAACCATTATCTACCTTACACCATACACAAAAATCAACTCAAAATGGATTAAAGACTTGACTATAAGACCTGAAACCATAAAACTCCTGGAAGAAAACACAGGGATAATCTTCCTGACATTGGTTTTGGCAATGATGTTTTGGATTTGACACCAAAGACAAAAACGTGAAGCTATACCAGACTTAAAAACCTTCTGCACAGCAAAAGAAACCATCAGCAAAATTAAAAGGCAACCTATGGGATAGGAGAAAATATCTACGAACCACATACTCAATAATGGGTCAATATCCAAAATACACAAGAACTCAGGGGGTGGTCCTAAGATGGCGGAGGAATAGGACAGGGAGGAAATAGAACTGCCTTATGACCCAGCAATCCCACTGCTGGGCATACACACGGAAGAAACCAGAATTGAAAGAGACACGTGTACGCCAATGTTCATCACAGCACTGTTTATAATAGCCAGGACATGAAAGCAACCTAGATGTCCATCAGCAGACGAATGGATAAGAAAGCGGTGGTACATATACACAATGGAGTATTACTCAGCCATTAAAAAGAATACATTTGACATGGCAGCACCAATGTCAGAAGACAGATCAATGTCATGTATCTTCACTTATACAGAAACTCATTAATTTGCAACCCAGACTTTGTGTTTCTTATTGTCCTATTTCCAATTTTGTATCCTATTTTTATGAAAGGAAAAAAAAAAAAACCTGCTGAACAAGTTCTTGTCAGTTGTTTTCTTAGAAAAAAAACTTGGATGCTGTTGTGATGATAATTCTGAATTTAGCTCAATATCTATATGTAAAGCTCTGAAATCCTTCAGACTTTCTGAATCATGAAAGGAGGATTGCATAGTTTGAAGTAATACTTAAGTATAATTTAAATATTAATAAATTTAACATTTATATGTAAAAACAAAAAAAAAGAATACATTTGAATCAGTTCTAATGAGGTCGATGAAACTGGAGCCTATTATACAGAGTAAAGTAAGCCAGAAAGAAAAACACCAATACAGTATACTAACGCATATATTGGAGAAGGCAATGGCACCCCACTCCAGTACTCTTGCCGGGAAAATCCCATGGACGGAGGAGCCTGGTAGGCTGCAGTCCATGGGGTCATGAAGAGTCGGACACAACTGAGCGACTTCACTTTGACTTTTCACTTTCACGCATTGGAGAAGGAAATGGCAACCCACTCCAGTATTCTTGCCTAGAGAATCCCAGGGATGGGGGAGCCTGGTGGGCTGCCGTCTATGGGGTCTCACAGAGTCGGACATGACTGAAGCAACTTAGCAGCAGCAGCAGCAGCAGCAACGCATATATATGGAATTGAGAAAGATGGTAACGATAACCTTGTATGCGAGACAGCAAAAGAGACACAGATGTATAGAACAGTCTTTTGGACTCTGTGGGAGAGGGTGAGGGTGGGATGATTTGGGAGAATGGCATTGAAACTTGTAATATCATATAAGAAACGAATTGCCAGTCTAGGTTCGATGCAGGATACAGGATGCTTGGGGCTGGTGCACTGGGATAACCCAGAAGGATGGTATGGAGAGGGAGGTTCAGGATTGGGAACACGTGTACACCCGTGGTGGATTCATGTTGATGTATGGCAAAACCAATACAATACTGTAAAGTAAAAAAAAAAATTAAAGAGTTTCATTCTCAAAAGAAAAAAAAAATACACAAGAACTCATACAATTCAATAACAACAACAAAAACCCGAATTAAAAAATAGGCAAAGAGCCTAAATAGACCTTGTTCAAAAGAAGATATACCAATGGCCAAAAAGTACACAAAGAGGTGCTCAACACCACTAATCATCATGGCAATGGAACGATCCCTTATTTGTGGGCAGAAACATGAATATCAGTGGCACAGAAGGGTAATTATGGGACTGGATTATAATCAAAATCTAGGGCTTCCCAGGGGGCAATGGTGGTAAAGAACCCACTTGCTAATGCAGAAAACATAACAGTCAGGGGTTCAAACCCTGGGTCAGGAAGATCCCCTGGAGAAGGGCATGGCAACCCACTCCAGTATTCTTGCCTGGAGAATCCCCTGATCCCATGGACAGAGGAGCCTGATGAGCTATGGTCCACAGGGTGGCAAAGAGTCAGACACGACTGAAGTGACTTAGCACACATGCAAATCAAAAGCTGTATCAAACAAAATGATTTAAACACAGAGATTAGGAAAATCCTGCAAAGCTGGAAAAACAAAGAAGAGACTCGATTTGTCCATCACTTCATCTCCACTGTAGAAAATAAATGAAACTGGCCAAATTAAAGAAACCCTGCTTCGTTTTTCTTTCTTATTCTTGTACCCTCAATATTTGACTGAGTTCCTGGTGCTCTGTACTGAAGTCTAGACATCTGTCCCTCTGAGGTAAAAACAAATGAAAACGGCATTAAAATACCTAATGCAGACATAAAACATATATACTGGAGTCCTGAAAATCCAAGGGTGAACATACTTTGATCATTTTTATATACTGATTAAAAAGTAGAATCTGAAATCAGTCCCAATATCATTAACAATTTTCATCTTCTACTAATTTTGCAGGCAAAACTCACACAAGACAGAGCACCTCAGCTTTGTTCCTGTTTCTGAGCTCAGAGCAAGTGCTTCAGAATGTGCTGTGGGGCCATTTTCCCACATTCACTGTTGAATCTAATTTCCCTTTCAGGGCTTTGAAAGTGAAAGTTAAAGTATTAGTAGCTCAATCGTGTCCCACTCTTTGTGACCCCACAGACTGTAGACCACCAGGCTCCTCTGTCCATGGAACCCACCAGGCAAGAATACTGGAGTGGGTTAACATTCCCTTCTCCAGGAGATCTTTCCGATCCAAGGATCAAACCCAAGTCTTCTGCATTGCAGGTGGATTCTTTACTGTCTGAATCACCAGAAGTTAGGTAATTACAATAAATGTCAGTAACAGAAATACTTGAATAAAACTTGTAAACTTTTTTAATGAAAATCAAAAGATTATTATAAATGTTTATGGTCACTAAGGTGTCTAATATGGTCCAGGTCATAAAGATAATAAGATTATAATCATAAATTCACTTTCAAAAAAACTTACTTTTGTTCATACTATATATATTTTCTCCTATCCTCCCTTGGTAAAATAAACTGATAGAATAGTTACATCATGGATATAAAGTAAGGAAAGGGGCATTACTTTCAAATGCATATGGTTTAAATTTTTTATAACTGATTTTCTTAAATTATACATCACACTTTCTGTGTAATATAATATGCAAGGTGGAATTCTAAGGAGCAAAGCCATTCTTAAAGCATATATATAAGTGTGAATAAACTGTTACATGTTAAAACTACAATTAAAAAAAATAAAACAGCTAGGCTTGGTAATCTTCAAAAATTTATATGACAATATAGATTCCCTAAAGCAAAGAACAACAAAAACACTGCAAAACAAAAAATTATTTACTACTTTATTTTAAAACAAAACCTAGAGAATAAATGAATATTTCACAATTCTGAAAGTCAGAGAAAAACAAATCTTCAAATATGTCATCAGGCTAAGCTACCTCAACAGTGAGGCCAACCAGAAGCAGAAGTCCTCTTAACACTTGCAGAGAAAAAGGTCAAGATGTCTTGAACTGTCTCTGTAAATCCAAGTCCTAGCCAAAAGATTTCATCATTTGAGGTTTCTGCCGATTGTTTTTTCTTTTTCTTTTTTTGCTTTTTCACTGGATTCACACTGTAAAGAAAAATCCATGTGACAGGATGTACCATCAGTGAGGAAATACACATAGTGGCATAAACATAAAGGCATTGCTGCTGCTGCTAAGTCACTTCAGTTGTGTCCAACTCTGTGTGACCCCATAGATGGCAGCCCACCAGGCTCCCCCATCCCTGGGATTCTCCAGGCAAGAACATCGGAGTGGGTTGCCATTTCCTTCTCCATTATGAGATAGCGAAAACTGGTAACTCTGATGAAGTATAGGGTCTCAACTTTGGAAAGAATTTTTTTTTTAACTTTAATACTAGCAATTATTGTGAGTTGCTATGGAACTATTATAACATTGAAACTCTACCATAATATTCAGATTCATTTTGAATGGCATCTTTTATTCATCCTATATTTAAAATAGGAGAACTAAAGAAAAATTGATTGGTCATTGCTTTGATCTGATGTAATAATCTATAGAACACTAATTATGAAGTGGATTCCATATCTGCAGGCAGAGTACAACAGGCGGTCCATTCTTTTAATACCACAGATTCAAAGTATTTTGGTGCACAGCTCACCTCATCACACAGCATACTTTATAACATCCCTTTGTGAGACTCAACATGCCTATTAAAAATAAACTCCTATCCATTCATTTCAGCACTGCTACTACTATTTTAAGTGAGTGAAGTCGCTCAGTCGTGTCTGACTCTTTTCGACCCTGTGGACTATAGCCCACCACGCTCCTCCTTCCATGGGATTTTCCAGGCAAGAGTACTGGAGTGGGTTGCCATTTCCTTCTCCAGAGGGTCTTCCCAACCCAGGGATCGAACCCAGGTGTCCCACATTGTAAGTAAGACGCTTTACCGTCTGAGCCACCAGGGAAGTCCTCTATTTTAAAACCTACTACTATTAGATTCAAAGTTAGAAAAGGCAATTCTATATGTGAGGTAATTTTTCTTAGAACTATTTAACTCGTATACAAAAGAGATATCATGATTATAAGGGAGGTCCACTTTGCTTAGAATGCAGGAAATTTTGAGAGAATGTTGCTCCCACACTAACAGTGAGAAACAGCCAGGGAATCTATAGAACTATTTTGGGCCCATCAGAGTTCAGGTCACAAGATAATCAAGTGAAGTGAATTCCAAAGGGTGACAAGCCTCTTTAAGGACACAGAACTCAAAGGAAGTGGTGGTCATCATGAAAAGCAGATAAAGAACACCTGAAAAATTAAAATAAAATTTTAATAAAGGTGGTTGTGTACATGCTCAATCACTTCAGTTATGTCCAACTCTTGGCGACCCTACAGTCTGTAGCCCACCAGGCTCCTCTGTCCGTGAGATTCCCCAGGCAAGAATGCTTGAGTGGCTTGCCATTTCCTCCTCCAGGGGATCTTTCCAACCCAGGGATCGCACACACATCTCCTGCGTCTCCTGCATTGCAAGCAGATTCTTTATTGCTGAGCCACTGGGGAAGCCCCAATAAAGGCTGAGTGTGGGCTAATGTGACAGCTTACACATCCCTGGGAGCACCAGACACAGGACAGTATGTACTCACTCACCAGCTCTTTCACACAGGCCCCTATCAGAGTCTTATAAGACACATTAATGAAGCAAGAGACCTAAGAGAATCCCCATTAGTGATGCATATGTACAAACTGCCCTCTTCCTTGTTACATGTCTTATACAAAGCAAAAGCTAGAAACTTCCAGGGGGTCAGGAAACACTCCTGCCCTACCTATACCCAGAGACCAGAACATTAGGAAAACTGCCAGTATCCCAGAACCCACAATAAGCACAAGGTAGCAGAAGACCATCACTGGAGAAATTTCAAGTACAGTAATAAGACACAAATCCAACTCAACAACTGACTGGAATGACTCAAAGTGGATACTAACTGCCTGCCTGATAGAGGAGAGAGGTGCCATTTCTGAGCATAAATACTGTTTACCTCAGTCTCCAGTATTCTTTAACACACAATGTCAGGCATTAAATAAAAGATTAAAAATTTATCCAATGGCTTTATTAGCAGCCTGTACACAGCACAGAAAACAGTCCACTTGGAAGTAAGGTAGCAGAAATTATCCAAAAGGAAACACAAAGAAGATAAAAAGGACAGAGCATTCCAGATCTGTGCTATCATATCAAATATGTGCAACAGGAGTCCCAGAAAGAGAAAAGAGAAGGAGATGGAAGGAATGTCTGAAGAGATAATGAATGGTCAGGAACTTTGCAAAATTAATGAAACACAACAAACCCCAAAGGCTTCTCGGATGGCTCCGCGAGTAAAGAATCTGCCTGCAATGCAGGAGACACAGGAAACATGGGTTCGATCTCTGGGTCAGGAAGATACTCTGGAGTAGGAAATTGCAACCCACTCCAGTATTTTTACCTGGAAAATTCCAGGGACAGAAGAACCTTGGTGAGCTGTAGTCCATGGGCTCGCAAAGAGTCGGACATTACTGAGGATGCATGCATAGGTCATAGGCATAACCATACACAAAAAAAGCCCCAACAACTCCAAACAGGATAAACGTACACACATACACAGATACACGCACACACAAACACATACACACAGACACAGACACACACACACCCCCCTCTCTAGACATATCATAGTCAAATTGCTGCAAATCAAAGCCAAAGGAAAATTTTGAAGAGAGCAGGAAAAATTATTTTAAAGTATTTTAAAAAGCATATCATAGCAGCTATATTCCACACTGTGGCTTGACAGTTAGAAGTAATAAAACAACAGGAATAACTAACACTTACTGAGTACTTATTACATGTCAGAAACTATTCTAAATTTAATACCCCTTTAATACCTTAAATTAATATTGAAGATATTAAATGAGGTACATTTAAAAATTTATTTCACAGATGAAGAAACTGAGATACAAAGAAGTTAAATAAATTCTTCAGGATCACACAGGTAAAATCTGTGGCATCAGGGTTCGGGTTCCAGCAGTATGGCACCAGGGTCCATACTCTTAATCACTCCATCATTCTGTTTTAGTCAAGACCTTTATCTCCACCCCATGATGGTACCATAAACAACCATAATTAATACATCATGAGTACCACTGCCATACACATCTTGCCCCATCTGTGCTCCTAAAAAAGAAAGCAACACTAATGGAAGGAAGAAGAGTAGTTTCTATCATACTGGGGTTGGCCATGAATGTTAGCCTAGTTTATACAATTCCTTCTGAATTGGGTAAATACTTCTGTTCAAGAATAAATCTGGACTTTAAATGTACTGCATGAACTGTTGGTGCTGAACTATAACTACCTGTCCCTACAAGAGTACTCCCTTTAGAGACTACTTCTCTCCTTTAAAGGGCAGTGAACATAAGAGTATCAAGGGAAAATTTATTACTATTTCTAAATTGTCTCTGCTCACAGCAGGCAGTCTTTAGGCAGCAATACTGCCTCAGCATTATGATTAATTTATTTTTAATAAGCTTTATTTTAGAATAATATTAGATTTGCAGAAAAGTTACTACAGAGTTCCCAAAAACCTCTCATCCAGTTTTCCTTATTAATATCTTCTATCACTCTAGTGTATTTGGCACACCTAACAATCCAACGTTGTCACATTACTATTAACTAAACTCCTGAGTTTAATCAAATTTCACTAATTTTTCCATTCATGTCCTTCTTCTAGTCCACAGTCCTATTCAGGATACATTGAGTTACCACATCTCCTGAATTTTCTGTAGTTTGTGACAGTTCCCTTGTTTCCGTGACTTTGAATATTTTGAGGAACAATGACCAGGAACAATGACTCAAATTTTCCAGTTTGAGCTTGTTGAATGCTTTTCTCATTGCTGGAATGGGATGCTGGATTCTGGAAAAACATACCAAAGAGGCAGCAAGTGCCATTCTCACTCCATCCCAGCAGGGGTATCTGAGAGCCACAAGACTCTGGTGATGTGAACCTCCATCGCGTTGTTAAGGTACTGTTTGCTGGGTTTCTTCATTGTGGGGTTACTTTTCCCTTTCATTCCCTATTCTCTGACATGCAAATAAGTGAGAGTATCTTAGGAGCAGAGGATGGAAATTAAGCTCCATCTTTTGAAAGAAGGAGTAACTACATTTATTATTTGAAATTCTTCTATAAGAAAGCATTGTGTCTTCTCCCCCATCTGATGAATTTATATTTAAATTATTACTTAATATGGGGTAAAATGATTAGGCAAAGTACATGCTTTTAGCTGAGATTTCACTCTCTTAAAGCCAAGGAACAAGTTCCTAGTCCACTTTCAGTGAAAAGAAAAGAAACAAAGTTAAAGTGTCACAGCTGAGTAACAATTTTGCCCAGCATCTGTATAACATTAAAGGTAGGAAAGAAGCAAAGATCATCCAAGGAATGCGCTGAATGAAGGAATACAGAATGGGACTTGGTATGTTCATTACTGTGCAACCACAGTGTGTCCATCTGCCTTCTTCTCTCTGTCCCTTCTCCTCTCTTCTCCTTCAAGGTGGAAAGTGAGCATGATGGAAAGAAGAAAAGGAAGTGAGTGAAACTGGTGTTCCTCTTTCCTATAACAATGCAAAGACACTGTGTGCTGTGTTGTCTACTGGATCTGCCAGAATTTACATCTCTAGAGGCCAACGACGTCATGATAACCAGATATGCTAAAATAAGAATTTCAATTATTCTTGATCAGATTATAAATAATTTCTCAGATAATCTATCCTTCCATCCAATCAATTAGACTCCAGAAAACAGAACATCTTGGAACAAGGAGCTCACCTCATGGTAAAATCAATGTGAAAATGCCTAGGAAACTCCACACCCAGAAGACCTGCACTCAAAAGCTACAAAAGATGAGGGTTTCAGAGAAGAACTAAAACAACAAGAGAAAAAGGGGTTCAGAAAACTATTAAAAGGAGAAGAAATCAAAGGGATGAAGAAACAGAAGGAGAAGGAAAACTAGATAACCTTCACAACTATTTCAAAGAAATCATTTGTAAGAAATGTGTTAAGAGTCAATTTTTTTTCAAGCAGGCTAAACTGTAACTACTGTAACTAGTATGAACATATCTAAGGAAGAGTGATCTGTTTGTTCAGTACAGAAATGGCCTCAAACTTTTTTAGTGTCTAGATTTGCCCAGGAAAAAGGTATTTAATCAAACGGTCTGCTAATCACAAATATTCTGTTTCTTTTTCTTGCTCAGCCCAGGCCTACTCTTTCCTGGCTCATAACTCCACTACTGTTCACACGGTTCTAACTGCTCTTAGAATTTCTAACATTCTACCAACACATGTCTTTGCGTTTTCTGGCTTTACCTAAAATCTTCCCTCCCATCTTCTTAACCTTCAATTAAACATAGGCTTCACCTAAAAGTAACCACAATTCTGTAAACTTAAAAAAAAGTTAACTTTAGAATTTATAAGATACTTTTCCTCTTATTCCCTCACTTGACTTTCATAACAGTAAAAATACCACAGTGTATTATCATCTTACAGATGAAGTAAGGGGAACTTATTACGTGGCTGAAGTTACCATAGCTATTTTGTTACTCCTTCACAAAGGAGTAAGACCTTCACAAAGTCACCTCAAATGAAGATCTGAATTCACATGGTAGTTCAGTGTATTGTAATTTCTAATAATACATGAATGAATATGAAAATGCCTAGGAAACGCCACACATATTTCTCCTTCAACAAATTTAAATATATTTTATGGTTCTCCTATATGACTTCTCTGTACAAGTAATTCTTTTGAAATGCTATCTTCCTTCAGCTTCTTCTGACACACTATTAACACTATTCCTTTGTCTCTAGCTATTCCTTCTCATTCTCATTCTAAGGTCCTATCTTTTTACAGCTAATAAAAGTTAGGGTCTGACTGTGGCTTTTACCTCTCTTCATGTTATATGTTCTTCCTGGGCAATCTCACCCAAAGTCTAAGCTTCAATTGTATTCTGACTCCCAGAAGCACATGGCTGGTCCTAAATTATATTCCCAACTCAAGACTCTTATCTTAATTAGATTGAACTTACATTCAAAGTTAATGTGGCAAAAATTAAAGTCATAATCTTTCTATGTTTCTAAAACTTGCTTTTTCCCATATATCTCCTATCCGATCTATCTACATGCCCAATCCAGAAATCAGAGTCACTCAGATTCTGTTGGCTCTGCAACAAATCATCGTGCCTACTCTACCTCTAAATAGCTATCAAGTCAGTCTCCTTCTTTCTATCCTCCTCACCTCTGATGTAGCTCACAGTTTAGCATCTCTCCCACCTGAACTCTTGCTCTACTACACAGTGAGCTTCTGAACACTAATTTCACCCTTTAATCTATCTTTTGTCTTGCTGCTGAAAAGATTCTTTCATAATACCAAGCAGATCAATTTACCAGCCCTACCCTCAATTATCAAAACCAAACACCGAGAGCACCCTCCTGCCCCCAAGCTGACATCCCACAGGGTAAGTCCAAAGGCCTTTGCAACTCAAGACCCTCAGTGATCTGAATTAAGGTTATCCTTCCAGCATCATTTCCTTCCACTTTGCTTTACAACTTCCCTGATGCAACCCATACTTTCAGTAAATAAAACTCCTGAAGTTTCTTAAACACATAATGACAGTGCTATTCAACAGAACTTTCTTGATGATGTACATGTTCTATAGTCATCCTGTCCACTACTGGTCACATGTGGGTAACTGGTGATTGAAAATACAACATGGCAACTAATGTCCTGAGTTTTTTATTTTATTCAATTATAATTAATTTAAATTTACATTGTCACATGTAACTAGTGGCTTCCATTTTATAGAGGGCAACTCTTTATGTTCTCTGTATCTCTGTATCTTGGGATATGTCCTTCTGTCCAGAATATTCCTTTATCTTTCTTTAGCCCTTAATTCCTGGCATGGTAATTTTCTATTCATCTTTCAAGTCTCAATGCAATGACATTTTTTATACTGTCTTCTTTGTCTCATCAACTCTTGTAACCCTTTTCCCCAAAAGAAATACCATTTATCATATTGTGCATATTATGGTCATTCTTTCAAGAAATATTTTTTCAGTATCTGTTATGTGTTAAATGCTGTGCAAGGCCCTGAGAAACAGAAGAAGAAGTAAACATTTTATAGAAAAAGTTTAAGAACATTTAAACATTTAATAAGAAAATCACTGTTCACTGGGATAAACAACTGCAAGCTGATTAACAAGTGCTATACTGCAAGTATCCACGAACACTAGTCTCTGAACAATGCCACACTTGTTTACCTCTCGATGCTTTTTCACATGCTTTTCCTTTTGTCTAACATTCTCTCTTTTGCCTTCTCTACGAGATAAAGTCTTTTGTGCTTTAAGATTCAGGTTAAGAGTCAATTCCTCTGGTAAGTCTTCATTAGTCCCTAGTGAGCCTCTTCTCTGCTCTCTGAAGTCCCACCAGAGGGACTAAAAACAAGGGATACTGGCTCACAATTTATTTTTCTTATAGTACCTTTATTGAACCTGGGTCTCCTGCATTGACAGGAGGGTTCTTTACCACTGGCGCCACTGTGTGTATGTATGTGTATGTGTTATGAAGGGCTTCCCTGATGGCTCAGATGGTAAAGAAGCTGTCTGCAATGCAGGAGGCATGGGTTTGATCCCTGGATCAAGAAGATCCCCTGGAAGAGGGCATGGCAACCCACTCCAGGATTCTTGTCTGGAGAATACCATGGACAGAGGAGCCTGGCGGGCTACAGTCCATAGGGTCGCAAAGAGTCAGACATCACTGAAGCGACCTAGCACACACACAAGCACATATATATATAAAACTCTGACTTTTCACCTGAGTCTTATAGGCAGATTTCCATTTACTATTTTGATAAATGGACATATTCCAAAAGACCTACATGCAAGTCAAACTGACAACATTCAAAACATATTTAACTTATCCAAAAATACCTGAGCCATCTCCTGGGTCCCTGTCTCTTTAGGGGACCAATACCTACAGGAGAAAAAAAATGTTTTGAACATTCTGAAACCAAGTACCATAAATATTAAACAACATTTACTTTTACTCAAAATACTACAGTCACCTATCATTATTTTAATCTTGCACCACTTCTCCTCTTAAATCAAACTAAAGAATCACGACATGACCACTTAAAAAATTTGGTTATATATACTCAGAAGAGTTTTAAACCAAAAAGACATTAATATCTTTCAGTGAGTTTCACAGAGCAAAACCAAAACTACTCAAAAGTTTCTAATATATTACTTTTATTCTGTCTTATCTCATTATTCACAATGCCTATACAAATATAAAATTAAATACAACAAATGATAACAAAATACCAGGAGAAAAAAAAATATGGATGATATAATAGTGTCCCACCACCCAAAATGTATTTGTTCCATTGAACTGTGAAAGTTCCATACAAATGTGAAAGTAAAGAATCATAAATTAACTTAAAATGATGATCAGGAGTTCTACTTCCAACTTCCAGGCTTGTTTCTAATATTAAGTGGAAAAGTATAAAGTCTTCCCACTTAAGTATGAGTGCCAATTTTTCATTAATACCCTAGAAGAGGTTAAAGAAATTCTGTTTATAGTTGGCTACTGCTGCTAAGTCACGTCAGTCGTGTCCGACTGTGTGACCCCATAGACAGCAGCCCACCAGGCTCCTGTCCCTGGGATTCTCCAGGCAAGAACACTGGAGTGGGTTGCCATTTCCTTCTCCAATGCCAGAAAGTAAAAAGTGAAAGTGAAGTCGCTCAGTCGTGTCCGACTCTTCTCGACCCCATGGACTGACTGCAGCCTACCAGGCTCCTCGATCCATGGGATTTTCCAGGCAAGAGTACTGGAGTGGGTTGCTAGTGCAGAGGCATTTATTGGACAGGGATGTTGAATTTTGTCATATTTTTTCTCTATCTATTGAGATAATCATATAATCATATGATATGATAATGAGATAATGAGATATTATATGATATCATATGATATGATAATGAGATAATCATATAATTGTTTGTTTTGGTTAATATGGTGAATTACACTGACTGATTTTGGAATCTTAAATAAATCTTGCATTCTAGAAAAAATTGGTCATGATAATTACATATATTCTATATTGTTCGATTTGATCTGCAAATATTCTGTTGAGAATTATTGCATCTATGTTAATAACAAGGAATACTGGCTTGCAATTTACTTTTCTTGTAGTATCTTCATCAGGCTTTCCTATCAGGATACTGTAAGTAATAATTTGGGAGATTCTAGAAAAAATATCAGAAAAAGCTTGTGTAGCAACATGTGAGGCTTGATTTGCTCAAATCTTGTACACTTCCAGAAGTATCTGATTTTGTGACTGGCTCTTGGGAACTGAACTCTTAGAATGTTCTAAAAAAGTTTTTTGCACATTTGGAGCCTTGAACTGCACTGTACCAATTTGATTTGTCTAGACAGTTTGTGCAAACAACGTGGTATTTATAGTGAATATTTACTTTCAGTAACTACAGTGATCCCTGTAAAAACCCTAGATTATTAGAATCAAGCAAGATTCCCTGGTAGATAATACTTACACATACTGCTTTTGCATAGTATGCTGTTTTTAAAAAATGTAGGTATGGGTATGACTTCTGGTCCTGTGGATCCATCTAGCAAATCACTAAATCTGGAGGTGATCTTGGGGACACCCAACACAGTGTGATACTGGGGGCTGTCAACAGACACTAGCAGTATTTTTTCCTTACATAATTGGCATCATTCAGCAGTGAAGCCATTTGGGCTTGAGATTTTCTTGAAATTTTCTTGAAATTTTAAAGTTTATAGAAAAACTGAGCAGAAAGTTCAGAGAGCTCTTCTACAGAGCCTCCCTTTCGAGTTTCCCCTATTAATGTAGTAACTGAGCGACTGAACTGAACCGAACAGGTTGTATTAATGTGGTACATTGCTACATCTATGAATAAATCTTAACACATTATTTCTAACTAAGATTAATAGTTTACATTAGAGTTCACTCTCTGTGTTGTACAGTTCTATGGGACTTAACAAATGCATAATGTCATATGTCCACCGCTATATCATCATACAAAAGAGTTTCACTGCCCTAAAAATCCCCTATGCTCCATCTATTCATCCTTGCCTCCTTCTCAAAGCCAAGCCCCTGGCAATTATTGATATTTTTACTGTCTCTACAGTTGTGTATTTTCCAGAACTCAACTTTTCAGATTGATTTCTATCACTGGGCAATATGTATGTAAAGTTTTTCATGTCTTAAGGCCTGATAGTGCATTTCTTTTATGAAGGAGTGATATTCCACTGCATGAATATGCCACAATTTGTTTATTTATTTGCCCACTGAACAACTTTTGGTTGCTTTCAAGTGTTGGCAATTGGTTTCTGTGTAGATACAGGTTTTCAATTCATTCAAGTAAACAGCAAGGATATGATTGTTGAACCACATTTTAACACTATGCTTACCTTTCTAAGAAACTGCTAAACTATATTCCAAAGAGGCTGTACCACGTTGCATTCCTACCAGCAACAGTTCTTGTTGATCCACATCCTCGTTGGCACTTGGTACTATCAGTGTTTTAGATTTTAGCCATTCTAATAGGTATGTAATAGTATTTGTTTATGTTTACACTTGCAATTACCTAATGACATAAAATATTGAGCATCTTTTCATAATGCTTATTTAACAACACTGTATCTTCTTTGGTGAGGTGTTGGTTCATATCTTTTGCCAATATTTAAACTTGAGTCCTAGTTTTCTTCAGTTCACTCAGTCATGTCCGACTCTTTGTGACCCCATGAACCACAGCACGCCAGGCCTCCCTGTCCATCATCAACTCCCAGAGTTTACCCATATTTATGTCCATTGAGTCAGTGATGCCATCCAGTCATCTTATCCTCTGTCGTCCCCTTCTCCTCCTGCCTTCAATCTTTCCCAGCATCAGGGTCTTTTCAAATGAGTCAACTCTTCACATCAGGTGGCAAAAGTATTGGAGTTTCAGCTTCAACATCAGACCTTCCAATGAACACCCAGCGCTGATCTCCTTTAAGATGGACTGGTTGGATCTCCTTGCAGTCCAAGGGACTCTCAAGAGTCTTCTCCAACACCACAGTTCAAAAGCATCAATTCTTCAGCGCTCAGCTTTCTTTATAGTCCAACTCTCACATCCATACATGACTAATGGAAAAACCATAGCCTTGACTAGATGGACCTTTGTGGATAAAGTAATGTCTCTGCTTTTTAATATTCTGTCTAGGTTGGTCATAACTTTCCTTCCAAGTAGTAAGCATGTTTTAATTTCATGGCTGCAGTCACCATCTGCAGTGATTTTGGAGCCCCCCAAAATAAAGTCAGCCACTGTTTCCACTGTTTCCCCATCTATTTGCCATGAAGTGATGGGACCGGATGCCATGAACTTAGTTTTCTTACTGTTGAGTTTTAAGATTTCTTTATACATTCTGGGTTTAAGTCCTTTATCAGATGCTTTCATTCTCTTAACAGTGTCTTTTACAGAGAAGTTTTTAATTTTAATAAAGTCCCACTTAATAATTTTCCTTTAATGAATGGTGCTTTTGATGTTATATCTTAAAACTTGTCATACAATCAAAGATTATATAGATTTTCTCCTATCTTCTAGAAGTTTTGCTGTTTTGCATTTTATATTTAGGTGTATGACCCATTATTTTTACAAAAGTTTAAAAGTTTGTGTCTAGATTCATTTCTTTGCATGTGGCTGTCCAGTAGTTTCAGTACCATTTATTGCAAAGACTATCTTTTCTCCACTGAACTGTCTCTGTTCCTTTGTCAAACATCAGCTCACCATATTTTGTGTGGATCTATTTCTGGGCATTCTAATTAGTTTCACTGATCTATTTGTCTATTGCCAATGCTACACTTTCTTCATTACAATAAGTTTATAGTTAGTAAGTCCTGAATTTGGATAGCATCAGTCTTACAACTTATTCTTCTTCAATAATATGTTTGCTCTTCTGGGTCTTTTACCTTGCATAAACCTTAGAATCAGTTTGTAAACACATAAAATAACCTGCTTGGGTTTTAACTGAGATTGTATTGACTCTATAGACCAAACTGGGGATCAATTTCTCCAAAATATTGTCTTCATAGCTGAACATAGAACCTCTGTTTTTTGAGTTCTCCTTTGCTTGCGCTCATCAGAATTTCACTGTTTTCTTCATTTAGATCTTGTATGTATTTTGTTAAGACTTATACCTAGAAATGAATTTCATTCTATTTCTCTTTTTCTCTAGCTGTGAACATATTGATTATTGTTACTATTGTTGTTCAGTCACTTAGTCATTTCCAACTCTGCAACTCCATGAACTGCAGCATGCCAGGCTTCCCTGTCCTTCAGCATCTCCCGGAGCATGCTCAAACTCATGTCCATTGAATCGGAAATGACATCATTTCAGAAATGACATCCTAAAGGAAATCAGTCCAACCATCTTGTCCTCTGTCATCCCCTTCTTCTCCTGCCTTCAACCTTTCCCAGAATAAGGGTCATTTCTAATGAGTGAGTTCTTCGCATCAGGTGGCCAAACTATGAGTTTCAGCTTCAGCATCAGTCCTTCCAATGAACATTCAGGACTGATTTCCTTTACTATTGACTGGTTTGATCTCCTTGCAGTCCAAGGGACTCTCAAGAGTCTTCTCCAACACCACAGTGCAAAAGCATCAATTCTTCGGTGCTCAGCTTTCTTCACGGTCCAACTCTCACACCCATACATGACTACTGGAAAAACCATAGCTTTGACTAGCTGGACCTTTGCTGGCAAAATAATGTCTCTGCTTTTTAATATGCTGTCTAGGTTTGTTACAGCTTGTCTTCCAGGATCAAGCATCTTTTAATTTCATGGCTGCAGTCATCATCTGGAGTGATTTTGGAGCTCAAGAAAATAGTCTCTCACTGTTTCCACTGTTTCCCCATCTATTGCCATGAAGTGATAGGGACTCGATGCCAGGATCTTCATGTTTCTGAACGATGAGTTTTAAGCCAGCTTTTTCACTCTCCTCTTTCACCTTCATCAAGAGACTCTTTAGTTCCTCTTCGCTTTCTGCCATGAGGGTGGTGTCATTTGAATATCTGAGGTTATTGATATTTCTCTCAGCAATCTTGATTCTGGCTTGCACTTCATCCAACCTGGCATTTTCCATGAGGTACTCTGCATCAACAAAGATCTGTCTAGTCAAAGCTATGGTTTTTCCAGTAGTCATGTGTGGATGTGGGAGTTGGACGATAAAGAAAGCTGAGTGCCAGTTAATTGATGCTTCAATTTGGAACTGTGGTGTTGGAGAAGACTCTTGAGAATCCCTTGGACTGTAAGAAGATCAAACCAGTCAAAAGGAAATCAGTCCTGAATATTCATTGGAAGGACAGATGCTGAAGCTGAAACTCCAGTACTCTGGCCACCTGATGTGAAGAACTGACTCCTTGGAAAAGACCTTGATGCTGGGAAAGATTGAAGGCAGGAGGAGAAGGAGACAGCAGAGGATGAGATAGTTGGATGGCAACCAACTCGATGGACATGAGTTTGAGCAAGCTCCAGGAATTGTTGATGGACAGCGAAGCCTGGCATGCTGCAGTCCATGGCGTCACAAAGAGTCAGAATGAGCAACTGAACTGACCTGACTCAACACTGAAGTTAAGTAAATAGGGTGACAATACACAGTCTTGATATACTCCTTCCCCAATTTGGAACCAGTCTGTTGTTCCACACCTGATTCTAACTGTTGCATCTTGATTTGCATACAGATTTCTCAGGAGCCAGGTAAGGTGGTCTGGTATTCCCATCTCTTTAAGAATTTTCCAGTTTGTTGTGATCCACCCAATCAAAGGCTTTAGCGTATATGAAGCAGATTTTTTTCTGGAATTCTCTTGCTTTTTCAAATGATTTTAATTGCTAATTCAATTTTCTAATTCAATTGCTCATTGCTGGTATATAGAAAGCAATGGACTTTCACACAGTAACCTTGTATCATATAACCTTGTTATAAAGGAACCTGGGGGTAGATTCTTCAGAATTTTCTACAGGGACATTCATGTCATCTTTGAACAAAGACAGCTTTTTATTTCTTCTTTCCTAATATGTATACATTTTCTTTTCTTTTCTTGTCTGATTGAACTAGTAACATTTCAAGACTTTAAAACTCCGTAAGAGTTTTAAACTACAAGTTCATTTCTAAAAATATTATAGATAAAGAGCTTGGTGGAATTCCTACCTGTGAAGTCAGCTGGCCCTGGACTTTTGTTTGTTGGGAGTGTTTAAATTACGATTCAATTTTAGTACCTGCAACTGGTTTGCTCATATTTTCTATTTCTTCCTGGTTCAGTCTTGGGAGACTGTACCATTTTAAGAATTTATCCATTTCACGGGAGACCTGGGTTCATTCCCTAGGTTGTGAATATCCCCTGGAAAAGGGAAAGGCTACCTCCTCCAGTATTCTGGCCTGGAGAATTCCATGGACTGTATAGTCCGTCGGTCACAAAGAGTAGGACATGACTGAGCAACTTTCGCTTTCACTTCACTTTCTAGGCTATCCATTTTAGAAGTAACATCTAGAATTGGACATGGAACAACAGACTGGTTCAAAATAGGGAAAGGAGTACAACAAGGCTTATATTGTCACCCTGCTTATTTAACTTATATGCAGAGTGCATCATGAGAAATGCCATGCTGGTAAATCACAAGCTGGAATCAAGATTGCCAGAAGGAATATCAACAGCCTCAGGTATGAAGATGCATGCATGCATGCTAAGTCTCTCCAGTCTTCTCCGACTCTTTCTTTGTGATGCTACGGACTATAGCCCAGCAGGCTTCTCTGTCCATGGGATTCTCCAGGCAAGAATACTAGAGTAGGTTGTTGTGCCCTCCTTCAGGTGATCTTCCCAACCCAGGGATTGAACCTGCATCTCTTATATCTATCTACATTGGCAGACAGGTTCTTTACCGCAGATGATACCACTCTAATGTCAGAAAGTGAAGAGGAACTGAAGAAACCCTCAGTGAAGGTGAAAGAGGAGAGTGAATAAGCTGGCTTAAAACTTAACTTTCAAAAAACTAAGATCATGGCATCCAGTCCCACCACACCATGGCAAACAGAATGGGGGAAAAGTGGAAGCAGTGACAGAATTTATTTTCTCGGCCTCCAAAATCACTATGGATAGTGACTGCAGCCATGAAATTAAAAGACATTAGCTCCTTGGAAGGAAAGGTATGACAAACCTAAACAGCGTGTTAAAAAGCAGAGACATCATTTTGCCAACAAACGTCTGGTTTTCCCATAATCAAAGCTATGGTTTTCCCATAATCAAAGCTATGGTTTTTCCAGTAGTCATGTCCGGATGTGAGAGTTGGGCCATAAAGAAGGCTGAGTGCTGAAGAACTGATGTTTTCAAATTGTGGTGCCGAGGAAGGCTCTTGAGAGTCCCTTGGACAGCAAGGGGACCAAATCAGTCAATCCAATAGGAAATCAACCCTGAATATTCACTGGAAGGACTGATACTGAAGCTGAAGCTCCAATACTTTCGATACCTGATGTGGCAAGCTCACTCACTGGAAAAGACCCTGATGCTGGGAAGACTGAAGGCAAAAGTAGAAGGGGGCAGCAGAGGATGAGATGGTTAGATGGTATCATCGACTCTATGGACATGAATCTGAGCAAACCTCATTAGAGAGTGAAGGATAGGGGAGCCTGGCCTCTTACAGTCCATGAGATCACAAAGGGTCAGATACAACTCAGTGACTGAACAACATAGTTGCTTGTAGTAATCTCTTGGGGTCCTTTGTATTTCTGTGGTGTTGGGTGCAACTTATTTTTCATTCTAACTTTATTGATTTGGCTCCTTTCCCTTTTTTCTTGATGAGTCTGGCTAAAGGTTTACCAATTTTATTTATTTTTTCAAAGAATCAGCTTTTGATGTTTGCTACTATTTTCTTCATTTCTATTTCATTTATATCTTTATGATTCCCTCCCTTCTACTAGATTTGGGTTTTGTCTATTCTTTCTCTAGTTGCTTTAGGCATAAGTTTATGTTGTCTCCTTGAGATTTTTCTTGTAGGATGTCAAATTTATATGCATAGTTGTTCACAGTGATCTCTTAGCATTCTTTTAATATCTGCAGAATCTGTAGAAATGACACCTATCTCATTACAGATTTTGTAATGTTTTCTCTTTTTTGCCTGATCAACGGTATGAGTAAAGTTTTAACCAATTTCATTGCCTTCTCAAAGAACCATGTTGGTTTCACTAATTTTTATCAATTGCTTTTCTGTTTCATTGATTTCCTTCTTGATCTCTACTATATTATTTCTCCAGAAAAGTTCTCATTTCATTTGCTTTTCTTTTTCTACTTTAAGGTGAAGGCTGAGGTTACTGACTCGAGACTTTTCTTCTTTGCTAAAGTAGGTGTTCAGTGCTAAAAATTCCCCTTTAAGTATTGCTTTAACTGCATCCAAGTGATTTTAATACACCATATTTTTATTTTCATTAAGTTCAAAATACTTTCTAATGTACATATCAATTTCTTCTTTGGCTCTTGAGTGTTTAGAAATGAAAAGTAAGGTAAGGGGTGGGGTGGAACTCAGCTGTGAATTTCTACATTACTCTTTGACATTTAAACCAAGATAACAAAAGTATTTTCACTAAATAGCACTTAAACAGTAAAAAATCTGTAACAGGGAACAAAAAGAAAGAGGTCAAAGAAGAGTGCAAAAATATCAGATGAGTTTTACCTCATGAGGTATGTGGGGGTAGGCATGACAATAGGATATTCTTTCAAAATAATTTACATATACAAGTATAAACAAGGGGGTAAGAAAAATGTCCAATACTATGCAAACATTAAGAGTAGAATTATGATAACCAAACCAAAAGGAAACAAGACTCCTTTCAGAGCAATGTGTAAATTGTCTCGGAAATAATCCATTGTGAGAAATATATTTCCAACCTGATTGACTTAAAGGATGAAACCTGAATATAGTCATATGCTCTTTAACTCAACACTTGTGGTCACCATTAAACATGTAACAGTCTAACTTGTTTAGATCTACTGAGCTAAAAAGAAACTTTTCCCTTTTACAAAGGCGTGCATAAAAGGAAGAAATATTACCTCAATGTTTTAGATGTAATCATTTCAGAAGGGCATTCACAGGCCAGCTTACTACATCTGAATCAATGAAAAAGCAATCTACTAAGTGTTAACAGTGGAGAAGGAAATGGCAACCCACTCCAGTATTCTTGTCTGGAAAATCCCATGGACAGAGGAGCCTGGTAGGCTACAGTCATTGGGGTCGCAGAGTCGGACATGACTCAGTCTTAACAGAGAACCACATATAAACCATACAGGGATGAAAACAGGCAGCATTCCCATCAGCCAGAGTACAGAAACTATGTAATACAAAAGGTATTTGATAGGGTCCTCAGAGAGGTCACACCTTAATAATGGGTCTAACTTAACCCTATAATAAAGACTGATATACACATACTCGAATGAAACTTCAAAGCAAGAACTGAAAATCACCACCTGCTTCCAAATAACTTCTTTTAGTGTCTGAACAAAGGCTAAAACTTTTTGTGATCTCAAAAACTAAAACAAATTAAGGTTCACAAGGTAGAGTGTAAATGTTATTCTACTTTTGTGAGGTTCCTTTAACACAATATAGAACAATACTGACTCTATGTAGATTTTGATAATTGAAAGTTCATATTGTAATTCTTAGAGTAACTTAAACAATATTGTAAAGTAATAAAGCTAAAATGCCAATAGGGGAATCAATATAACATGCTGAATATTCAACTAACTCAAAATAAGGCAAGAAAGCTGATTCAGAGACAAAATACAACGATAACAAAGAATAAACAAATAGTACAGTGGAAGACCTAAATTCAACCTTACCATTAAATAAGTCAATATAATAGACTAAGCACACACGATTAAAATACAGAGATTGTCAGACTGAACAAAAGAATACCCAACTATATGTGCATACAAGAGATGCACCAGAAATAAAAGTAACAGATAGAATGAACATAACATATGTTATGCAAACAGTAAGTTTAAGAGAGTTGTGACCGTATCAATATCAAATAAACGGCTTTCAAGTGAAGTATTATCGATACAGAAATTTTCATAATAAGAGGAGAAAAACAGCACACACATATAACAGTATAAAGCTATATATACCAAGTAACACTGCTTCAAATGATACCGTCAAGCACCTTGATCCAACTGACAATTAAATTTACAAAACATTACTCCAACAACTGTAAAATAATACATTCTTACAAATGCACAGAATGTTCTCCAACATACACCACATACTGGGCTGTAATACAGGCACACCTCAGAGATACTGGGAGTTTGGTTCCAGACCACCACAATAAAACAGATTAATGCAATAAAGCAACCCCAACAAACTTTTCAGTTTCCCAGTTCATATAAAAGTTATGTTAACACTATACTGTAGCCTATTAAGTGTGCAAGAGCATTATATCTAAAAAAAACAATGTTAACTACACTAATTAAAGCATACTTTGTTGCAAAAAAAAGTTGACCATCATCTGAGCCTCTAACAAGTCATAGTAGTAGCATCAAAGATCACAGGTCATCATAACAAATATGACAATAATAAAAAAAGGTTGAAATATTATGAGAATTATCAAATGTGACACAGAGAGATTAAATGAGCAAATGATGTTGGAAAAGCAGCACTGATAGACTTGCTCAATGCAGACTTACCACAAAACTTCAATTTGTTAAAAAAAAAAAAAATGCAGTATTTGTGAAGTGCAATAAAGCAAAATGTAGTAAAATGAGGTATGCCCATGTAAGTCTCATTACATTTTGAAGAGTAAAATCATATACAGCATAAAGAAATTAGAAAACAGTAACAATATACTTTTAAATAACTCACATATCAAAAAAAGAAATTTTTAAAAACACAAGGATATTTCAAACCAAATGACAATGCAAATACAGAATTTCACAATTTGTGGAATGCAGCTAAATCAGAGCTTAGATAGATATCAGTGTATTTAAATGCTTATGGTAAAAATGAAGGAAGGCTTAAAAACAATGATTTCAGTTTCCACCTTAAGGTGCTAGGAAATGATTAAAAAATTAAGCCCCAAGTCAATGGAGGGAAAGAATAAATATAAGAACATAAATCAAGAAAATAGAAAATAGACATTAAGAAAAATTAAGAATGCCAATTGTTGGCTTTCTGAACATTATTTAAATTGATAAGATCTTTCTAAGACTAGTGCCCGAAGGAATAACAGGTATCACTATAGATGTTATGTAAGTCTAAAGAAAAGAAAATCCCATTTCCTATAATGGTGAAGTAGTTTGATATGAACCAACTCTCCTACAGATAACAATTTAAAGTCCCAGATGTCAAGATACTATATACACACACACACACATATATATAACAACTATCTCAGATGTCAAGATACTATATATATATACACATATATATGTATATGTGTGTGTGTGTGTGTATATATGTATGTGTATATATATATATATATATATAAAATTGGAGAAGGAAATGGCAACCCACTCCAGTATTCTTGCCTGGAGAATCCCAGGGACAGGGGAGCCTGGTGGGCTGCCGTCTATGGGCTCGCACAGAGTCGGACACAACTGAAGTGACTTAGCAGCAGCATATATATATATATATAAACAACTATTTCAAAGCACTGGAGGTTAACCAGAAGGAAAACTGGAAGAGAACTGCCATCTGGAAAAAGCGAATGAGAATAATGGGTGAGTTTCCTGTTTTTAAGGCTTTTTATCAGAGTGTAGGGACTTCTCTGGTGGTTCAGATGGTAAAGGATCTGCCTACAATACGGGAGACCTGGGTTCAATACCTGGGTCAGGAAGATCTCCTGGAGAAGGAAATGGCAACCCACTCCAGCATTCTTGTCTGGAAAATCCCATGGACGGTGGAACCAGGTAGGCTACAGTCCATGGGGTCGCAAAGAGTTGGACATGACTGAGCAACTTCACTTTCACATCAGAGTGTAGTTCCAGTAGATGTTCAGCAAAATGGCTAGATTTCAAAGAAACAGTCTTAGCTGCTGTTAAGTTAGACAACAGAATTAAGGATGACAATAGCAGCTGGTAACTGAGGAGGAATATTCTAGGAAGGAGAAAGGAAGTATACAAATTCTTTGTATTAAACTATGCTTAAATCTCTGGGCTGACAACTAAACTACACATACAGTATCCAAGCAGCCTAGTGAGGACTAGACAGACTGAGCAAAGATTTCACCTACTGTCCAATGTGAAAAAGAGAGTTTGGAGTCTGAATTTAGCCAAAACAAAACAAAATTCAAAACTCTTTAGAGGAATACAGCAGAATACAACCTGTCCACAATGTATCATTCACAATATGAAGGAGATAACCCAAAATTACATTAAAATGTGGCCAATAAAGGCAATCACTGCATATCTGACCCTAAAATGACTCAGACATTACAGCTATCTGACATGGATTTTAAGTAGCTATTACAACTATTTCATAATGAATAAACAGATGAGGATATCTGCACAAAGGAGGAGAAAATTTAAAAATTACAAAACAGATATATTATAATTGAAAATTTCAGTATCTGAAAATTTCATTGAATGGGCTTTAAAAAACAAATTAGAAATGTCAGAAGAATGAGTCAGTGAGCTTCAAGACATATCCAGTTCAGCTCAGATCAGTCGCTCATTCATGTCCGACTCTTTAAAATGAAGAGCAATCCATGAATCACAGCACACCAGGCCTCCCTGTCCAACACCAACTCCTGGAGTTCAACCAAACTCATGTCCATCAAGTCGGTGATGCCATCCAGCCATCTCATCCTCTGTCATCCCCTTCTCCTCCTGCCCCCAATCCCTCCCAGCATCAGAGTCTTTTCCAATGAATTAACTCTTCACATGAGGTGGCCAAAGTATTGGTGTTCTAGCTTTAGCATCAGTCCATCCAAAGAACACCCAGGACTGATCTCGTTTAGGATAGACTGGTTGGATCTCCTTGCAGTCCAAGGGACTCTCAAGAGTCTTCTCCAACACCACAGTTCAAAAGCATCAATTCTTCAGCACTCAGCTTTCTTCACAGTCCAACTCTCACATTCATACATGACCACTGGAAAAACCATAGCCTTGACTAGACGGACCTTTGTTGGCAAAATAATGTCTCTGCTTTATAATATGCTATCTAGGTTGGTCATAACTTTCCTTCCAAGGAGTAAGCGTCTTTTAATTTCATGGCTGCAGTCACCATCTGCAGTCCCAGCCCCCAAAAATAAAGTCTGACACTGTTTCCACTGTTTCCCCATCTATTTCCCATGAAGTGATGGGACCAGATGTCATGATCTTCGTTTTCTGAATGTTGAGCTTTAAGCCAACTTTTTCACTCTCCTCTTTCATCAAGAGGCTTTTAAGTTCCTCTTCACTTTCTGCCATAAGGGTGGTGTCATCTGCATATCTGAGGTGACTGATATTTCTCCTGGCAATCTTGATACCAGCTTGTGCTTCTTCCAGCCCAGAGTTTCTCATGATGTACTCTGCATAGAAGTTAAATAAGCAGGGTGACAATATACAGCCTTGACATACTCCTTTTCCTATTTGGAACCAGTCTGTTGTTCCATGTCTAGTTCTAACTGTTGCTTCCTGATCTGCATATAGGTTTCTCAAGAGACATATTAATACCTATTAAATACAACCCACTTTAGTATTCTTGCCTGGAGAATTCCATGAACAGAGGAGCCTGGTGGGCTACAGTTCATGTGGTCACAAAGAATCAGACACAACTGAGTGACTAACACACACACATTCATCTAAAACACAGAAAAAAACATTCAGTGGGCTATGAAACACTATTAGGAGATACACAAACAAGTAAACTGAAGTCCCAGGATAAGATAAGTGAGAGAAAACATTTTTGAAAAAATAATGGTTGAAAATTTCTCTAATAATTGAAAAATAGAAATGTAAATATAAAAATACAAATGGGGTTTAAGAAACTCAGTGAACTCCATGTAGGAAGGCAAATCACACCTAGACACAGCAGAGTAAAACTACTTTGAAAATAGAGAAAGGAAAAGAAAAATTACATGCAAGTAAAAAATGATATGAATCATAACTTACTTCTTATCAGAAATAATATAAGTCAAAAGAAAATAGAATAACACCTTTAAAGAACTGAAATAAAAGAGTAATGGAATATTATGAACTATGTATGCTGAGGAATGCAACAACACAGATAAAAAGGAAACTCCTTAAAAATACAACTGATGAAAACTAAAATAAGATAGATTAAAAATATAAATAGCTTTTAATATATCAAAGGAATTAAATTTTTTATTAATTTCAATAAAGACAACTTCAGGCTAGAAAGCTTCACCGGTGAATTCCATCAATGATGGAAGGAATAAATAAAATCAATCTTACATAAACTTTCTGGGGAAACAGAGGATGAAGAATATTTCCCTACCCACTGTATTAGATTTCTATAACCACAACACCAAAACTTAAAAAAGTATTTTAAAAAATTACAGAACAATATGCTCCATACAATAAAAATCCTAGGTATCTTTAGTCCAGTAATCTTTAAAAAGATACTACATCATGATCAGCTAAGAATTGTTCCAGGAATACATTTCAAACTTATATTTGAAAAACAATCAATGAAATTCACCATATTAATTGAGGAAAATGCAAATAGTATATGATACTAATACTATATGATACAATCTAGTAAATGCAAAATAAGCCTCCAGTATAGTTTGATATCCATTTACAACAAAAAATATTTAGAAAACGAGAACTAGAAGTTACTCAACCTGATAAGAAATCTATGAAAAGCTCATAGCTAACACCAGAGTATATACTGAATATTATGAAAGACTGAATGTTCTCACTAATACCAGGCTTAGAGGAAGAATGTCTGTTCTATTCAATACTTCCGGCTTCCATTTATAAACCACAGACTATTTAGGTAGACCATGTCAAGAAATCAACAAATAAACCTGTTAGTACCATTAAATCAACAGAAGAAGGTCTCAGTATACAAAATCAATAGACAAATATCAATTATGTTGTTCTTTGCTAATGGCAAACTGAGAAACAAAATTTTTTTTAAAAAGTCCATGTATCACAGGATCAAGAAACAAAGTACTCAGGAATACATTTGGCATAGAGCAGGCAATACCTTTACACTGAGAGCTTTAAAACACTGGTGAGAAAAATAAAAGAATAAAAGAATAAATAAATGAAGAAATGTTAACATTTTCAGAGATGGAAGACAATATTAAAATGTCAATTTTCTGCAAATTAATTTATGGATTCAAGTCTCCAAGTCATAATCCCTGCAATGTTTTCTTTTTTAAATAAAATATGTTAGGCTGATTCTGAGATTTATATAGAAATGGAAAGACCTAGAATAACCAAAACAATCTCGATAAAAAACTAAATGAAGGATTTGTATTACTTTGTTTAGACATTTACTATAAAGCTATAGTACTCAATATAGTGTTGTACCAGCATAAAAATAAAAAATACATCACAGAGAGTCCAGAAATAAATATTTATCATCAGCAAAGATGACACAGCAACAGTGGGTAAAGAGAAATTTGTCCATAAATGGAGTTGAAACAACAGCATAGCTATACAGAAAGAAACCTACCGCAATCCCTACCTCAGAGCATATATATAATTTTAAATCAAGATAATTTCTTAGCCTAAACATAAAAGCCAAAGCTGTACAACTTTTACAGGAACATGCAGCAGAATACTTCTATGACCAACAGGTAGGTAAAGACGTCTCACACAGATCCTAGATTGTATCAGTAGCAAGTATGCCTGACTCTATATGTGTTACAGGGTCCATAAAACAGAAACAGAGCTTACCTAATATATTGTTATAAACTATTTTAACAGAATGTATACTCATATATTTAAGCATTTCACATAAAAAGTTCAGAGCTCCCTATTTAAAGTTGCTTGAAGTGAACTGAAGTCACTCAGTCATGTCCTACTCTTTGCGACCCCATGGACTGTAGCCTACAAGGCTCTTCCCTCCATGGGATTCTCCAGGCAAGAGTACTGGAGTGGGTTGCCATTTTCCTTCTCCAGGGGATCTTCCTGACCCAGGGATCAAACCCAGGTCTCCCACATTCCAGGCAAATGCTTTAACCTCTCAGCCACCAGGGAAGCCCCAAAAAAGTTAAAGTTGCTTACTTTTCCTTTTTTGTCCTTTCCTACAATGAAAGGACTGAGTAATTCCATGCTATCTGAAGACTTAGTTATCTAAACTAACAACTACGGCAGGAAAGGACTCATCCAGTAACTACTCACTGTTACAGCAGAACTCCATGTCCTTGAACTGTGGGTCATGCAATCATAGATCAGCACTGCTTTGAGATTTGTGTATAACAATGGTGTGTTCTTTTTATTGTTGAATAATAATTCCACCAAATGGTCTGCAAATTCATTGACTCTTTGAAATGTATTTGAGTTGTTTCCAGTTTTTGACAGTTATGAATAGTGCTGCTCTATTCATTTGAACTGTGGTCTTGGAGAATACTCATAAGAGTCCCTTGAACTTCAAGGAGATCAAATGAGTCAACCCTAAAGGAAATCAAGCTTGAAGATCCTGTGGAAGGACTGATCCTGAAGCTGAAGCCCCAATACTTTGGCCATCTGATCCGAAGAGCTGACACATTGGAAAAGACCCTGATGCTGGGAAAGATTGAAGGCAGGAGGAGAAGCGGACAACAGAGGATGAGATGGTTGAAGGCATCATCAACCTGATGGTCATGAGTTTGTGCAAACTCTGAGAGATGGTAAGGACAGGGAAGCCTGGCGAGCTGCAGTCCATGGAGTTGCAGAGAGTCAGGCACGACTGAGTGACAGAACAACAATTCATTTACATATAAGATTTTATGCTATAAGTTTCATTTCTCTAGGAATGTCTAAAAATAGGATCGCTGAGACATACATAAAATTATGTGTAACTTTATAAAAAACTGCCAAATGTTTTCTAAACTGGCTATACCATTTGCATAACCACCAGCAATGTTTGAGAATTCCAGTTCCTCTGCATCACTGAGAGCACTGACTTGTCAGTATTTTTAAATTTTACCCATTCAAGTAGGTGTGAAATGGTACTCACTGTGGTTTTAATTTGCATCTCCCTAGTGAGCAAAAATGCTGAACATCTTTTCGTGTGTCTGTTTGCCACTTGCATGCTATCTGTCTTTGGTGATGTGTCTGACATGGTGTTCAAGACATGCTGCCCTCAAAAGTGGCACCCTGACATACTGAATATTTCAAGCTGAAGGAATCTGAGATACGAAATGCAGAGGAACAACTTTTTGACTTTCCTCTGAAGCAGGTCACCTGGTGTGAAAAGGGCCTTTTGTATAGCTAGAGGGAGGGGAAAGGCGCATCCTATCTCCAGAGATCAGGGACCACAGAGCAGTCTGAGCAGAGGCCTGCTCGCTTTCCCCCAGTTTGCTGAACTTGGTACAACTCTGTTTCAGCACATCTTTCCAAGACTTCCCGCTCTTCACCAAACCAAGAAGAAAAACACTCAAGTCATTTCTGCAGGTCTTCATTTCTTTAGGAAGGCACCTACATTGTATAAAACTAATGCTAAATAAATCCATATGCTTTTCTCTTGTTAATCTGGCTTTAGTTACAGTGGTACCAGTTGAGAACTCAAAAAGATAGAGGAAAAAGATACTTCAGTTCAAATCTTTGCCCCTTAAAAAAGTAGGTTATTTTCTTATTGTTAAGTTTTGATATGACTTGATATAGTCTGAATACTATATCCCCCTTTGCTGGATATGTGACTTTCAAATGTTTTTCCCAGTCTTTTTTTTTTTTTTTAGTGTTTTCTAATAATAAACATTCTCTTTATTAGTGTTTTGCACAGATAATTTTTTTAATGAAGTCTAATTAATCATGTATTATTTTATGGATGATTTTGGTGTCATATCAAAGAACTCTTTCCCTAACTAAGGTCACCACTGCACCTCTGTCAAAAATCACTGGCCATATTGGGCGGGTCTACTTTTATTCTGACCTATTGACCTATGGATCTGACCTTTTGCCACTAATGTACTAGATTACTCTAGCTAAACTGGGTAGTGGAAGTCCTCTTTTAAAACATTGTTTTAGATATTCCACATAAAATATTAGAATTTCCCTGTCTCTGTATCTACAAAGAATTTAGCTGGGATTTTGATAGCAATCTATAATTCCAGGATATTTAACATCTTCACTATGCTGAATCTTTCTTCACTCCATTAATATGGTTGGTCAATCCATTTATTTAGGTTTTCTTCTGATTTCTTGTGTCAGTATTTTGTAGTTGGCAGCATATAGATCCTGCATATATTTAATACCTGTTTCATTTGTGGAGAAGATTATAAATAATGTTACTTTAAAATTTTCAGTTTCCAACTGTTCATTGTGATAGACATTTTGTATCCTGTAACATTTTAAACTCATTTAATAGTTCCAGGAGCTTTTTTTTTTTTAAGTTTTCGTGAGATTTTTATGAAGATAAAGTTTAAGCTAGCACCTAATCTTCTCTTTCACAATTATGTCCAGGATATTATGTTGTCTCATCAAAACACCTTTCCTTATGGAACACACACTTAGAGCTTTGGCACACAAAGAAAGAGATGAACTCAACTGAGCAGCCTTTGTTTCTTACATTTCTTTTTTTTTATTATATACATTTGTATTATAAAGATTCTATGGCATGAAAATGAAAAGGTCAACTGACTACAGGATCAACTAAATAATTTGTTATAATGAGACAACCTTCTTGTACATTTTCAGGGAAAATTTATACTACTCAGCTGGTGTAAGATGAAGCTCTAGATTATAGAGAGCACCCAAAAGAGAGCTGAAAACAAACCCAAATCTATATTGGAAAAACCTAACTTAAACCTCAAAGAATTCCCCAAAATAAAACTACAAAGCAAGTAATTTATAGCTCCAAATTCAGTAACAGCAACAAACACCATGAGTTGAGAATCAGCAAAACAACAGACAGCAGATACAGACTTATAAAGGCTTCACATTTTGAAATAATTTCTCATAGAATGTGAAATAAAACATATTTAACATGCCTAATGAAAAAAAAAAAGATGAAAATATAAAGGAGAGGAGAGAAAACACAGAGGAGAAATAAAGAGGAAAGAAAACAATTATACCTGAAAAGACTTGAGGTTCTAATAACACTTTTTAGCTGCAAAAATACAATGACTGCAATTTAAATTTTCAATTAATGTATTTAACACAGTAACTTAGACAGAAATAAAGAGGGAAACAGATTTCAAGAGAAAGCTAGAATGCTGCATAGAGAAACAATAAAATAATATGAAGAGAGATAAAAGGACAGGGAGGATGGAATGATCTAAAATAAATCTACTAGGTTTCTTGAAGGCAAAGAATCAAAGAAAGGAGCAACAGCAATACCTAGAGAAATAATGAATTTCTGCTAGCAAAAGATTTTTTTGCTGGCAAGGAAAAGAAAAGCTATAAATTTAAGATAACAAATGAATCTTAAGCAGAATAAATAGAAATTCACACCTAGAGTTATCACAAAGATGTCACAGAAAAAAACAGATAACGAAAGGAGAACTGAGAATTATGCCAAAAAGACAACTCTATGAGAACAAAATGGAAAACAAGACAGTGGAGTGATATGTTCAATGAGCTGAGAAAATGTAACTGTCAATTAGTATTTTGAGAATGAAGATAAAATAAGAACACTTGAAGACAAAACTGTGAATAAACACCAGGAAATCCTAACAAAAAGAAACAGTGAACAACATACTCTAAACAGAAGGTAAGTGATATAAGGTAGAAAGTCTCAGACGGAAGAAATAATTTGTGGGATGTTATTAAGCTGTAACTCAAAGAAGCTTTTAAAAAACCCTATAACTCAAATATATAACAATGACAACATATAAATGGGAGAGCAATTAGTAGAATTAATGCATTCTACCGGTGAAAAAAAAGGATATTAGCTTCAAATTTTTGATAAGTTAAATATATATGTGAAAATTTGTAGAGGAATGAGTAAAAAATAAATATGTACTTTGGAACAGACTGTAGAACTATTTTCATGCAAAAATATTTATAAGTACACACAATTTTGCATATATAAGTAATTAATAAAATATTTTAAAATAAGGCAAAAACACCTCCTAATAGTGTGAGTTTTCTGTTGTTCAGAGGCTCAGTCGTGTCTGACTCCCTGTGACCCATGGACTTCAGCATGTCAGGCTTTCCTGCCCTCCACTGTGTCCCAAAGGCTGCTCAAACTCATGTCCACTGAGTCAGGGATGCCATCCAACCATCTCATCCTCTGTTGTCCCCTTCTCCTTCTGCCCTCAATCTTTTCCAGCATCAGAGTGTTTTCTAATGAGTTGGCTCTTCACATCAGGTGGCCAAAGTACTGGACCTTCAGTCAGCATCAGCCCTCCCAATCCTGAATATTCAGGATTGATTTCCTTTACGATTGACTGCTTTGATCTCCTTGTCCAAGGGATTCTCAAGAGTCTTCTCCAGCACCACAGTTTGCAAGGATCGATTCTTTGGCACTCAGCCTTCTTTATTGTCTAACTCTCACATCTGCACATGACTACTGGAAAAACCATAGCTTTGACTAAACAGATCTTTGTCAGCAAAGTGATGTCTCTGCTTTTTAATACACTGTCTAGGTTTGTCATAGCTTTTCTTCCAAGGAGCAAGTGTCTTTTAATTTCATGACTGCAATCACCATTCGCAGTGATTTTGGAGCCCAAGAAAATAGTCTGCCACTGTTTCCATTGTTTCCCCATCTATTTGCCGTGAAGAGATGGGACCGGATGCCACAATTTTTGTTTTTTGAATGTTGAGTTTTAAACCAGCTTTTTCAATCTCCTGTTTCAGCCTTCAAGAGGTTCTTGAGTTCCTCGGCACTTTCTGCCATTAGGGTGGTGTCATCTGCATATCTGACATTACTGATATTTCTCCCAGGATTCTAGATTCCAGCTTGTGCTTCATCCAGCCCAGCATTTTACATGACATACTTTCAATATAAGTTAAAAAGCAGGGTGACAATACAGACCCTTGACATACTCCCTTCCCAATTTTGAACCAGTTCATTGTTCCACGTCTGATTCTAACTCCTGCTTCCTGACCTACATAGAAGTTTTTCAGGGGGCAGGTAGAGTGGTCTGGTATTCTCATCTCTTTCAGAATTTTCCAGTTTGTTGTGATTCACACAAAGGCTGTAGCATAGTCAATGACGAAGAAGTAGTTGTTTTTTTGGAATTCTCTTGCTTTTTCTATGATCCAGCAATTTGATATCTGGTTCGTCTGCCTTTTCTAAATCAAGCTTGTACATCTAGAAGTTCTTGGTTCACGTATCATTGAAGCCTAGCTTGAAGAGTTTTGACTATTACCTGGCTAGCATATGAAATGAGTGCAGTTTTGAGGTAATTTGAACATTCTTTGGCATTGCCCTTCTTTGGAACTGGAGTGAGGACTGACCTTTTTTAGTCCTGTGGCCACTGCTCAGTTTTCCAAATTTGCTGGCATATTGAGTGCAGTTTTTTAACAGCACATCTTTAGGATTTGAAATAGCTCAGCTGGAATTCCATCACCTCCACTAGCTTTGTTCATAGCCATGCTTCCTAAGGCCCACTTGACTTCATACTCCAAGATGCCTGGCTCAAGGTGAGTGACCATAACACTTTGGTTATCCAGGTCAGACCTTTTTTTGTAGTAATGTGAGTCAGGGAGGATTAATTCTTTTTAGCAGGGGAGAGACTTAGCTTGATACAGAATAAACATTGTTGTAGAATATAAAATAGACAATAACATGAATAAAAAGAAAGAAAATGGGTTAACTAAAGAGAAGACTTATTTCAGGATAAGATGGCTATATAACATGGAGTCAATTAATACAAAGACAAATTGACAGAGCAGACAACAGAGGATGAGATGGCTGGATGGCATCACCGATTCGATGGGCGTGAGTTTGAGTGAACCCGGGAGTTGGTGATGGACAGGGAGGCCTGGCATGCTGCAATTCATGGGGTCGCAAGGAGTCGTGTGCGACTGAACTGAACTGAAACAAAAATAAGTCAATAAAGTATTTGAAATCATGTAAAACTGACTTTTAGGCACTTAGCTGCCCATATGGCAAAGACAGCCACTGAAACATTAATCTTTTAGTAACTCTGGAAATTAGAGGAGCCTACTTATGCATTATTTTTTTTGAGTCATGGAAAATAAACTATGTAAATATACATATAATTACAACTGACCAGAACACCTTATTTCACTACAATACATAAACTATGTTACCTTTTAGATTTCTCATCTCAAAACCAACTGCTTCTAAAGTGTCTCTGGTAAATTGGGTTCAGCAAGCTTCGGATCCAAACCCAGCTGGAATACTAATTGACTGATCTCAGGCAAATTACATAACTTCTGTGCGTTTCACTTTTCTGAGTTGTAAAAATAATATAATAAGGAGTCACTATTCTTGTCCATCTATCCATTATTCATTCTTATCACTACAGGTAATCTTGATACCTGGCTACTTTCTTTTACTTCTCAAAGTCACATCATAGAAATGATTAAATATATTAGGTATTATCAGCCTGGTAGGAAAAAAGGCTAAGAATAGTTATACACAGTGTTTACAATCATAAAAACGACAAATTGCTTCCCAACTCTGTGCACAAGAAACTAAGAAACTGTCCTTAAAGTTTGTAGCACTAACAAATGCTTATAGAAAATAATAATTGATAACATGCAACCTTATTGCACTCTTTAAAAACTGTTACAACTCCTCTCCCTCAAATCACTGTGGTGAACATTTACTACCAAGTAATAACTTAGTATTTCAAAGTAGGATTAAAGGCTGAAAATGTACTAGCTGCTGAAAAGATATTAAGTACTAAAAATATATTTCATTGTTGGTAAAACAACGGTGAAAGGAAAGGAAAGGAAAGTGAAGTCGCTCAGTCGTGTCCGACTCTTTGTGACCCTGTGGACTGTAGCCCACCAGGCTCCTCCATCCATGGGATTCTCCAGGCAAGAATACTGGAGTGGGTTGCCATTTCCTTCTCAAGGGGATCTTCTGGACCCAGGGATCGAACCCAGGTCTCCTGCATTGCAGGCAGACACTTCAACCTCTGAGCCACAAGGGCAGTGCTAAAGGAAAAAAAAAGCACCAGAAAAGAAAACAACAAAAACTTGCCAGACTGACTAATGAGAGGCTTTAGAGTATTTGGTGCTATTTTTGGATTACCTCACAAAATTTTGGAAAATATTTGATGAAGCTTAGATAAATTAAAACAAATTAGAAACAAAGTATGAAAATAAAATTTTTCAGGTTTTCCCTGGGAGTCCAATGGTTGAGACTGTGCTTCCAGTGAGGGGGAAGCAGGCTTATTCCCTGGTTGGGAAAGTAGGATCCCACACACCATGCAGTGAGGCCAAAATAAAAAGCAAGTCTTTCAATGAGAATTTATTCTACTGAGTACAGTACCAGATAAAGCAAAAAGGAAGCTAAATTAAGGCACATGAAAACAACAGTTTAAACTTAAGAGCCTAACATGTAGTTAAATAAATCATGTGTACCCTAAGTAACTTATACAAACATTTTAAATTCAGATAAAGCAAATTCATGCTTAAATGTCATAGGAAAGAAGAACTGTACCCTTTAATTTGGACTAGAAGTATAGATGGGCAGAGATGAAGTTATTTCCATTGTGTTAAAAATGAATGTAACTGGCCAGAAGCCCAAGATAATAAACCCAAAATATATTTACTGCACTACTGAATAACAGCTACTATGACATGATTTGATTGCAAGTATGTATATACATACATATATTTGTAGGTATATATATATATATACACACACACACACATATATCATATTATTATTAGTGTTCCTGGACTTAAATTGAAACACAATACTATGGTAGGCATAATAATGCCTCAGCAGCAGAAAGATGTCCATATTCTAATCCCCAAAACCTGTGAAAATGTTACATTAAATAGCAAAAGAGACTCTACTCAAACACATGGAATGGCAACATTTTAGTGGTACCTTGGGAGGATCAAAAAGTCATAGTATTCAGTCAAACAGAAGGATCTTAGAAGACAGTATGCATGTGACTCTGGACTCCTGCAGCCACTGAAGCAGAATCCAGATACCAAGATGGGATCACACAGGAGAGATATGTGGAGGAATCTCTGGTCTAATAGAATGAATCCCCAAGACATACACAGGAAACGCACAGGTTCTTGAGACTGCCATATGAACAGAAACACTGCCAGCTTACTGAAAAGGACAGAGAGAAGACAAAATAAAATAAAGTTCTGGATTCCCAAAATAACACAGGCTGGAAACAGCCCGATGAAGCCACTCAGCTGAAAACATGCACTGCTGCTGCTGCTGCTGCTAAGTCACTTCAGTCATGTCCGACTCTGTGTGACCCCATAGACAGGGGCCCACCAGGCTCCGCCGTCCCTGGGATTATCCAGGCAAGAACATTGGAGCAGGTTGCCATTTCTTTCTCCAATGCGTAAAAAGTGAAATGTGAAAGTGAAGTTGCTCAGTCATGACCCTTCATGAAAAACATGCACTACCCTTCGTGAAAAAGGAAGGATGATCCTAAGGGCAGAGACATGAGCACATAAGGTGGAGCCTCAAATTAAAGAGGATGTTTTTGTCCCCAGCATTGAAGCCTAATGGAACTTGCCACACTGGATTTCAAAACTGCCTGGACCTGGTAATTCCATTTCTTTTCATTTCCTTTTCATTTTTGAGAGACTGTCTAATTTTCATCTTGCCCTATGATTGTCTTTTGAGAGCTGAAAACTCATTTCTTGAGTGTTACGAGTTCACAGATGGTAGGAATAGTATCTTAGGAAAAATTTATACCCAAAGCCTCTCCTATACCTAATTTACATGATGAGATTTAGAAGAAATTTTAGACTTTGAGTTGATACTGTAATGTGTTGAGATTTTGAGAATGTTGGGATGGGGTAAATATATATTTTGCATTTGGTACAGTCATGAATATCTGGGGGCCAGAGCATTGAGGATGGTAGGTAGAATAATCGGACACTTATTTCTATGTTCTAATTCTAGAATCTGTGAATATGTTAAATACACTATCTGGAAAAAGTGACTCTGCAAATCTGATTAATTCAACAATTCTGAGATGGGAAGATTATCCTGAATTATCTGGGTATGCCCAATGTAATCACGGGGTCCTTATAAAAGGGAGGAAAAAGGGAGTCAGAGAATAAGATACAATGACAGAAAAATAGGTTGGAATGACACAGAATCAGAAGCCAAGGAATACTAGCAGACTCTAGAAGCTGGAGAAGAAAAAACAAACAAAAAAAGGAGTATCCCCAAGAAACTCCAGAAGGATCTCAGCCATGCTGATACCTTGATTTTAGCCCACTAATAATTTGTTACAGTAGCAACAGAAAATGAATATGAACATTTTAAAGAATTCATAAAAACAAAGATTTACCTACAAGATTGTTGCTGTTGTTGTTCAGTCACTAAGTCGTGTCCAACTCCTTTGCGACCCAATGGACTGTAGCCCACCAGGTTCCTCTACCATTGCTATTTCCCAGACAAGAATGCTGAAATGGGTTGCCATTTCCTACTCCAGGGGATCTTCCCAACCCAGAGACCAAACCCAGTTCTCTGGCATTGGCAGATGGGTTCTTGACCACTGAGCCATCAGGGAAGCCAAACGACAAGATTAAAAGAGATTTAAAGGGAAAAGAGTGTTTCGAGGTCTTAGCAGTAATCTACTGCAATTCAAGAAATCAAATTCTAAAATGTATAAACCAAAAAAAAAAAAAATTTTTATAAGATCTTCAAAAACTAGATTCTCCTATTCTCAGTGAAATATTTAACAGCAGTAGTAGTAATTAACACTAATGACGATGATGATAATGGTATCATCATCACCATCAAGGAGTTTTTTCTGAGTGCTTACACTATCAGGTTGGCCAAAAAGTTCATTTGGGTTTTTTCATAACACCGTGCAGAAAAACCTGAACGAATTTTTTGGCCAGCTCGATATGTACCAAGCACTGTGCTAAGTCTTTATATGCATTCATTATCACATATAACCTTCTCAGGAACCATATGAAATAGAATATGTTATATATTCATGGAATATGGATGGAGAAAATGAAGCTTAAAAAATAACTTGATAAAATTCATACAGCTAAAATGGAACATGTCCTTGTGTAGAATCAAAATGTCTTGTAATTTTTCCAACCACTATACTACACAGGTTCACATAATTTCTTTCTTTGGGTCTGTGTCTCTTGACTGGATGTTTTAGAGAGCAGATGGCTTGCTCTACAAGAAATAAAGCAATTTTAAAAAGCAGGTGAAATGCTCTACTTGTACTTTTCTGTACAGAGTCACACTGAGGTAAATACAGAGTTAAACTTAGAGAGAAAAACAAAAATTCTGGTTGACAAGGTCTTTTTTGGTTTAAACATCATTAACAGTTTTAACAAAAAGTCCAAGTCTTCTATCCTACCTTGGTAATTTAAGAATTTTTTTTTTTTAATTTTACTTTACAATTCTGTATTGGTTTTGCCATACATTGACATGAATCTACTACGGGTGTACATGCGTTCCCAAACATGAATCCCCCTCTCACCCCCCTCCCCACAACATCTCTCTGGGTCATCCCCGTGTACCAGCCCCAAGTATGCTGTATCCTGCATCGGACATAGACTGGCGATTAGATTCTTACATGATATTATACATGTTTCAATGCCATTCTCCCAAATCATCTCACCCTCTCCCTCTCCCTCTGAGTCCAAAAGTCCGCTATACACATCTGTGGTGGCTCAGAGGTTAAAGTGTCTGCCTGCAAGGCGGGAAACCAGGGTTCGATCCCTGGCTCGGGAAGATCCCCTGGAGAAGGAAATGGCAACCCACTCCAGTATTCTTGCCTGAAGAATCCTATGGAAGGAGGAACCTGGTAGGCTACAGTCCATGGGGTCGAAAAAAATTGGACATGACTGAGCAACTTCCCTTCACTCTTTCACTAATTTAAGAATTTTGAAAGAAAAATGTCATATCTGCTTGATGGCTTAAAAGAATTTGTGGCCACAATACTAATTTCTAATTACAGTATTAGCATAGAAAAGGTAGGATAACAAACTAAAAATGCTATGATCTTAGGAATTAAGTTATAGATTGATTCTAATAGTTTTTATATAAACTTAACTCAAGCATCAGTTCACTATAATAGAAGGTGTCTTTCAAATACAAGAGTAAAAAGCCAGGAAGCTTCTGGAGAGTTCTGGGAGAGGTGCAAACACCAGGCTGGTTTTCCCTCAGGATTTCTGCAAACACTGGAGATGTATAAGGCAAGAGGACAAAGGGTCATCTATGGTTTGTAAGTCAGGAAAGCCATTATTATGACTGGAGAAGCCATAAGAGAGAACTTCTAGGGAGCTGATAAAGGATGACACATTGACACTGGGCAGATGGTGGTGAATTAGTTCTAAAGACTTTTCATCCTCCTGAACATGTTTCCTAAAACTAACAAATGCAAGAGGATAAGCAAAAGCACTCGAGGCCCCCCTCCCCTTTTTAATGCCCAGGTTTTAAAATGGCAAACCATCTTTCACATCTTCCTCATTCTGTTTGACCAAAGTAACAAAATTACACCCAAAGTAGACAAGAAGGCAAGTATATGTAACTGCCACGATACATGGAAAGTGGATATAGGAAGGGGAAAAGAATTGGGGTCACATCTACCAAATAGACACACTCCGGTTCAATTCTGCCACTACCAAGAAAGCCTAGATGGGTAATAAAGCCTACTCCAATTTGGCCTTGAAAACAGGGATTCTTTTGTAAACTTGTCCTAATAACAAATTTCATTTCACAATGCTCTATATTATAAGAAGGGATGAGCTGCTCAATTTACCTGTAATATACTATTAAGAATTGGGAATGTTTATTTTTACATATAATAATTTACATACATACCAGATTCACACTGCTGCAAATTCTGTCTTGCAATCCCATGTAAATGAATTTTAACCTGACAAACAGACTCCCAAGTTACCGTGCAAAACTAGGGTCAGTACTAGCTAAAATAAATCTTTATGGGTTCCAGATTGTCAAATTGTCCGCACGTTGATAAAATAAATGAAAATAAATCACCTTTGTGTCTTAAGAACAGCTGTCTCCCTCAAATAAACAGCTTAACTCAAGGGATGACAAACTGAACAATTCCTGAACAGGGGTAAGCAACTATGTTTTCCCTTTTCAAGTATATCCCAAAAAGGAGAAAATAAACTTGCTACTTTTATTCCAAGTTAGTTTAAAAAATATAATTTAAGAAGGTGATTCAGTTAATTCCCAAATTACCATATTACTCCAACTTTATAGGTATCAATTTGAAAACACAGATGAGATGGATAAATTTCTCGAAAGACACAGACTACCAAAGGTACTCAAGAAGAAGCAAAAAACTTGAATGACTCTATATTGATTAAACTTGGATTTAACTTGCAATTTTAAAAAGTCATCAGAAAGGAAAAACAAACAAAAACTATTCTAGGCTCATCTGGCTTCATTAGTGAATTCTAATACAAAGTGAAGGAAAAAAACTTCATTCGATATACTCTTAAAATTCATTCTATTTTGAGGAGAAAAGACTCCCATTTCATTCTTTAAGGCTAGTTATTACTCTGATACAAAATAAATATAAATACATTACAAGAAAAGAAACTATAGACTAACATCTCTCATTAAGCAAAAATCCTGAAAAAAATATTAACCAATGAAACTAAGCAATATGTAAAAGTATAATAAATCACACTACATGGGGTTCAGTCCAAGAATGCAAAAGTGGTTCAACATTTAAAAATCAATCAGTGGGCATCCCGGTAGCTCATTCTTTCCAGGGAAAGGAATCTGCCTGTAATGCAGAAGATGTGGATTCCATCCCTGGGTGGGGAAGATCCCCTGGAAGAGGAAATGGTTAACTCACTCCAGTGCTCCTGCGGAAATCCCATGGATGGAGGAGCTTGGCGGGCTATGGTTCATGTGGTGGCAAAATAGTCAGACATAACTGAGAGACTAACCAACAACATAACTCACCACATTAACAGGACAAATATGCAAAACTACACGATCCTATCAACTGACACACAGAAAAGTTTTGACAAAATTCAACATCCATTTGTGATAAGGACCAGCAAAGTAGGAATAAAAGAAAATTTCTTTAACCTGATTAAAGGGTACCCACGGTAAAGTGTCTGTCTACAGTGCAGGAGATCCAGGTTCAATCCCTGGGTTGGGAAGATCCCCTGGAGAAGGAAATGGCAATCCACTCCAGTACTACTGCTTGGAAAATCCCATGGACGGAGGAGCCTGGTAGGCTATAGTCCATGAGGCCACAAAGAGTCAGACACGACTGAGCTACTTCACTTTCACTTTCACGTATAACCTACAGTTAAAATCATAATTCTTGGTGAGAAACTAAATGCTTTCCCATTAAGACTGGGAACAAGGGAATAATGTCCTTTAGCAACATTTTTACTAAACATCATATTAGAAGTTCCACTTAGTGCTAGAAAGCAAGGGAAAAAGCATATAGATTAGAAAGGAAAAAATAAAACTGTCTTTATTTTCAGACAACACAATCACCTAAGTAAAAAAATTCCAAAGAATCTACAAAAAACTTCACAAAATTGGTAAGTAAGTTTAGCAGTCACAGGACACAGAGACAACAGACATACTAAAGTCAACTGAATTCCTTTATATTGGCAACTATTAATTAAAATTTGAAAAATTTAGATAACATCAGTTAATATTTTTAAATTACTTGGGTAAAATCTAACAAAATATGTGTAAGATCTATAGATGAAAAACTACAAATTCACAGAAGAAATATAAAAGATCTAAATGAATTCAGAGATGTACCATGTTCATGAATTGGATGATTCAATAATATTAAGATGCAGATTCTCTCTAGTCTGATACATTCATTCAATACAACCCCAATTAAAATCCCAGTACACATTTTTAAAATATCAACAAGGTGATTCTAAATTGATATTGATAAAAAAGTAACTAGAAGAGCCAAAATAATTCTGAAAATGAAGAACAAAGTTGTCCTTATAGGATTTCAATATTTACTGGAAAGCTGCAGTGATCTAGACTGTCTGAATTGGTGAAAGAACAGATACATAAATCAACAGAACAGAAAGAGCCTAGAAACAGACTGACAAAAATACAGTTGACTAATTTTTTACAAAGGGGCAAAGGAAACACACTAGTAAAAAGACAGCCTTCCTAACAAATGGTGCTGAAACAAGTGAATAAAAAACTGAAGTAAGACAGAGACTTTACACCCTAAAAGTTAACTCAAAACTGATTATAGCTCTAACTGTCAAATATAAAGTAATAAAACTTTTTAAGGAACACAGAGGAGAAAATATGAATAACCTTGGACTTGGTGATGAGTTTTTAGATACAAAATTAAGAGCATGAATTATGCAAGAAAAAAAACTGATAAAAGTGAAATTCACCAAAATTTAAAAAATTTTGCTCTGCTAAAGACACAGCAAGCAAATGAGAAGACAAGACAAAGACTGAGAAAAAAATATTAGCAAATCACATGCCTGATAAGGGACTCGTACCCAGACATATATAAAGTTCTTAAAACTCAACAATAAAAAAGAAATCCAATTTAAAAATAGGCAACAGATATTACCAGACACCTCACCAAAGAACACAGACAGGTGGCAAATTAACATATGAAGACGTGATTAAAATCAAACGTCATTAAGGACAGGCAAATTAAAAACCACAGTGAGCTATAACTGCATATCTTTTAGAATGGCTAAACGCCAAAACAGTGAAAATAACAACAGCTGGTGAGAATACAGAGCAAGAGTAACTCTAATTCATTGTTGGTGGGAATTTAAAACATTGCAGCCACTTAAGGGAGAGAATTTGGCAGTATCTTACAAATCTAGTTTTACCATTCAATCCAACAAACATTCTCCCAGGTGTTTATCTAATTGATTTGAAAACTTATGTCCACACAAAACTTGAACATGAATGTTTATAACAGCTTTATTCATAATCACCCCAAAATGGAAGCAATCAAGATATTCTTTAATATATGAGTAGATTAACAAACCATGGTACTGTCATACGATTAAGTACCATTAAATGATAAAACGCTATGGAGTATTAGGTGAAGTGAAAGTGTTAGTCACTCATTGGTGTCCGACTCTTTGTGACCCCATGGGCTGTAGCCCACCAGCCTCCTTTGTCCTTCACTATCTCCTGGAATTTGCTCAAATTCATGTCCATTGAATTGGTGATACTATCTAACCATCTTATCTTCTTCTGCTCCTTTCTCCTTTTGCCTTCAGGCCAATAATAAATGTCAATGGAAGTTTATCAAGCAGGAGGAAGTGGTAGGGAATACACTACCACTGGTAGTGATAACTACACAGGTAAATGTATGTTTTCTTATTATTTAAGCCTTCTTAAAGATAACTGATTGTCTAACAAAAAGAGTAAGGTATGAGGATAAAATTAAAATGTATCTTGACAGTTGCACAAAGATCAGGGAGTAAGAAATGGTATTACACTATTGTAAGGTAGTTAAAATGATAGACTCCATCATTGGAAAGTTGACTGCTATTAGTTAGGTGAATATATACTTCTTAGTGTGAGTGAAAGTCACTCAGTCATGTCAGACTCTTTGCGACCCCATGGACGTCCATGGAATTCTCCAGGCCAGAATAGTGGAATGGGTAGCTGTTCCCTTCTCCAGGGTATGTGCCCAAACCAGGGATTGAACCCAGGTCTCCGGCACTGCAGGCAGATTCTTTACCAGCTGAGCCACCAGGGAAGCTCAAGAACACTGGAGTGGGTAAGCCTATCCCTTCTCCAGTGGATCTTTCTGACCCAGGAATTGAACCAGTGTCTCTCGGATTACAGGTGGATTATCTATCAGGGAAGCCCATATACTTCTTAGAGCAAGCATTAAATACCAAGAAGAACAAAGTGATAAGCCAAGAAAGGAGGTAAAAATTGTTAATATTCAATTAATCCAAAAGAAGGCAGAATAAAAGCAAAAGAGGGACAAAGACCAAATAAGACAAACTGCAAAATGATAAACACAAAAGCAACATATCAAGAATCATAAAATGTAAATGGCTTAAATTCTCTAATAAAGGGCATAGATGTCAGACTGGATTAAAAAGCAAGAGCCACCTATGTGCTGGCTACAAGAAATATGCTTTAAATATAAAGACAGAATTAGGTTAAAAGTTAAAGGATACAAAAAGACATACCATGGTAATACTAATCAAAAGAAGCTACATTGACTAAGCTACAGTAGTCAGTGTAGATTTCAGAGCAAAGAATATTACCAGGAACAAAGCAAGTTATGACATAATGATAAAGGGGTCAATTTATCAGGAAGAGATGACCATCTCCAACTATATGCAACTAAAAACAGATCTTTCAAATATGTGAAGCAAAAACTGATAGAACTTCAAAGAGAAATGGATAAATCCACAATTATACTCAGAAATTTCAATTCTTTCTCAATAATTGATAAAATAGGTAGATGAAAAATCAATAGGCATAGAGAAGCTTTACAGTACATATCTGACACTTGCAGAATAACCCACCTAATAGCAGCATGATACAAGCTAGTACAATACACTCCTCTCATACACACATTCCTTCACTATCCAAAGCTGTAAAAATGCCAAGTGAGAACTCAGAAAATAAAGTGAAAGCTTTTATTTCTCCACTGCTCAATGTTTCTTACTGTAAGAAATTAGTACAAATACTGCTCTACCATACAGGGATCTCATTAAAATGTGGATTCTGAAAAACTAAAATCTAGCATGAAGTCTAAGATTCTGCATTTCTAACACATTAAATCCATGGAGTGAGCTTGGAGCAGCAAGGGACTACAAGATGAGAGGAAAGGGAATAAAGAAAATCAGGGTCACTTTAGCATTGCCTACTTCAAGGAAGTAAACGACAGATAACGTGACAGTTTTTGAGTGATTAATGTGGTTACTCATATGCACTATTTCATTTAATTTTCAAAACAACTCTTCAAAATAAATAGTATTATGATTCTCACTTTTCAGAGAAGGAAGCTGAAGTTTCGGAGTTATTTATACACATCCCAGAGCTATCTAACCACTTGGCTTAATAAAGCACAGGTGTTCTGAGAACTAAATGAACACCATAGAAATTTTCTTTTCCCAATATTTCCCTTAAAATCATATCAATTGCAGATTTTTCTTTCTTTCGGGTCATCCCTCACCCTCCTCACTTGAAAGTGGAACCAAAAAACTGAGCAGAGAACTTCTGCAAATACCATTTCACAATTGAACTGGCAGGTATTACTGTAATGATATACCAGTAAATATCTTTTGGCTGACTTTTCTGTTGTGTTTAAAGCATGTTTAATATTTTACCTTAAATAAAACATAACTGATACAAAATTAAAGGCAAGAGATCTGAAAAATGCTTTCACTTAATGTCAAATTAGACCTACTTGCATCCATTCAGCTACTCAAGTGATGATTAAATGGTGAACTAGGAAAACAAAAATATGCCACACTGATAATATCAAGAATGAAGCAATATTCTGCATTATTCCAATATTCCATAATGTACATGTATTGTTTTTAAAGTCAGGAAAATAGGTTAAATTTTTTAATTAAACAAGGCATTAATTTTCAAGTATTCCCAACATTCCTTCTGTGTCCTCAAATATTAGTACTAATCATTTGAGGAAAAGATGAACAGATATATATTTGTAGATATATATCTGTCAGGCTAGACAATTTTAAGAGTAACTACTATCCTATCTAGCAATGAAAAAATAAAATACATGAATTGAAAAATCAAATACCTTAAAGTTTCCTTGTGTATGTTCAGTTGCTCAGTTGTTGTGTGTGACACTCTGTGACCCCATGGACTGTAGCTCGCCAGGCTCCTCTGCCCATGGAATCTTCTGGGCAAGAATAGTGGAGTAGGTTGCCATTTCCTTCTCCAGGGGATCTTCCTGACCCAGGGATCAAACCTGCATCTCCTACATCTCCTGCATCTTAGGCAGATTCTTTACTGCTGAGTCACTGGGGAAGCTCGAAGTTTCCTTAAACAGGTGCAACACAGAAGATACCAAAAAGTCTCTGCAGCTTTGCAGAACCTGTGGCAATCATCTCACAGTGTACGTGCACCATTTCTAAAAGGTAGTGGTAATTGTGCTCCCAGAGCCATTAAAGAGAAAATAAGTAAAACCAAACAGGTAATGTGCTCCTACTGGCTGGTACATTATGGAAAATACCTGGCTTTGTCTCAAATTTTTAACTTTGTAAGAAACCTACAGAGAGACTGTCCAAAAACAGCATTTAGCCATCTTCTATCCTTCTGAAGCCAGGACTTGGACACCAGTCACATTCGTTGCTACACTGAAGGTAGTAAAGTTCTACAGCAAGAGAGACACTCAGGGGCAAGTGGTCCAATTAAATATCATGACTTTAAAACTGAATAAGCAGACGAAATCTTCCTTTTGATGTTAAACCTCTTGCCATTAAACAGAGAGAAATGAGAACAGTGAGGAAAAAGATAAATATTTTTTGGTGAATGGGAATGTATTTCTTTAGTTTTGTGGAAAACTACACCCCACCAAAAGAAGCTTCCCTCCTGAAGAATGCAATCATAAAAACAACTTTACAAATAGTTGAAAATATTGCCTTGCTTATAGTAAGACTAGATTTTAAGAACTTTCTAAAAGTTTTCACGTACAGTGTCTACCTAGCAACTTAGGAGCACGACCGATGTTTTTAATACCGTAGTTTAAAAGATCCCATCACTGTGAGAAGGACTAATCTCAAACTATTTTAAGATAAAATATAGGAAATTCATTAAAAAGTTCAGCTATGACATTCTACCTGTTTAGTAGTTTCTTCACAACCCTTATCATATTTCTTCCCTGGAAATTCTGCAAAGAACAGAAGTCCTTACCAAGATTTCAGCTGCCTCCTGGCCTGGTAAGCCAAATAACATTTCTATGCAAATAATCCTTTTATGCTGAATCAGTTTTATGCTCTATCAGTTCTAAAATATTTTTAGCAAGTAATTTGGGGCAAGAGCTCTTAAAACTGTTTCTTTAGCCTATCTTGCCAGAATGCCAGCTTTGCATTTTGAACTTTGCAGAGTCAGCTCTGGCACTGCAGGTCCAACTAAGCGTCAACAGTAAAATGCTGCCCTGATCTGTAAGAACACATGAAAAGAAGGCGCTGGGGAAAAACCCAAAAAGTGGTAGTCCCAAGAAGACCTGAATCAACTCCCAAAACAATCCTTTAATTGGTTGCTCATTTAAGCTTTTCCAGTCATCCAACCGACAGCATTCACAAAAGCATCCACAATGTTGGAGAAACAAAAGGTAATAGAACATACAGATGTCCAAAAGGCATTGAGTTTCTCCAGAAAACCTGTCCTTTCAATTATTTGTTCTGGGACTTCACTGACATGCTCTCAGCATCCTATCCTGTATCCTTCCACACCACATGACAATTTTTTACACTGAACATTTTCTAAGTGCATTAAAAAAGCTTAGATATACCAGAGCATTAACATAACAGCTTCCACCATGAGATATTACAATCTAGGCTCAGAAACCAAAGGAATAAAAACATAGGGAATACTTCCAAACGAATGCTGTGGCCTGATATATTCAAAGGCACTGAAAAGCATGCATCTGAAGATCAACATTTCAGAAGCAGAATTCTAAATATTCATAAGCAACAAGATCTTTACTAAGACTCATTGCTTCATCCAAGATAACAAAACTAAACTTAGGTAAATGGCTATTCATAATGAAGCATTTTGAAGAGAAAATCAGATTATAACATTTAACCCTAAAAGTTTTAACTTCATAGACCTATTTCTATGGAGACAGACTCTATGTTTAAAAGTGCAGATTTTAAAAACTTGCTCTGCCATGTGGGGGATGGAAAAGCATCCCTGATTTGTATATTAAAGCACTAGCATCTGTCCCACTGATGATATTCTAGGGAAGCACATTAGCATAAAATTTAACGATGTCAAATAAGTGGATGTGAAATAGGGACTGCGTAAAGACACTATTTCCAAGGCTGACAGAAACATCACTGTTTAGAAATGCAAATGAAACCATTATGTTCAATAATTATATGAAAATATGAACAGTTCAGCATGTTTTCCAGCCCTGATGGCGGTTAATGGGATGTACGCTTATGTAAATAACTACTATTAAAGCTAATGCTGAAAAAAACTAATAAATTCATACTAAAGCAACTGATTTAGTATGCTTTTAAACCCCAGCAGTGCTCACTTATTAGAAAAGAGTGCATTATTATGTTTAGAACTCATTACTGCTACAAGTCACTGCAACTCCATCAATTACCATGCATTAATGAAAATGGGACACGTACAAAAAAAAATTATTGCCTCTCAGCAGTTTTCTTTAACGACAAAATCTAGGGGTATTACCATCATGGGGCCTTGTAGGGAACTTATCCACACTATAATCTTTATTACTAAAACAGTACTCTCAAAACTATCACCCTAGGGTATTCTGATCATAAAAACGGCTAACCTTTATGCAAAAATATCAGTATTTTACACAACTGACCATTTAACATCAATAAGAAAGTTTTAATATTTGAACTGCATTTAAAAATGTATCAAAATATATGTGGCACATGGTTCTTCTTTTTGAAGGGAGGCTAAGGAGAGAAAATACACACTGGTCAATCATACAGTATAGAGGATATACAGTTTCATCCCAAGATGCCACATAATAAAAGAGATAAATCCCACTCTGTTCTACATTTACATCTCAGTGAATTCTGTAAATTCTGCAGAATTAGTTGGATTGGATATTTAAGAACAAACCTAAAGTTTCCTTCTTGGCCATTAGGTGGATTTTTTTGCAATATATTAAATATTTAATGCAAGAGATTAAGAAGCTGGAAAATCCCTGTTGTTTAAAATTCAGGTTGGCTAACATCTAAGAGCAAGGGAATGCTGAAAGAGCATGAATGCAAATACAGAAATGCCTTTGCTCTCACCCTACTTATGTCAACTTTCACAATTTATTCTGTGTCTTTAACAACGTAAGTAGTTAAGCTGATCCCTCATCCTTTCCTAGCATCCAGAAAAAGAGAAAATACTTTAACACCTACCAAATGTGAAAAGTATTTGCTAAATCTCAGACACAGTATTGTTTTGTTATACATAATGAATATTTATTTATTTGAAATTGTAACTGTCACATCAGTCCATCATTTGCAGTTTCAGTTCTCATGTTTATTCACCTCCCAAACTTTTACTGCAATTTAGATACACTATCACCAGGTGGCAGTAGAGTGCTATGATCATGCAGTTTTGATAGTAAAGTAAGTACAAGTTTTCTCTTCAGAGTCTGATCAAGTAACTCACAGATGTTTAACAATTTGTTTATGTAACAAGTATTTTTTTGAGTACATACAGAGTACTAAGTATTATACAAAATTTTCAATGTACAATAGTGCACAAGACAAAAATGATTTCCCATGAGGGAAAGAGAGAGTAAATAAATGTCATAAAATGTCAAGTGCTATAAATTATCAATATCCATTCACAACTTAAAAATGAAAAAAAGATAAACTTTAAGAAACTAGACATAAAATGGAAACTCCTCAGTAAGATAAATAGCATCTATTAAAATACTATAGATATTTATAGCTAAATCAATCTTAAGGATGTATTAATATTTCCCACTAAGATGTGGAACAGGACCAGGATGTTCTCACTCATCACTTCTATTCAATATCTAGCTGGGAGTGCTGCAATAATGCAAGAAAAAGAAATAAAAGGTAGACAGAGTAGCCAAAAAGAACTAATCGTTTTCATTTACAGGTGACATAACTGTTTGCATATAAAATCCAAAGAAATCTGTAAGACAACTATTAACAAATCAGAATTCAGCAAGGTCAAAAGATATAAAGCCAATATACAGAAACTAGCTGTATTTCCAAATCCAACACTGAAAACTGAAATTAAAACTAAATTGAGAACAAACTTTTCAAAATTATTAATAACACTCCCCTGTGATTAGAATGTGCACACAATGGCTGAAACTTAGACGATAAAGAAATCTAGCTCCCCCCAAATTTATGGAGTCATCATATCTGCCTCAAATTGCCAAAACTCGGATGTCTTTTACATGAAAAATAAACAAACACATACCTTGTTTTGGTTACTGTTAACTTGATGTTTCTTGTTATATACAAGGAAGATTAATCATGACACAGATTCATAAAACATCCTTAAGTATGTTCCATCCAATGCTAGTCTTTCCAGCTTTGTTTCTACACTACTTTCCTTGCGATCTCTTCCACACCTTGACAGAACATGACATTCCTTAGCGATTCCTACCTGATTTCTCTTAGCAACAAGGCTCGTTAAAACTGCTTTGAAAATTTTAAAGGATGCTCACCCATATGATCAAAAAATATTTTGCTTCAAAAACTATACTCTTGAAAAACTAGAAACCTAGCCACTCTGGGTAACACAGATTTGAACAAGAACTCTAAAGGTAAACAACAACAACAAAAACTTCAAGTAGAAGACAGCATTTGAAATAAAAGGCAATTTTTGAAAGCTTTATTAAATAGAATGATTTCAGAAGCATGGCAGAATGAAAAACTACCTTTGTTTCCCCACTTTAATCTACAACCAGTAAACATCCACAACTCAACAAAGGTACCTCTGCCCAACAGAACAGGATGTTGGATAACTCTGTACATCTGGACATCAAAAGGTGGGTGAGCTGAAACACACTGAGCAGGCAGAACCAAGGGAACCGCAGAGATGCTGCAATCCTGGCCCTCTGACTATGGCAGCAAGGCCCACAGGTGCAGAGAACCCAGAACCAGTAGGGAAGGTGGTGCACGTGACTGTGGCCTCCAAACTGCACCAGGGAGTGCCCATGGCTGCAGGTAACTGGGCAGCAGTGGAAGTGGGGCCTGGGACCCTGCCCCTCCAGTGTTGAGATGCCCATGACTCCAGCCTCTTCCCCCTCATCTACAATGGTGGAATTCACAAGCTTTAGAACCACAAACATGGCGCAACCCCAGTTGCCTCATTAATGCACCTCTCACCCCGCAGCAGAGCCTGTCACATCACTCAAGCAAAGAGCCCACCCTTCTGATGGATTACAGTGGCTCTGGAAGAAGCAAGGCAGCAACAACCCTGGTGGCACAAGAAGCAATAATGAAGGCAAGGAGCCATATCTCTTACAGAGATGGTGGAAGCTAGAAATTGCCACTCTCAAATATAAAGGCAGTGGAGGTAGAGAAGCCAAAAGCTTGTGTGATAGTACCACCTACCAGAAAACAAAAGAAAGGAAATTAATTCCTAACTTGTCATTTAATTTAAATGAGAAGGCAGAGGAACAATTCAAGCAACATGAAGAACCACAGTAACACCATACCACAAAAAGAAAGTGCCAGGTCTCCAGAAACCAAACTTGAAGTTACGGAATGATGAGATCTAATTGACAGAGAATTCAAAATAGCTGTCAAGAATAAGTTCAACAAGAAAACTCAGAAAGGCAGCTTAATGAGCTCTAAATAATTAACAACTAATTTATAAGAGGAATACTTTACCAAAGATATTGAAACTATAAAAAAGCATCAAACAAGAATCAATCAAACAAATTTTTAAGCCAAAGAACACCAAAACAAGATTAAGAATGTTATCAGAAAGCACTAGAAACAGAGCAGACTATATAAGACAGAGAATCAGTGAGCTGGAAGATAGAAATATAGAAATGATACAAATGGAAAAGGAAAGAGAAATAAGACATAAAAAAAATAAATAAGGAAATTCTACAGAGCTGTTCATTTAGCAGGAAGGGCAACATTAGGATAAATGAGTATCCCAGAAGAAGAGAAGGGGAAGGGAGGAGAGTTTATTTAAAGAAATTAAGCTGAGAACTTCCCAGACTTAGGAAAGAAAATGGACATACAAGTCCATGAAGCTAAGAAAACACCTAATTACCTCAATGCAAAGAGATCTTCTACTAGAGAAGTAATACTAAAATTGTCAAAAGTCAATGACAAAGAATTTAAAAGGAAGCCAAGGAAAAAAGGATGATAACCTACAAGGAAACCCCCATTAGGCTATCAGCAGATTTCTTAGAAGAAATCCTATGGGCCAGGAGGGAACAAATGACACTTTCAAAACACTGCAAGATAAAACTTGTCACCCAAGATTCAGCAAAACTGTCATTCAGATATGAAGGAGAAATAAAAACTCTGCCAGACAAATAAAAGCTGAAGGAGGTCATCAACACTAGACCTGTCTTACAAGAGATGTTGACAGGAGCTCTTCTAGCAGAAACAAAATAGGAAAAATACATAAAATGTTGAACAAGATGATAAACGGAACCTGAAAATTCAAACTATCAGAATAGATTTTAAAAATTTTATTAAAGTATGAAAATTAATGGGAAAAAAAGAAAGTAAAAGAATGACTAAAGCTACCTCCATTTGCTAACAAATTCACAACATAAAAAGGGATAATTTAAGACAACAAAAACATAAAGTGGAAAAGAATGGAACTCCCACAGGTGAATAGAGACAAGATGCTATCAGCAGAAAAAGGACTATTTTAAACATGAGACATATTATACAAACTTCAGGTCAATCATAAAACATTTACATACAGGCACAAGTATAAAAAAAGAGGAAACTAAAAAAAAAAAAAAAAAAAGTAGACAATCACCAAACCAAACTGGCAGACAGAAATACAAGAGAAAAGAAACAATGGAGAAAGAGAACCACCATTAAACAAAAGATAAAGAGGCAGTATTAAGTCCTCATCTATCAAAAATCACCCTTAATGGAAATGAATTGAATTCACCAATCAAAAGACATAGGGTGGCTCAACAGATTTAAAAACAAGACCCAACTCTATGATGCCTCCAGGAAACACATGTCAGTTCTAAAGACAAACAGAGGCTAAAATTGAAGGAAGGGAAGATGATACTCCAAGCAAACAGCAGCCAAAAGAAGCAAGTGTGGCCATACTCACATTAGCAAAACAGAATTCAAATAAAAAATGGTAATAAGACACAAAAAATGGATGGTGTATGGTAACAAAGGGGCCAATTCATTGAGAAAACATAGAGTGACTAATATATATGCACTTTAAACAAAGGAGAACCAAAATATATAAGACAATTATTACCAAATCTAAAGGGGAAAACTGACAGCAATACAATAACAGTAGGGGACTATAACAACACACTCACCTCCATGGATAGATCATCCAAACAGAAAGTCAACAAGGAAACCCAGGCCTTAAATGATTCTATCGATTTGTACAGAACATTCCATTCAAATGCAGCAGAAGACAATTCCTCTCAAGTACACATGGAACTTTCTCAAGGATATACTATATACTAGGCCAAAAAAATGTCTCAATAAATTTAATAAGACTGGAATTATACTAAGCATATTTCTTGTTCACAATGGAATGAAACTAGAAATCAGCTACAAGAAGAAAACCAGAGAAATCACAAACATGTGGGGATTGAACAACATGCTACTGAACAACTATTGAATCAATGAAGTAATCAGAGGAGAAACAAAACATTACCTGGAGACAAGCAAAAATGAAAATATGACATATCAAAATCTATAAGACACAGTAAAAGTGATCCTAAGAGGGAAATTTATAGTCATATAGGTCTTCTTCAAGAAATAAGAAAAATCTCAAATAGACAATCTAAGCTCACATCTAAAGAAACCAGGAAATGAAGAAAAAAACTGAAGCCCAAAGTTAATAGAAGGAAGAAAATAATAAGTATCAGAGTAGATATAAATGAAATAGGGACTAAACAGACAATAGAAAAGATCAATGAAGCAAGCTGGTTCTTTGAGAATATAAACAAAACTGACAAGCCTGTTAGCTACACTAAACTGAGAAAAAAAGAGTGAAGGCCCTTCAAATCAGAAGCCAAAGAAGAAAACCAACAGTAGACACCACAGAGGTATAACAGATTATAAGATAATATTATGGACAGCTACACATCAACAAACTGAATGACCCAGAAGAGATGCATAAATTCTCAGAATCATATGAGCTTGCAAAGACTGAAAAATGAAGAAACAGAAAATCTGAATAGATCAATCACTAGTAGGGACTGAAAGAGTAACCAAAAAGCTCCCCATGCCAAAAAAGTCCAGTCACTTCACAGATGAATTCTATCAAACATTCAAAGACTTAGTACCTATTCTTCTCAAACTATTCCAAAAGAAAAAAAATTGACAAGAAGAACATACTTCCTAACTCATCTTATGAGGCTGACATTACTCTGATACCAAAACCAGACAGAGACAACACAAAAAAGAAAATTACAGGCCACTACATCCAATGACCATAGATGTGAAAAAGCTCAACAAACTATTAGTGAACTGAATTCAACAATACATCAAAAAGATCATGCATCATGATAAAGTGATATTCATTCCAAGGACACAAGGATGGTTCAACATCCACAAATCAAAGCGACACACCACATTAACAAAACAAAGGATAAAAATCATATGATCAATAGAAGCAGGAAAAATATTTGACAATATCTAACACACATTTAAGTGAAGAGGAACTAAAAAGCCTCTTGATGAAAGTGAAAGAGGAGAGTGAAAAAGTTGGCTTAAAGCTCAACATTCAGAAAACAAAGATCATGGCATCTGGTCCCATCACTTCATGGCAAATAGGGGAAACAGTGGAAACAGTGTCAGACTTTATTTTGGGGGGCTCCAAAATCACTGCAGATGGCGACTGCAGCCATGAAATTTAAAGATGCTTACTCCTTGGAAGAAAAGTTATGAGCAACCTAGACAGCATATTCAAAAGCAGAGACATTACTTTGCCAACAAAGGTCCGTCTAGTCAAGGCTATGGTTTTTCCAGTGGTCACGTATGGATGTGAGAGTCGGACTATGAAGAAAGCTGAGTGCCGAAGAATTGATGCTTTTGAACTATGGTATTGGAGAAGACTCTTGAGAGTCCCTTGGACTGCAAGGAGATCCAACCAGTCCATTCTGAAGGAGATCAGCCCTGGGTGTTCTTTGGAAGGAATGATGCTAAAGCTGAAACTCCAGTACTTTGGCCACCTCATGTGAAGAGTTGACTCATTGGAAAAGACTCTGATGCTAGGAGGGATTGGGGGCAGGAGGAAAAGGGGATGACAGAGGATGAGATGGCTGGATGGCATCACCGACTCGATGGACGTGAGTCTGAGTGAACTCCAGGAGATGGTGATGGACAGGGCGGCCTGGTGTGCTGCAATTCACGGGGTTGCAAAGAGCCGGACACAACTGAGTGACTGAACTGAACTGAACTGAACACACATTTACAATAAAAACTCAATGAACTAGATATAGAGGGATGCATCTCAATAATAAAGGCCATATATAACAAGTCCATCATACTCAGTGATGAAAAACTGAAAGCATTTCCTCTACAGTTAAGAAATAAGGCAACAATGCCCACTTTCACCACTCCTATTCAACATATTATTGGCAGTCCTAGTGAAAGCAATTAGGCATGAAAGAAATAAAAGCCGTCCAAGCTGGAAGGGAAGAGGTTAAACTGTCACTATTTGCAGATGTAATGACTTTATATATATATATAGAAAATCCTAAAGACTACACCCGTGGTGGATTCATGTCAATGTATGGCAAAACCAATACAGAATTGTAAAGTAAAATAAAAAATAAAAAATAAATAAATAAATAAAAATAAAAGAATGTAACTACTGAAAAAAAAACTATTAGAAATAATAAATGAATACACTAAACTTGCAGGATCACAAACGCAATATACATAAATCTGCTGTATTTCTAAATGCCAGCAATGAGCTAGCTGAAAGAAAACTTAAGAAAACAACCGCATTTATAATTGCAAAAATCATAACAAAATACTTAGAAATAAATTTAACCAAGGAGGTGAATGATTTGCACACTGAAAATTATAAGACACTATTGAAAGAAACTGATATTTCAAGCTCCTGGATTAGAAGAATCAACATTACCAAAATGTCCTCATTACCTAAAGCAAGGAAATATTGAGGGCAGGAGGAGAAGAGGGCAGCACAGGGAGAGGGCAACAGGCAGGAAGGGCAGGGATCTCCCAAGGGAGGAAATAGGCTGCAAGTGTCAGACAGTTTTTATCTCTCTCTTAAGCAGCAGGAGGAAACAAACTACAAGTGTTTGACTTTTCCCCCTTCTCTACACACATTTAAAAAGAGGTTTCTTTTACAATTCTGGGTTGCCATAAGGACACCTGGTTTCATCTGAACTTTTCTCGAACCTTGAGCTAACCAATGCATTTTTCTTATGGAAATGTTTTTCTTAAGCTATGTTAATAAACTACGAATTTACCCTAGATTCTGTCAAGTTGGTTCTGCCTAAGACTCAGAAGTGACTTGACAAACCAGTATGTTTTACTCATGCAAATGTTCTCTTAAGTTATGTTAATGAGACTATGTATTTGCTTGGAAACCTACCTTTCTTCAAGATTCATGTTAATCATTTCATGGCCCAGGAAAACCCACCTTGTGCCAATGTTATCCCAAAATGCACGTTGTAGGTGAGAGGCCTGGTGCCAGTCTCTGAGTTTTGAGACATTTCCTTTCTCTAATTACCAGCCTGCTAGTAGCTATAAAACATCTGGCTAAAGACTAGTAGGGGGACACTCTTTCTGCCCCCTTCTCATGTCTGTGTCAGAAGTTTTCTCTATCTCTTTTATACTTTAATAAAACATTATTACACAAAAGCAATGTCACTGGCCCCAGACTGAATTCTTCTCTTCCAGAGCCCAAGAATCCCGGCGACTTTCACAGCTCAGCAACAACCTTTCAACAGGATGAGATTTGTACGGCATCACTGACTCAATGGACATGAGTTTGAGCAAACTCCAGGAGATAGTGAAGGACAAGGAATCCTAGCACGCTACAGTCCATGGGGTCACCAAGAGTCAGACATGACTTAGCAACTGAACAAAATCAAATAACAAGTGTTGGAAGGATGTGGGAAAAAAGAGAACCTTCATAAACTGTTAGTGGAAACATAAATTGGTATAGCCACTATGGAAGAGAGTATGGAGATTCCTCATATATGATCCAGGTAGTCCACTTCTGCCTACTTATTGAAAGAATATGAAAACACTAATTCAAAAAGATACCTACACCCTTAGGTTCATTTCAGCATTATTTACAATAGCCAAGATATGGAAACAACCTAGTATCCATTAACAAATGACTAGATAAAGAAGATATGAAATATATATATATATGTATATATATATATATATCTAAGTGAAATAAATCAGATAGGGAAAGGAAAATACCATGTGATGTTACTTATATGTGGAACATAAAAAACCAATAAAGAATAAAATAAATGAACAAACCAAATTAAACAAAAAACAGACATGTAGATACAGAGAATAAGAGTACTGGTTCCTGGAGAGGAAGGGTAAAATAGGCAAAGGGGATCAACTGTATGGTGATGAATGGAAAATAAACTTTTGGTGATGAGCACACTGTAACATATACAGAAGTATAAATATAATGTTGCAAATATAAAACATATAATGCTAAAAATCAATATTAGTTCTATAAAAGATAAAATATGAAGTAAAATATATATATTTTTATATATTTTCAATATAACTCGAAAAAGAATCATAATAGCATTTGCTTTGGTATGAAAAGACGCTTAATAAAATTCATGGAATGCTTGAAATGATAACATTTTTAAATGTGTAAGGGAGTAAAATAAAGAATAAAATAATCATATATATCTTCATATTCATTTATATGTTATAAAACTTTTCAGAGTGAGAAAATATTTTTATAGACTTTAAATTTTTATAGAATTTTCATAGTCTTGATCACCTTTTTGGTAAACAGTTCAGATATTATTAACATGTTGCTGCTGCTGCTCTGCTAAGTCGCTTCAGTCGTGTCCGACTCTGTGCGACCCCATAGATGGCAGCCCACCAGGCTCCCCCGTCCCTGGGATTCTCCAGGCAAGAACACTGGACTGGGTTGCCACTTCCTTCTCCAATGCAGGAAAGTGAAAAGCGAAAGTGAAGTCACTCAGTCGTGTCCGACTCGTAGCAACCCCATGGACTGTAGCCTACCAGGCTCCTCTGCCCATGGGGTTTTCCAGGCAAGAGTACTGGAGTGGGTTGCCACTGCCTTCTCCGTATTAACACATTAAATATGATAAAATTCAGACTTGCAGAAGTTAGTTTATCCAAGGTCATATATCTAGTTTAAAGGCAAAATTAAATCATGATTTCATGATTTTGGTGTTCTTTCCAAAATAACAGTGTTTTTGTTATGTCACATACTTAGATAACTCATATTTGAGACATCCAATTTCTAATTAACTAGATAGAAGTTTACAAAAGTATTTTTCACATAGATTTTTCACTTAAAAGCCATCTCAGATTACTGTATAATACTATGTTAAGAAGATACTTATAAAAGCTATGCTATCTCTAAATGATTACACCTACCATCACACTAAAACTTCCTCTTATTCCCTTTGCCTCTAGAGTGTTAAACTACTCCCTGCGCTTTCAGTCTGGCACACTGATGCCTTGGGGTTATTATGTGAGACAGAGGTAGATATTTGGCAGCTTTTCCTAGCACTCAACTAATAACTGTTCACGTCTATCAGCATATCGCTAGGCTCTCTTCTCAATTGTCAAACTTTCTCTAGTGCAAATTTCTCATTAGGATAATTCCTATTATTTCTTTCTAACCTTCTTTTCACTGGTTTCATCTCTTTCTTATATTCTCCTTTGCCTGTTGCCATTTTTCCTGTGTTTAATGGCCTTTGTGTAGATAAAGTTCTTTTAAAGGTATAGTCAAAAAATGACAAACACATTATTTGAAAAACTGACCAACTAGAACATCAACTGGAAGATAAATGAGTATTATCTTTAGATATTTGCATTTTCTAGGTCATATTTATTTAGAAATTCAAGGACTGTGTAAGACTTTTGATAGGAAAGATTCTTTCTCCATTTTTCACCAGCCTGAGCATTCAGGAAAACAGCTGAATAGCCTGGGATTTCTCTGTTAACAAAACATAATGAAATCACGAGAAACTGACAATCCTTACCATCTTATCTATAAGGAGATCGATTTCAGATATTCAGTTAATTTTTTTATCATTACATGACTATACCATAACTAGATTTACTACATCTGAACAATTAAAGCGCTGGGGATGTAAAATCTTGGGCATAACAATAAAACTAAAAATGGAAATGCTATTGTGTAAGTCTCTACCGGAGGTGAGAATAGTACCATCTGAATCATTTAATCATTTAACTATTCAAAATTGAAGGCCATACTGAGGTTAAGAACACTAAGACAAATTTGCTATTGGTTAATAATAAAGCCATTCATCATATGCTTCAAATCTAAAGCAATTACAAGATGTGGTGTGGCAAATGGATTTAGCCGAAGAGAGTATGTCAGAACAGTCCTTTAAAGAAGATGAGTGATGTAAAAGGCTAAAGGAAATAATGAACTCTCTCCAACACTAATTATTACGCAATTGATTTATAGAAAGCCTATTTCTTCATGCAAGAACTGGTGAAACTTCCCAAAGTAGTTTTAAATTATGCCAAACAGAAATGTAGAAAATCAGTATTTTTGAATTTCAGTCTGCTTAGCTTATTTACACATGGGCATCAAAAACAAGTGAATACTTTAGCCACTCAGGCTACTTTAGAAGCCTCAAAGCACATCTATTTGAACTCCAGTGTCAGACACTACAAAGCAACACAGAAATCACTCTGTGGAGGGGCTCAGGCTTCATATCTAGAGCCTTCAGCAAGTCAAAGAAATCAAAACATTATCAAAACCAAACCTGGAAAGTAAAGCTGTTTTTATTATAAAATATTACACCACAGATATTAAAAGGATCTCAAACAGTAAGGTAGAAAACTCTTTAAAAGCAAATCTCATTAAAAAATACAAAATAATATTTGAAAAATTACTGTTCAAAGTGCATTAATACCCAACCAGGAGATTAAAAATAAGAGAAGATTATCAGAGAATGATGTCTGAAAACATACCAATTATTTAGAAATTGAGTGTACCCTTCTACAGATACATCAAAAGGGTTTTTTTTGATATATACACAGAATAAAAATACCAAAGAACTAGTTATGTCTGACTCTCTGCAACTGCATGGACCGTAGCCTGCCTGGCAGCCTATAGTACACTCCATGGAATTCTCCAGGCAAGAATATTGGAGTAGGCTGCCATTCCTTTCTCCAGGGGATCTTCCTGACCAAGAGACTGGACCTGGGTCTGTCGCATTGCAGGTAGATTCTTTACCATCTGAGCCACGAGGGAAGCCCACAAAGGAAGAGAGAATTACAGAGAATGACATCTGAAAACATACTAATTATTTAGAAATTTAATGTACTCTTCAATTACACACCAAAAGGATTTTTCAACATATACTTAGAATAAAAATACTGAAGAACTAAGGACATATTAAATACTATCTAAATCTGCTCAGGCTGCCACAACAAAATACCACAGACTGGGTGAAATTTTTTTCTCATCATTCTAAAGGCTAGAAAATCCAATCAAGGTCCCATAGGATTTGGTTTCTGGTGACAGCTCCCTTCTGGTTTTCAGATGGCCACTGTGTCCTCACATGTGGGGGATGGGAAGAAGGGAGGGAGAGAGATCCCCTTCTCTTCTTATAAGGCTAGAGTCCTATTGGATTACAGCCCCATTCATATAGACACCATTTAACTTTAGTGAAGTGTTAGTAACTCAGCAGTGTTCGACTCTGCAAGTCCATGGACTGTAACTCACCAGACTCCTCTCTCCATGGAATTCTTCAGCCAAGAATACTAGAGTGGCTTTCTATGCCCTCCTCCAGGGGATCGTCCCTACCCAAGGATCGAACCTTGGTTTCCTGCATTGCAGGCTGATTCTTTACCATCTGAGCCACCAGAGAAGCCCTTAATCACCCCCTAAAAACCCATCTCCAGATGGCTACATCAGGGGGTTAGGACTTCAACATATGTATTTTTAGAGGGACACAAATCAGTGCATAGCAAATACAAAAATAACAAATACAAACATACATAAACAAATGAACTTTGCTAAGCCCAAAATAGAGGGCAAGTGGCTGAAAAGCACAATCTCATATTTCAGTACTCCAAAGAATATAAGCTTAACAGTTAGATAAATTTATCAAGATTTCTTTAAGACTTGTTTCATTTTCATAGAAAGAAAAACTAAAAATCAAAAAAGGTACTGAGATGGAAAGCAGATCTTAATCATTTCCTAGCACATTTGTTTCAACATATAAATATACTTCACATTCTTTTCCAGCCTTAAAACAAACCAAAAAATATTTTTTCAAATATAGATCCCCTTTGGCTAGACAGTATCTTCTTTTCTTCACAGCCTTCACTTTCTCTACTACTAAAGCAACTGCAAATTAGCTTATTCTTCTAAAATGAAATTGAAATGCTCCTGCACTCAGTGACTGCAGTAGAGTCAGAAAGGGATAAAGTAGTTGGTCCAAGACTGACGTCAACGTTCTTATTCAAAATCCAGTACTGCTAAAAGAACACCACAGATGCCCAAGGAGCCATAAGATGCATAAGTTAGGGCTGTTGGCATAGGTATGAACAGTTAAAGGGTTTTAAGAGTCAAATACTGCTAAAAATTTTTCAGAAAAAAAAGTCCTAAAGTATCAAAGAAAACTAGCAAAAGGAACAATGACAAAGAAATAGAAACAAACTTCAGTAAGCAGGGGAAAGAACTCTCTACACAAGAGAGTCATTAAAGTGAAGGTCACATATATTACATGGCATCAGAAACAGAGGGCTTAAATGTCAAAATTAAGAATACACATTTGATACTTTAGGCCACAAGAAGCCAAGGCAAGTTATTAAAAAGCCAAGTGATGTAATAAAAATAGTCCTTAAGAAAGATTAATCGGCAACAGTGATGAAATGAAGTCAATCAAAGGACAAAGGAAGATAATGGAGATGGGCAAAAGGATACTTCACAAGAATGCAGTGATGTGTCAGTGAAAACAGCAAAAGACAATCACACCTACTTTATCCACATACACAATGTAATATTACTCAGCTATAAAAAGAAGAAAATAATCCCAGTTGCAGCATCGTGGATAAACCTAGAGATTCTCATACTGTGTGAAGTCAAACAAATATCATATGATATTGCTTATATGTGGAATCTTAAAAAAAGACTAGAAATGAACTTTTCTACAAAACAAAAACAGAGTTACAGATGTGAAAAATAAACCTATGGTTACAGGGTGGGGTTGGGGGATGGGGTAGGGATAAACTGGAAGATTGGCATTGACATATACACACTGCTATGTACAGGGACTTCCCTGGTGGTCCAGTGGTTAAGAATCTGCCTTGCAACACAGGGGATGCTGGCTCAATTCCCAGTTAGCGAGCTAGAACCCCACATGCTGCAGAGCGGCTGAACCCTTGCACTGCAACTGCTGAGCCAGTGTGCTCTAGAGCCCACGTGCCACACCTGGAGAGCCTTTGCATTGCAACTGCTCAGCCTGTGCACCACAGCTAGAGAGTCTGTGCACCTGCAACAAAAGATCCCACATGATGCAATGAATATCCCACCTGCCACAATTAAGACCTGGTGCAGCCAAATAAATTTATATCTAAAAAAACAGATAACTACTAGGGAGCTACTCTATAGCACAGGGAACTCAACTCAGTACTCTATAATGCCCTATATAGGAAAAGAAGCTAAAAAAGAGTGGATAACAAATTCAATTTGTTATACACCTGAAACTAACACAATACTGCATATCAATTCTACCCTAACAAAACTTTTTTTTAAAAGACAGTGGGTTAAGAGTAATATTTCAGAGGGAAAATGATAAAGACTTGGTTACTGAATAGAAAAGCAAAAATACAAGTGATTCTCAGGAACATCCCACATATCTGGATTTCTGTACAATTAGGTTACACTCTAGTAAGTACTCCACCAACCCCCCCCCCCATTTTTTAAAACAAACTTTGGATAAAAAGCACTGTAAAATATATTACAATTTTTTAAATAAAATTTTGCTTTAACTATAAAGCAGGCTAGAAAGTAAGGCCTATTGATATTTGCATTGTTCACTGTTGCAGAAATAATTTGATGTAGAGATATTTCCTGTCATTAAGATTTTACTCTTAACCCTGCAATGGGCTGTATCTTTATCTGTAAAAATAAGGAAAAGAGCATCAGATTCACCTATCTTAACCAGGTTATTGTGAAGATTAAAAAGTATAAGTTTCAGTACTCTGTAAATAGAAAAGTGAAAGTGAAGTCACTCAGTCATGTCCAATTCTTTGCGACCCATGGACTGTATAGCCTGCCAGGCTTCTTTGTCCATGGGATTTTCCAGGCAAGAGTACTGGAGTGGTTGCCATTTCCTTCTCCAGGGGATCTTCCCAACCCAGGGACCAAACCCAGGTCTCCTGCATTGCAGGTAGATCCTTTACCCTCTATGGGCTTCCATCAGGGAAGCCCATACACAAATGTAAGACATCTCACTGATAGAAGTACTGCTGCTGCTAAGTCACTTCAGTTGTGTCCGACTCTGTGCGACCCCAGAGATGGCAGCCCGCCAGGCTCCCCCGTCCCTAGGATTTTCCAGGCAAGAACACTGGAGTGGGTTGCCATTTCCTTCTCCAATGCAGGAAAGTGAAAAGTGAAAGTGAAGTCGCTCAGTTGTATCCGAGCCTCAAAGACCCCATGGACTGTAGCCTACTAGGCTCCTCCGTCCATGGGATTTTCCAGGCAAGAGTACTGGAGTGGGGTGCCATTGCCTTCTCCAAATAGAAGTACTAGACGTACATAAAAAAGGTAACAGGATAAAAACAATTTGCCATTATTTTGATGCCTCAGAATCAGGCATCAAATTCATAACAGAATTACAAATGTTAAGCAGTGTGCTGCATTTTATACAGGATGGTCTTGAGATACATCTAGGTGGGGAGAAGTTCTAGACTGCTGTACATTTTCAGTTTTTATATGGTTTTTAATAGTCTTAATAGCTAACTCTGTCAGCTTCAATATCTTTACTATAGCTTCTTTCCCTACTTCTAATTTTATGCTTTTAATGGACTTATAAACTAGATCCCAGACAGTGAGTTTAATATTATATGTGTGATAGCCTCAAGAATTTTCATGTGAGAAAAGTGCATTATTTAGGGGAGCAGAGCAGGAGTCCTTCTTTTTATTTTCATCTTGGATGAGTCCAGAAAAGTAATGTGTAAATATAACTCACTACCACAGAGTAACTTAAACTCTAAAGGCTTATTGAAATGAAGTATATGGATAAAATTTTATATAGTTTTTTATTTTCTGCAAACATTTATCATCAATTTCTCCCTTCAGTTAGCATTAATATCTAAGTATTTTTAAGAGAACAAAATAATATTCAAGAACAGCTTAGGCAACAATAATACTAGTAATAACTAGTTCTTACCTTAAGCATGTTTATTTCTTCTTAACACAATGGTAAAGGGTTATTTAATCTGTTATTATGATTTACAATGAAAATATTATCTTGATAATATACAATAATAATGGTCCAAAACCTGCTAAAGTTATACAGCATCACAGAGCAAATAAAACAGCCCCCAAAAGTACAACTTACACAGTATTAGAGATAGTTATTAGATTAGTAAAGCAATATTGTCTAGGGCTTGCTAAATGGAATTAACTGACTTTATCCAAGTACACCAAATATATCTTATCACCATAATTCAATTTGTAAACATAAAAAAAACCCAATATTTATTCAAAAGGCCAAGATTCATCAAAGCTGATAAGGTGTCTGGCAACATACTTTGCTATATTCATATGCCACAACCACACTGCCAGGCACCAAAATACCCTCTTGTCGGCCTATAGGCATCTTCACTAAGTTTACAGTTTTAATTCTCCCCAAACTGTTTCTAAGACTGGAGAATCTCCTGCCTTTTCTTACGAAGGATCAAAATTTTTAATTAGAAAAAGAAGACTAATCCTTTTTTTTGAAGTTCATTTCCTTTCTCATGAAACTTATTTCTATTTATTATCCTACCCTGCCTACCCACCCAAGACCACTGCACCCAGATCTGTGATAGAACTTCCTACAGTATGGTTGTTATTCTTGGTAAAAGTCTATCAGATTGTGGTAGTCTGGCTCATGTAGCAAAGATGTATACAGTTAAATAGAAAACTTTGAATACCCTGAAATATTACTGCTATTCAAATAAATGATTTCTTTTTATATAATTAGTTGAAATTCTTGTGAGTTTTCTCTAGCCTAATTTCAGCACAGATATACTAACACCTTTGGCTCATCTAAAACATTCCTCAAAAAGGTTAAGGCTGGTTCCTTTAAAACTCTTTCTTCCCAGAGCAAGGTTTCTAAAATGACCTCAGATACAGTGGGCTCAAGGATCTAAGCTCTAAGTACCTCTAAACCTCCTCAATTGACTAAGTCTCAGTCAGAGAGATAATGGAACAGATCAGAAAGAAAAGAAAACAAACATTTCTGTCAGTCTGGTTTCTGGGAGAGGAAAGTAAAATCTGGTTTGCCCTTGATAAGCACCCAACTGGTATAAATGAGACAGGAAGACTTCCTCCTTCACAGAAACAGAAGACAAAGCAGATCAATTTCACTCTCCTGAAAAAGCCAAAGTGTTAGTCGCTCAGTTGTGTCTGAGTCTCTGTGACCCCATGGACTGTAGCCCACCAGTCTCCTCTGTCCATGGAATTCTTCAGGCAAAAATATGAAAGTGGGTAGCCGTTACCTTCTCCAGGGGATCTTCCTGACCCAGGGACTGAACTCAGGTCTCCTGCATTGCAGGCAGACTGTTTACTCTCTGAGCCACCAGGGAAGTCCTTTCACTCTCCTACTGGGCCTCTAAGCAGCCTAAGCATCTGCTTAACTAATGAAAACCATCAAAACCCCACTGAAGAAAGGAAGAGTTGAAAAACAAAGGAGCTAGTCAACTCATTCCTCATCTAAATTAATCATAGTAAGAAGAATTGCTATCTTTGTTTCAGTATTCCAAAGTAAGAAACACTGCTAGATTCTTTACACACATAAAGAACCTACCAAATTTCAACAAGCCTGCAAAAAAAGGCATTATTAGCTATCCATATATTATAGATGCAAAAACACTCAGAAAAGTTCAGTAGCTTTCCCAAGATCAGACAGCTCATCAGTACTAAAACAATTTTGACTCTAAAGCCCATTGTGCTTTCTTGTCTGCACTTCCCTTGCTCAGTCAGTTAAAAGAGGGAAGTCAGCAAAATCAGACTTTACTTTCCTTCTGTGAACTTTTGATACCATCCTGAGCTGAGACATATATTCTGGAATTACAATCAGCTCAAATATTAATCAACTTTTATAATGGCTACATCCTCTGTGTCTTACACTATTACATGCTAACATGTTTCAGAATTATTCCTATTGGACATATTATTCTGTCCCTTTCAGATTTACCTCCCTATTCATACACATTTAGTTAGGGAAAAATCTACTAGGTTCATCAGATTGCTAGATATTGTAAATGGCATATTCATTTACATAGCTGATTTCTCAGGAAACAAGTTTTCTTTGATCAAAGACTGAAAACTACTAAGAGTGTTTATGTTTTAGTAATAAATTCTCTAATTAGCATAAAAACAAATCCTTCAAAAGTTTGATCCAAGTGCAAATATGTAAAATATCTTCATTCTTTTCTACTAAGGGATTGGTCTGGGTTCATATAATTAATCAGTAAATCCTATTACTAGGACTTTTATAACAAAAGAACCCCATAAATTAGGATAACACATCATTAAAATGCCAAAAATCAGAATCCATATAGTTCCTCATGCAGAAAGAGGCTTTAAAATAATTTGAAATTATCTCATTTCATGTATGTAAGTCTGAATCATTCATGTATTATAGGTAAATATATCTGTAGTTAAAATTATATTGTTTTAAATTATATCCTTGTTTTATGTTTCTAAGTTTTACAGAGTTTTATGTACAGTAAAATCATCTATATTAACCTTTGACAGGTTTATACTAGTAAAGGAGATTCATACCTGAGCAATCCACTTGGGAAAAAAGACATGGATCTCACTGTTTTTTAATCATATCTTCCTTTCTCTTTTCTTTGACAAGTTCCACAAATACCACTTATCTTTAGGTGATTCAAAAAAATCTTAAACCAATTACACTAACTAAACTATTTTAGTTTTTGAACATGGTCTAACATTTACTCCAATCTTCACTCACAATAATAATACTCAAGTCAAATCTTTTTATATCAAAATAGGTCTAACTATGATTCATGTCTAAGTCTTTGACTGTATTTTCCTTTACTTTTTAATTTCACAATTTAGATCAGAGTAAGCAAACTTTTCTGTAAAGAGTTAGACAGTAAATCTTTCAGGCCACAGGATCTTTATTTCAACTCCACCACTTGCAGCTACAGTGCAAGCACAGCCATGGAAGATATATAAGCGAATGGGTGTGGCTGCACTTAGCTGGCACCTGACCGATCTGGCCCATGGCAGTGCACTGACCTATGTGCTAAGAAAAAAGGGAAACAGTGTGTCACTACAATCACCTGAGGGTATCTTAATATTCAGCCTGACAAAAGAAATTATTCTGTCCATAATCATGCTGAATGTCAACTGCTTCGATACTACATACAATTCATCTTGACCCAGAGAGTGCTAACTGTAATAGTCCACCAAAGTTAAACTGTGCTTTACCCTATAGCCACACTTTTTTTTTTTTTTTAGGCTAGCACCAGATAAACAAGGTCCCATTCTAACGGTAGCCAGGCTTTCTAAATTGTCTGCGACCTCTTTCATCTCTCATCTTATTTCTCAGCCCCAATTCCACTGGACACAATACTTTTTTTTCCCTCTTAGGAAGATCAAGGTATCAACACCCTCTCGATATACAAGAAGTGATTTCAATCTCCCCTACTTCTGCTACCAGAGTTGAAGGCTGACTTCATTTCCAATCCCCTTCCCTGCTGCCTCCCACTGTATAAATTGGACAAGCTGAATGCTCGCTTTCTCAGCCTCCCCTGCAGGTTAGCATGCCCACATGACAAAGTTCAGGACAATAAGTATCTCATGAAAGACTGCTGGGTGGCAGCGTGTGGGGAAATGCCCTGACAAAGACCGCATGTGTTCTAAAAATGAACAGGGAGTCACAACTACCAGAACGGCTTCCCTCCTCTTTTTTTCTGCCTTAACGCAAACATAATAACTGAAATTGGAGCAATCATCCTGCAACCTGGAATACCACAATCATTAGAAGAAACTAAGAGAACTCTATAGACCCACCACTGAAAACTTTAAGCCACTACAGCAAGGCCAGTGGCCACTTATCCTCAGAACTGTTACGTGCAAAGTAAGAGACCTGTAAAGCGAGCCTCCGGTGCACACAAAAGCACTCCTGGTCTACCTTTTCCTGAAAGTGCTAGCGTCCTGAGTCACTACTCCTTTTGCAAAGTGAAAGATTAACACTGGCTGAGCACAGCTGTAAATTCTGACTAAACAGTGCCGTTTCAATCAAGAGAAAAAAGCATCAAGATGAAAATCACCAAAGGGGGGCTGCCTGAGAGTTGACAACCCAGGGCAATAGAGTCAATGAAAGCAAAGAAAAGAGAAAGCTCAAGATTACTCAAGTGCTAAAGAACAAATATAATTGGAAAAGTACTCCTTTGAACTGGGGGGCCCATAAAACTAACAAATGTCCTACTCCACAAATCAAATTGGAGAATTCTGATTATATTAATCTGCAATCACACATTCCCACTGTGTGAAAAATGCAAGTTCAGATCTCAATTTTAATAGTTATTTTTTGTGCATTTTTCCCCAGTGAATTAATTTATCTTTATGCTTCTCTTTGCTTTGTTTTCACAAAGGTATAGTACTGTCAATATGTGATCATTTTTGACACTCAAAGAATCTTCAAAATAATTATTAAAGTCACATAAATTATGATACTGACAATAAGAACAATGGTTTCTTCAGGAATTCACATACCCTGGCAGATCCAGTATTCTAACTTTAGGGACAATCACTTCTTTTTTTTGACAATGTCAGTGCAAAAACACCAAAAGATAAGCAATTCTACTCAGTCAAAACAATTTCAGCAATACACTTATTTCAACTCATATATCCCTTAAAGTACAATCCTTAAGTTAAAACTTCAGTATTTACTTTATTTTCTTACAAATAACGCAATCATACATATTTACACACACACACACACACACACACACACCCCTCTAATTCTACACCCAATAGTTTCTCTTCCATGAAAACAGTTTGGTGGTATTATGCTGTAGTATAAATATCTATCAATTACAACATCTATAAGCTACAACAAATTTTTTTTAAATGATATTAGAGTAGAATGCCTTAGAACTGTCAAAGCTTTAGCCAGAAAGAATACCAAAGAAAAAGATGTTTTGGGCTCAATTACAGTAGTGGAACAGAATTTAATAAAGTTCCAACACTACATTTTAATGCCCAAGGTTCTTACTGTCTCTGAATTGACAGATATGTGTGCCAGTGTACAGCAGCGGCGGGAACAGCTGGACGGCTGCATCAAGCACATAGGGAGCCACGGCAGATGCTGCTAAGTGTTGTTCTGACCACCTCGAAACGGCAGCCCGTGCAGATTTACACTCGGTTATAAAGTAGAACAATTATTTCTCTGGAGTTTACATTTTCTTCATGAAACAGTCAAACTTCTGAACATTAAAAAAGAGGACTTTCACTTCTGAACATTAAAAAAGAGGACTTTCAAAAAGGATATCTTCCCTTTCTTTGATGATCAATTCATTCTGTTCTTCCAACTGCCTGATCTTCTTCTCAAACGATTCCTGCTCAGCTTTGAGTCTTTCTTCTGTCACTTCCTTTTCCTCACTTACCCTGAAAGAAACGAAATGCTCATGAGAACAAAATAAAATATGTGCCGACAGCTGTGGTTTACCAAAACTAGATTTCTTCCAGAAGTATGTTGGTTTTTTTTGGGATACTTTATATCTTTAAAATTTCTTCTCAAATTAACCTTTCAGAAGGAACTCTTCCACACCTTTGTAATAAAATGTGTATGTGATTTTTACATTAAGAATTTTTGCAATAATCAGAATTGTCTTAAATACAGAAAGTCCTATACTTTATGGGTTCCCAATTATGATCCAGGACAGGAAATATCTAATACAACGATTTCACCTCTTCATTATCAAACAGGCACAATTTATGATTTAGATTTTTTTCCATACTTTTATTTAAGTTCTAACAATAAAACAAACAACATATATATCACTTAAATATTTCACTAAACATGCATGGGCAATTTTACTTTTTCCTGGTACTTATACCCTGCAATCCTCAGTAGCATATAAATGACTGGACTGGAATTTTAAAATGGAATTAACATAAAAAAGGTCTGCACATTGATTCTTAGTTCAAAAAGGATTATGAAGTTAAAAACATTGACCAAAAATATGTATCTTTAATGCTTAACTCTGAAAAGCATCCCAACTTAAAAAAAAAAAAAAAACTAAATAATAACAACATTAAAACTTACCTTAACAAAGGACAACCTTAATTTTCATGGTACTCTGTGAACAGAAATGTTGGTTCTGAATTTATGTTACTGATAATTAATTCTCCAAAAAGAGTACAACATATTTTACCCTATAAGATCACACTGAGATATGTGTAAGTGAAATCCACAGGGAATCCAAATCTTTTCTCTGAGCATCTAAATTTATTTCCTCCCACACCTGTATTCTACCAGAACAGTTTCTGAATAACATGGACTCCACAGCCTTTCCTTTGTTGCTAGATGGTGATAAGATCAATGAGATAACAGAATGAAAATTAGAATTTTGTATGTTCAAGAGTTGACTGCATCTTTGAGTTCATTTGTGTGAAAGTGCATGGCATAGAATGTTTAAAAAAAAAAAAAAGGCTTATCTTCTCTTGCTTATCATGACATTCAAATCATTTTCCCAACTCCTATAATTTACATGTAGCACACTACTAGGCTCATGAATGGGACTCAGGACCTTCTTTCTAAGAGGATAATCTCTTGTACTGATACAATTACAAGAAATCCAGAAAACTAAACAAAGAGCAAACACATATATACACAGAGGACTTATACTCTGGTTTCAGGTTATCCTGCCTCTCTTGTTACCATCTTTTTACAATGTCTTCCCTTTTCCTATCAGTATTCTCAACCACATTTGCACTATAACATGATTCACAGTAATTTTCCACTGCCTCTAAGTTTTTTCTAAAATTGCCAAACAATTGAACCATTAATTAATTCTATCATCCAAATTACTCCTCTTCAATCTATCAATCAGTTTCTGAAATATCTTTGTAGGAAACTGTTCCAGACCAAATATACCCCCAAACTGTAAATCAGAAAACCACATATATATGGTGACTGTAGCAAAGCATGCTTATTTCTCTGAGCATCAATATTCCCATTTGTAAGCAAAACAGGCTAGACTAGACAATTTTTTAAATTCTTTCAAAAAAAAAATTCTTTCCAGCTTAAGTTCTGTAATTTCTTTATCTATACTATATATACTGACACTATATATGTCCTTTACAAACATGGAGGGCATTTGCAAAGAAATAAGAAAGAATCATCAAACATTTGGTTGGGTACAAGGCATATAATACTGTAATCTATGCAAAAGCCATAGTCAAAGGCTGAAAGAGGCAGTGTCAAAGGATAAGAGACATTAGAAACTGTAAAAATGCAAAATTTAGCATGAGGTTAATAAAAAACAAAACAAGTGATGAATCTGTAGAATTATGCATAAAATAAAGATGAAATAGGTACTGCTATATATTGCAAGCTGAGAATAAATAAACACTCTCAAGGTGAGAAAATATGTGGGAAAATCTCTCCCTGTAGATTGGTAAGATCTTGAAGACGAGGCTGAAGAGGAAAATCCACAGGTAAGAGAACATTTATTTTCATTTGCTCATTAAAAAATATTAGCCAAATACCTAATATAGGAAAAAATAATCACAGTAACTTTACCCAGTTATGAGAAATCCAAAAGGAACCTCACAATGGCCCACTGTCATTTCAATCCCATTCATAAAAGCCATAGAAATATGAGGAATGACCACAGATTTGTTTCTTCAAGAAAGCAAGGTTTCCAAGGTCATAAAAACAATAATAAAAAAGTCCACTATCGCACTGACCTAACATCAAAGTAAATTCACAAAGTATGTCTAGAGCCTGCTAGGTCAGAACATCTACCTCAACATTTACTTTCTCCCTTTGTTGAACATAAAGAAAATCCATGAAAACTATAGGGATCATTAAGGGCAAAAAATGATTGTACATATATTTCATAATGCCAGTGGCTATAATGAGCTTTCCCTAAAACTTAAAGTACTCTATCTAGAAAAACCACTCTTCTCTAAATTTAGTTTCCAGAGATGTTTGAAAATTTTGTTACTACACTATTCAAACAGAGCTTTTTTAAAAAAATAAAATCTTTTCTCTTATGCACTATGATCAGACTACCCATTAGCGATTATTATGTTCTGGAAGGCTATAAAATTAACAAGCTTTGTTAAGCACAAAGGGCAACACTTCTATAGGCCTATCTAAAGATATGCATGGCTTCTCTGTGGCCTATTAGCATAGTTAATAAGAACAATTATATTAATACAGTCTTAAATGCTGAGGGCTTGCCAATAAAACAAACTCAACATTTTATATCCACTCTGAAATATGTCTTCCTATTTAATTTATGTTCCATATTTCCCATGAGGTACATACATGAGAAATTATCTGGTATCATGACCTACATTTTTTATCAAAGCATTCTCAGACCACAAAGTAACATAAAAATACCTAATCTTCTATCTAATTTAGAGTATAGCGATACGCTAGTTAACAAAACAAGAATCTAAATACACACAACAAAGGGAAATATTTGACTAGTAGGATAGAAAGTTAAAAACTCTGGACAAGAGGATATTCTCAGTGTTGGTTTGTTAATTATTTACAAGAAGGACAACAGTCTGTTCATAAAGTAAGAAATCACCATTTCAACATTTGTTTAATGTCCCAGAGTACTTCTCAATAACGTCCACAAATTGTACTCTTTTTATCTAACAAGAACAGAAAATTCATACACTTAAGAGTTGCACGGTTGGGCTGAGAATCGAGCCAAAAGGCCTGAATTTACTTGAAGCCTTATGTTTTAGCTTAAACATTCCTAAATATTTTTTTATTTTACTCAATAAAACAATCTCTTCTGTTTTAATATAAAAAGTTTCCCCACGTTCATCTATTCTTTACTTTTTAGTAAAACTAATGTTCAAGAAAGAGATTTACTTTATCATTTTATATACCCCCAGTGTTCTTCCAGGTACTCCAGGAAAGGGTACTTTCACACTAATATGAAAGACAAGGTGAAGGCAGTAAAGTTTCTAACCCAAAGAGAACTGATTAAGGCTCACGCAATGGTCAATCAGATAAACTTCTTTCCCTGATTGATCTCACATTTCAAAGCAGAGAATGCTGGTTGCATTTCATAAACTCTCAGTATTAACTCAGTGGGTAAAATTTAGAGACTAGATATCCTAGATTTCATAGGATACCTAGCAGAGAGAAAGGGATATATTATTTTCGAGCAAATGTAAATGGATGGTGAAAAAGAAGGGCTTCCATCATTAAATACACACATACACACACATATACACACACACACATATATATAAAAGACTGTGCTTGTATCCTATGATCACAAACAAGTCAAGAAATGTCTGTTCCTGCTACTCCAATTCTACTTTATATTAAGAGATTATAGTCAGCAATTAGGCAGGGGAAAGATATAAAATATGTCTAGATTATAAAGGAAGAAGTCAAACCATTTCTATTTTATATGACATGATTTTATACACAGAAAATCTAAAATATCCACTTAAAAACTGCTGCTGCTGCTAAGTCGCTTCAGTCGTGTCCTATTCTGTGTGACCCCATAGACAACAGCCCACCAGGCTCCCCTGTCCCTGGGATTCTCCAGGCAAGAACACTGGAGTGGTTGCCATTAGAGCTAATAAAGGAGTTCAGTGAGGTTATAGGATAAAAGATTAATATACAAGGCCAATTATATGTTTATACATAGTCAGTAAACAACCTCCCAAAAAATTAAGGAAAAAATTCCATGAATATTTGCATCAAGAAAAATAAAACACAAAGGAATAAATTTAAGAGAAGAAGGAAGATGAGTCCATTGAAAACTATAAAAATATGGTGAAAAGACATTAAACGCCTATATAAATGGCAAGACATTCCATGTTCATGAGTGGAAGACAATATTGTTAAGATGGCAATATTCCCCACATCAATCTTCAAATTCAACTCAATCTCTATTAAAATCTCAGCAGCTTTATCTGTAGAAATTGACAAGTTGATCCAATCCTAAAACTCATATAGAAATGAAAGCGACTCAGAATACCTAAAATATTCCTGGAAAAGGAAAAAAACATGGGAATTTCACACTTGCCAATTTAAAAATTTACTTCAAAACTGCAATAATCAAATAACTGCAGTACTGTCATAAGAACAGACATATAGGTATACAGAACATAAATAAACACTTTCATAGTAAACTGAATTTTCAATCAGTTTACCAAGAGTACCAAGATAATCAAAGAGAAAGAATTGTCTTTTCAACATGCAGTATAGGGACAACTTTCTGTACACATGCAAAAGAATGAATTTGGGCCCCTATAACTCAAATCGCTTACAAAAATTAGCTCTAAATGAATTAAAGATCAAAATGTGAGAGCAAAAACTATAAACTCGTGTAAGAAAACATAGGCATAAATCTTCATGACCTTGAATTAGGCAATGGTTTCTTCGATATAACACCAAAACACCAGCAACAACAAAAACGAAAAATAAACTGGACTTTATCAAAATTTAAAAAAAATGCAAAGAATAGGATCAAATTTTTGCAAATAATATATCTGATAAAGGACTTGTAAATGGAATATATAAAGAACATTGAGAAGCCAAAAATAAGAAGACAACCCAATCTGAAAGGATCTGAATAGATACGTCTTCAAAGAAGATACACAAATGAGGCAAAAAGCACATGGAAAGATGTTCAACACTATCAGGCATTAGGTAAGAGGACAGATGAAAATCTTCACAGATTTCTGGTGAAAATGAAAAAAAGTGCAACCACTCTGGAAAATAGTCTGGCAGTTCTTTAAAAAGTTAAATAAAGAGTTACTATTTCAACCAGCATTCCTATATATATATCCAAGAGAAACAAAACTTATGTCCACACAAAAACTTATACAGACATGTTCGCAGCAGCATTACCCAAAATCAGAAAGTACAAGTAACCCAAATGCCATCAACAAATGAATAGATAAGTTAAATGTCATACTATCTATGAAATTTAATATTATTTGGCAATAAATAGAAATGGGGTACCAATACATGCTGCCACAGGAATAAACCTTGAAGTCATCATGCTAAGTTAAAGAAACTAGTTTAAAAAGACTACATATTATACGTATATTATCTGTATAGTCAAAGTTATGGTTTTCCAGTAGTCATGTATGGATGTGAGAGTTGGACCATGAAGAAGACTGAGTACTGAAGAACTGATACTTTCAAATTGTGGTGCTGGAGAAGACTCAAGTCTGTTGGACAGCAAGGAGATCAAACCAGTCAATCCTAACGGAAATCAACCCTGAATATTCAGTGGAAGGACTGATGCTGAAGCTTGAATACTTTGGCCACCTGATGCGAAGAGCTGACTCACTGGAAAAAAACTGTGATCTTGGGAAAGCTTGAGGGCAAGAGGAGAAGGGGCAACTAAGGATGGGATGGTTGTATGGTATCACTGACTCAACGCACATGAGTCTGAGCAAACTCAAGGAGATGGTGAAGGACAGGGAAGCCAGGCGTGCTGCAGTTTATAGGGTCGCAGAGTTGGAGACGACTTAGTGACTGAACAACATATTATAATTCCGTTTATAAGAAATACCTAGAATAGGCAAATTCACTGAGACACAAACTCAGTGAGTTTTGTTGTCTAAACAAACCTAGAGTGGCTGTCTAAGGCCAGCTAGGTTTGTAAGAAGTGAGAATGACTGCTAATGGGTACAGGATGTAATGGGTACATGGATTCTGATATAATGAGAATGTTATAAAACTGATTTTGGTAATGACTGTACAACTCTGTGAATACACTAGAAAAAAAAAATAGAAAAAGAAATCAGAGGAATCTAAATTGGGAAGAAGTAAAACTAGATGACATGAAAATATACAGAAAATCCGAAAGACATCACCAAAAAACTACTAGAACGCATCAATGAGTTCAGTAAACCTGCAACATACAAAAATAATATTCCAAAATATGTTACATTTCTACACACAAACAAACTTCAGAAACAGAAAATAAGGAAAAAATCCCATTTACAAGTGCATCAACAGATTTTTAAAAACCAAGAATAAACCAACCTAAGAGGCAAAATGGGGCTTCCCTGGTGGCTCAGAGGTAATGAATTTGCCTGCCAATGCAGGAGACACGGGTGTGATCCCTGAGTCAGGAAGATCCCAGGGATGTGATCTTCCCTGGAAATGGCAACCCACGCCAGTATTCTTGCCTGAGAAACCCCATAGACAGAGGTGCCTGGCGGGCTACAGTCCAGGGGGTTGCAAAGAGTTGGATATGACTGAGCAACTAAAACAATAAAATGGTTTCTGTACTCAAAAAACCATAAGATACTGATGAAATAAATTGAGGACAACACAAACAAATGGAAAGATATGTGATGTTGATGGGCTGGAAGAATTAATATTGTTAAAATGACTCTATTACCCAAGGCACTTTACAGATTCAATGCAATCCCTATCAAAATACAGAGGGCATTTCAAAGAACTAGAACAAATAATTCAAAAAACTGTGTGGAAACACAAAAGACTTGAATGGCCAAAACAATCTTGAAAAAGAATAGAGCTAGCGGCAACACACTTTTACTTTAGACTATACCATTAATACAGAACAACACTAATCAAAACAGAATGGGGCTCAAAGAAAAAAATACACACAGATCGATGGAACAGAATAAAGAATCGATAAATAAACCTATTCACTTACAGTCACTTAATCTACAACAAAGGAGGCAAGAATATACAAAGGATAACAAATAGTCTCTTCAGTAAATGGATCTGGGAAAACTAGGCAACTACATGCAAAACAAAGAAATTAGAACATTTTCTAACGCCATATACAAAAATAAACTCAAAATGGATTAAAGACCTAAATGTAATACTGGAGACCATAAAACTCCTAGAAGAAAATATAGCTACAACCACTTTGGGATTCAGTTCAGTTCAGTCGCTCAGTTGTGTCCAACTCTTTGTGACCCCATGAATTGCAGCACGCCAGGCCGCCCTGTCCATCACCAACTCCCGGAGTTCACTCAGACTCACGTCCATCGAGTCAGTGATGCCATCTAGCCATCTCATTCTCTGTCGTCCCCTTCTCCTCCTGCCCCTAATCCCTCCCAGCATCAGAGTCTTTTCCAATGAGTCAACTCTTCACATGAGGTGGCCAAAGTACTGGAGTTTCAGCTTTAGCATCATTCCTTCCAAAGAAATCCCAGGGCTAATCTCCTTCAGAATGGACTGGTTGGATCTCCTTGCAGTCCAAGGGACTCTCAAGAGTCTTCTCCAACACCACAGTTCAAAAGCATCAATTCTTCGGTGCTCAGCCTTCTTCGCAGTCCAACTCTCACATCCATACATGACCACAGGAAAAACCATAGCCTTGACTAGACAGACCTTAGTCGGCAAAGTAATGTCTCTGCTTTTGAATATGCTATCTAGGTTGATCACAGCTTTCCTTCCAAGGAGTAAGCGTCTTTTCATTTCATGGCTGCAGTCACCATCTGCAGTGATTTTGGAGCCCAAAAAAATAAAGTCTGACACTCTTTCCACTGTTTCCCCATCTATTTCCCATGAAGTGATGGGACCGGATGCCATGATCTTCGTTTTCTGAATGTTGAGCTTTAAGCCAACTTTTTCACTCTCCTCTTTTACTTTCATCAAGAGGCTTTTGAGTTCCTCTTCACTTTCTGCCATAAGGGTGGTGTCATCTGCATATCTGAGGTGATTGATATTTCTCCCGGCAATCTTGATTCCAGCTTCTGCTTCTTCCAGTCCAGTGTTTCTCATGATGTACTCTGCATATAAGTTAAATAAGCAGGGTGACAATACACAGCCTTGACATACTCCTTTTCCTATTTGGAACCAGTCTGTTGTTCCATGTCCAGTTCTAACTGTTTCTTCCTGACCTGCATACAGATTTCTCAAGAGGCAGGTTGGGTGGTCTGGTATTCCCATCTCTTTCAGAATTTTCCACATTTATTGTGATCCACACAGTCAAAGGCTTTGGCATAGTCAATAAAGCAGAAATAGATGTTTTTCTGGAATGCTCTTGCTTTTTCCATGATCCAGCGGATTTTGGCAATTTGATCTCTGGTTCCTCTGCCTTTTCTAAATCCAGCTTGAACATCAGGAAGTTCACGGTTCATGTATTGCTGAAGCCTGTCTTGGAGAATTTTGAGCATTACTTTACTAGCATAGATCCTAACAATATTTACGGATCTATCCTCTAAAACAAAAGAAACAAAAGCAAAAATAAACAAATGGGATCTAATTAAACTTACAAGCTTTTGCACAGCAAAGGAAACCATCCACAAAATATAAAGATAATCCACTAATGGGAGAAAATATTTGCAAATGATATACCTGATAAGGGGTTAATATTCAAAATATATAAACAGCTCATACAACATCAAAAAAAACCTGATTAAAAAAAGGTCAGGAGATCTGAATAGATATTTTTCCAAAGAAGACATACAGATGGCCAAGAGGCACATAGAAAAGATTCTAAACATTGTTGATTATCAGGGAAATGCAAATTTAAGCCACAGTAAGATATCACACTTTTCAGAATGGCTATCATCGAAAAGAAAACAAGTAACAAAAGTTATCAAGGATTCAGAGAAAAGAGAACCTTCATATACTTCTGGTGGGAATGTAAATTGGTATCGTTACTGTGCAAAATACTATAAAAGTTTCTCAAAATACTAAAAATAGAGCTAACATATAGCCCAATAATCCACTCCTGGGTATATATCAGAAAACAAAACAAAAACACTAATTTGAAAAGATACATGCACCTCAGTGTTCACTGAAGTGCTATTTACAAATGCCAAGACATGGAGGCAACTTTAGCATCCAGAATGCATAAATAAGACATGATAAATACATATGAAAAAAGTGAAAGTCTATGTATCACTTGACTATCAAAATGGAACACTTCAGACATTAAAAAAAAGTGACTTTGCCATTTGCGACAACATAAATAGATTTGGAAGATATTATTCTAAGTGAAATAAACCAGAAAATGACAAATATGTATGATATTACCTTATATGTGGAATCTAAAAAATAAAACACTAGAGAATATAGCAAAAAAGAAAGAAACTCACAGATACACAGAACAAACTAATGGTTACCAATGAGGAAAGGGAAGAGGAGAGGGAAGGGAGGAAGGGCAAGCAAGGGGTAAAGGATTTAGAAGTACAAACTACTACTTTTAAAATAAATAAGCTACAAGGATATACTGCACAACACAAGGAATTACAGGTAATGTATCATAATACAATAAATAGAATATTACCATTAAAATTGTGAATTACTATGTTGTACTTTTGAAACATACAATATTGTACAGACAATACTTCAATTTTAAAAAGTGAACAAATAGAAAATCTTAAGAATCAGGATTTCCCTGGTGGTCCAGTGGTTAAGAATCCACCTGCCAATTCAGGGGACACGGGTTCAACTTCTGGTCAGGTAAGACTCCACATGCCATGGGGCAACTAAGCCTGAGCACCACAACTACTGAGCACGTGCTCTAGAGCCCACAAGCTGCAATTACTGTGCCCATGCACTGCAATTCCTGAGCCCCCTGCGCCTAGGGCTTGTGCTCCACAACAAGAGATGTCATCATAATGAGACGCCCATGCATCACAACAGAGAGTAACCCACACTCACTGCAATTAGAGAAAGCCTGCAAGCTGCAGTGAAGACCCAGCACAAACAAAAACAAATAAGCAATTAATTAAAAAGAGAGTTTGACTTAAAAAAAATAAAAGAGAATTGAACTGCATATTCTATTCCTATTAAGGAATGACTTTCTTTCCCTTTAAGTGGTTAAAGACTCTAGGTGAAATAAGAAATCTGAGATAAAAGGTAGAAAACATGATTTCCCCTAAAATTAATATAATAGTTTAGACATCAAAAATGGAAATGACAAAAATGAATCTGAATACAAGATGAAAGATTAGGTAGAAAGAAAATTAATTCATGTTTTAAAAGACTTAAAACACATTTTCCAAGGAACAAAGCATAAGAGGCAGTATGATACATAACAGAATAAAGGAGGACTCTTACATGATCATCTCTAAATGCAAAAAGGGCATAAAAACTCTTCTACAATTTAGGAATTTCTTCAGTCTAATAAGGAATACCCATAAAACATCATATCTGTTATCATTCAGTTGCTAAGTCACGTCCAACTCTTTGCGACCCCATGAACTACACCAGGCTTCCCTGTCCTTCATTATCTCCCAGAGTTTGCTCAAACTCATGTCCATTGAGTCAGTGATGCCATCTAACCATCTCATCTTCTGCTGCCCCCTTCTCCTTACACCTTCAATCTTTCCCAGCATCAGGGTCTTTTCTAGTGAGTCAGCTCTTCTCATCATGTGGCCAAAGTATTAGAGCTTCAGCATGTCCTTCCAATGAATATTCAGGGTTGATTTCTGTTAGGACTGACTGGTTTTATCTCCTTGGAGTCCAAGGGACTTTCAAGAGTCTTCTACAGCACCACAATTTGAAAGCATCAAATCTTTGGCACTCAGCCTTCTTTATGGTCTAACTCTCGCATCTGTACATGACTACTGGATAAACAAGTATAATATAGTTATGCTTCTATGTATCCTTCTTCTAGTACAGTTCTTCTGTATATTCTTGCCACCTCTTCTTAATCTCCTCTGCTTCTGTTAGGTCCTTGCCATTTCTGTCCTTTATTGTGCCATCTTTGACCTTTATTGTGCCCAATTTTCCTAAAGAGATCTCTAGTCTTTCCCATTCTATTATTTTCCTCTATTTCCTTGCATTGTTCACTTAAAAAGGCTTTTGTATCTCTCCTTGATATTTACAGAACTCTGCATTCAGTTGAGTGTATCTTTCCCTTTCTTCTTTGCCTCTGTCTTCTTTTCTCATATATCACATTATATATACATATGTATATGTACAAAAACACATATGCATATGTACATATACATATAGCATCTCATATATACATATCTGTAAGGATGAAAAAAACCCACTTTGTCCCCTTCCTTGTACTTCAGGTATAAGTCAGGAGTGTCAACCATTACTACCTCTGTTCAATAATGACTAGAGGTCATGGCCAGTGCAATAATGAAAGAAAATAAAATAAAATGCATACAGATTTGGAATAGGTAAAATTTTATGTGTCAGTGATATGATTATATATGTAAAATTATTAAGGAATCAGAGAAAATATATTAGAACAAGTAAATTTAGAAAAATCACAATGTTACTGTGATAGCCAGCCTCTAAAATGGGTCCTAGTAATCCCTGCCTCTTGCTCTTCTTTGATTCCCTCCCCTTGAGTATGGGCTGACCTAGTGACTACCAAAATTGACTAAAAATAACTTCTGAAATTAGGTTACCAAAATATAGTGACTTTTGTTTTTGATTACTTTGGCTCACTCTGATAGGAGCCAGTTGCCAAGTTGTAATCTACCATATGGAAAGGCCCTTGAAAAAAAAACTAAGGGAGGCCTCTAGAAACTCAGTCTGCAGAAGACATACCTGGAAACTGTAGGAAGAGACAGTACAACATGTGATGGCAGAAAACTTACCAACATCCTTAGAAATAGGGAAAGGAGGAAATATGCCTAATAAACTGAGTAACTGATCTACCTAAGGAAGCTTCCAAGTAAGTGCTGGCTGGTTTCATCCTTGTGTTTATAGTAAATTGGGAGAAGAGTGAGAGAGAAGTTGAAGGAAAGGCTATTTAAACAAAAATGAGGCAGGATTTTCAGTTTCAAAAATGCTCAGCCTTCTCCAGAGAGTAAAACTAAATGTTTTCTTAGTAGACTGAAAAACCAGGACACTGCCAAGAAAAACAAACTCTGGAGATACAACCAAGGTAATAACTTCTGTTTAAGACCTCAGAAAGATCAAAGTTGATTCCTCAATAGAGTCAAACAAAAAGCACTTTAAAGAGATTAAGACTGGTTCTCACAAATCCTCTCAAACAATAGGGCCTCTAGGAAGCTTACTAGTATTCTAAACTGCTAAAATTTTATGATTATGTTAGGTAGCCACAGATAGCTAATACAGATTTTTACATATTAATCAGTCATTTTAAATGCCTCAGATCATTCCACCTGCATCTGCTTCTTCTGTTGCTTTCTCTCTTTCCAACATGATGTTTTATCTTGCTTTTTCATATACTCACAGTTTTATTGGTATCTGGATATCCTCAATAGGACAGTAGAGACTGAGGCAAATAATCTCTCTGCTTGGCAACGGCAGACTTCCTTTGGCCAGGTGTGTAGCATAGGGGTTGTTTATCTAGTTACATGTTAGGCAGGTTTAAGGTTTACTGTCACCGTCGTTCCCCTCAGTACACCACAGGCTTCAAATTTCTCTAGGGATACACCCCCTCAGGTGGACCAGATGTTTCCACAATGTCTGCTCCACACTTAACTTTTGGTCTTCCCTTCTAGAGGGGTCTGTATCTTGTGAAGTTCTCATTAGTAGTGAATGGTTACTTTTATTAGATACTTACTAGTCTAGCCATGGGAATCTCTATTATTGAAGTGGTGTTCTCTATTATTCTCATTAGGTTTGTGCTGATCAGACCCTGGATACCTGAGTCTTAGAAGTGCTTCTGTCTCTTTTCTATAGTTCTGATATCAGCATGTAACCCTGTCCTGCACCCAAGTTATTTTCTGCCTATCCCCAGCTTCAGTGGTTTTTCCAGTATCATAAGGACTGTATTTTAAGGAACCCTTCTTTCTAAAGTTATGGTTATTGCTACATAGAAAATATACAGAAGGATCCAGAAAATATTCTGTGCCCTTTCCATAACAACTGCTGTTCCTCCTCCTAGGCCTGTGCCAAGAGGGATAGGTCAACAGAGCTCTCATCAAGTGCGGCCTGTGGAGATTATTCTGCAAAAGAACTCAAGCTGCTCCTATATTTGCCGCCCTAGGAGGCTCCCCATTCTAACCTGCCCACATCTGGCCTCTACCAATTTGTTGCCTATGTAACTGAAATGTTCTCACCCATTTTCAGATGTGTCTACCCATATAAGCTAATGCTCACATCTCATCTTTTCCTGTAAGCATGCATCTCTCTGGAGATTCTGAGTTGGTTAAATTGAGCTCTCTGTTTCAAGAAATGTCCAGAGCTTGCAGTTTGTTTCACCTTATTTTTAAATGTAACATTGAGAGCAACAATCTCTATAGCCATTTACACTTAGCTTTGCAATTATTTAAACATATTTATATATCTGGTTTTGCTCCTGTTAAATAAATTAACCAAGGAGGCCATTAGACTGAGGTGCTTCTAGTACCTTAGCAGCCTACTTAAGTAAGCTAAATCTATGCCTAGAATGCCTCAAGGTGAAGAAATCAAAATCTAAGAACCACCTATCACAAACAGCCACCTACTTTTTCCCAAATAAGGCAACCACTTAAGCTACAGGTAAAGAATCTGCCTGCGATACAGGAGACCAGGGTTGGATTCCTGGGTTGGGAAGATCCCCTGGAGAAGGAAAAGGCAACCTACTCCAGTATTCTTGCCTGGAGAATTCCATGCACTGCAGCCTGCCAGACTCTTCTGTCCATGGGGTCGCAAGAGTTGGACACGACTTAGTAACTGAACCACTACCATGAAGTTACAGCCAATCAAATACTTATCTTGCTTTGCTTCTGAGCCTGCTCTACAATAAAGTCTCTCCCCTCACTCTTGAGCATAAAGGCCTCCTCACTACTTTCAGTTTAGGGCTTAATTGTTGGATTTTTGCTCAAATAAAGCCTTAAAAATATAATATGTCTCAATTTATTTTTGAAAACTCTTATTCTCCTAACATCTCCCAATTTTCAAAGCTGGAACAATTTTAAGAACAAAATAAATAAGTTTAGACAATAACCCATAAAACTATGATATATAAACTGAGGCATTACTACATTACCCACAGGAGCTAGGAAAGAGATGTTTATAGAGAGGAGTTGGAAGCCAAGCAAGGAGAGTATTTTCTTGGCTACAGTGTAAGCAGCTGCCTTATTTAGGAAAGCCTAGGTGGCTGTTTGTGATGTGTTATCCTGAGGTTTTGATTTCTTAACGTTAAAGCACTGATAGGTTTTGGTTTGCTTATTTAGGCTACTAAGGCATTAAAGCCTCTTAAGTCTAATGACCTCCTTATTTAACTTGGTATTAATTTAAAGAGAAAAACTTAACAGAAAAACCTGGCAGAAGCCACCTTCAGTTCAGTTCAGTTCAGTCACTCAGTCGTGTCCGACTCTTTGCAACCCCATGGACTGCAGCACACCAGGCCTTCCTGTCCATCACCAACTCCTGGAGTTCACTCAGACTCATGTCCATCGAGTCAGTGATGCCATCCAGCCATCTCATCCTCTGTCGTCCCCTTCTCCTCCTGCCCCCAGTCCCTCCCAGAAGCCACCTTAATCAGGTTCAATTCAGTTCAGTCACTCAGTCATGTAGACTCTTTGTGATCCCATGGACTGCAGCATGCCAGGTTTCCCTGTTTATCACCAACTCCTGGAGCTTACTCAAACTCATATCCATCAAGTTGGTGATACCATCCAACCATCTCATCCTCTGTTGTTCCCTTCTCCTCCCGCCTTCAATCTTTCCCAGCATCAGGGTCTTTTCAGTCCTTTGCATCAGGTGGCCAAAGTATTGGAGTTTCAGCTTCAGCATCAGTCCTTAATCAAGTGGTCAAGGTTAGTATCATCAGGAAAAAGACATCAACTTCAGGTAGCCCCTGCTATGACATACTGGAAAGGCACATCACTTCTCTGATATTCTTACCAAAAATGCATAATCTGAATCTAATAAAGAGAAAACACTAGAATAAATCCATATTGAAAGACAGTGAACAAAATATCTGATTAGTGTCAAGGTTATGAAGGATCAAAGAACTATCACAGGTTAGAGAAGACTAAGAAGAAATCTGTATGCAAGTCAGGAAGAAACAGTTAGAACTGGACATGGAACAACAGACTGGTTCCAAATAGGAATAGGAGTACATCAAAGCTGTATATTGTCACCCTGCTTATTTAACTTATATGCAGAATACATCATGAGAAACGCTGGGCTGGAAGAAACACAAGCTGGAATCAAGATTGCCGGGAGAAATATCAATCACCTCAGATATGCAGATGACACCACCCTTATGGCAGAAAGTGAAGAGGAACTCAAAAGCCTCTTGATGAAAGTAAAAGAGGAGAGTGAAAAAGTTGCTTAAAGCTCAACATGCAGAAAACGAAGATCATGGCATCTGGTCCCATTACTTCATGGGAAATAGATGGGGAAACAGTGGAAACAGTGTCAGACTTTTTTGGGGGGCTCCAAAATCACTGCAGATGGTGACTGCACCCATGAAATTAAAAGATGCTTATTCCTTGGAAGAGAAGTTATGAGCAACCTAGATAGTATATTCAAAGCAGAGACATTACTTTGCCGACTAAGGTCCGTCTAGTCAAGGCTATGGTTTTTCCTGTGGTCGTGTATGGATGTGAGAGTTGGACTGTGAAGAAGGCTGAGCACCAAAGAATTGATGCTTTTGAACTGTGGTGTTGGAGAAGACTCTTGAGAGTCCCTTGGACTGCAAGCAGATCCAACCAGTCCATTCTAAAGGAGACCAGTCCTGGGATTTCTTTGGAAGGAATGATGCTAAAGCTGAAACTCCAGTACTTTGGCCACCTCATGTGAAGAGTTGTCTCACTGGAAAAGACTTTGATGCTGGGAGGGATTAGGGGCAGGAGGAGAAGGGGACGACAGAGGATGAGATGGCTGGATGGCATCACAGACTCGATGGATGTGAGTCTGAGTAAACTCCAGGAGTTGGTGATGGACAGGGAGGCCTGGCGTGCTGCAATTCATGGGGTCGCAAAGAGTCGGACACGACTGAGTGACTGAACTGAACTGAACTGAACTGAAGGAGATGTGACAACTAAATATGATGTGAGATACTAAATGTTATGTGAGCTACTGAATGAGACTTCCCTAGTAGCTTAGATGGTAAGAAATCTGCCTACAATGCAGGAAGCCCAGGTTTGATTCCTTGGTGGGGAAGATCCCCTGGAGAAGTGAATGCCACCTACTCTGGTATGCTTGCCTGGAGAATTCCATGGACAAATGAGCTTGGTGGGCTACAGTCCATGGGGTCACAAAGAGCCAGAGATAACTGAATGACTAACACACTGAACTGAAAAACGCTATCAGTGACATAAGATTGGTCAAATGCAAGTAAAGTCTGTATTTCAGCTGATAGTGCGCACTACTGGTTATTTCTTAGTATTCATAATCATACTCGTGCTCAAGCACTTCGGTCCTGTCCAACTCTCTGCGACCCCATGGACCATGGCCCGCCAGGCTCTCTGTCCATGGGATTCTCCAGGCAAGAATACTAGAGTGGGTTGCCATGTCCTTCTTCAGTGATAAAGTATGAAGTGAGTGAAGTGAGTGAAGTGAAGTCGCTCAGTCGTGTCCGACTTTTTGCGACCCCATGGACTGCAGCCTACCAGGCTCCTCCGTCCATGGGATTTTCCAGGCAAGAGTACTGGAATGGGTTGCCATTGCCTTCTCCAAATAACTGTACTATGGTAATGCATATGTTAACAGTATGGAAAGAGGAGTAAAGAATATATGGAAAATCTAGCTTGACAACTTTTCTCTAAGTCATAAATAATTTCAAAATTAAAAATAAACAAACTCTACCCTAACATAAACAGTGTGTGTATGGAGAAGGAGGGGGAGTGTCAAACAGGGATTTTATTTTATTGCAGCTTTTTTATAACAAGATGATAGTTTTAATAGTTGTATAATTATTCAATATATTAAAATTAGAGGGCAAGATATACCATGGAGTGAATAAAGATGTAATTTCTGGCTCTGCAAGAGCTAGCATAAAATATCACTCAATATTATCCAGTTCCCTTTGTTGCAGCTTAATCAACTACTTTCAAAAGTACTAGAAAAAATGAGGTATATCATATTATGACAAAAATTGGTTATCTCTTCCACAAATGCTTGGCAAAAGTAGATCATCAATGTAGCAAATGCTCAGGAATTGTTTTCAATAAAAATCATGTAATTAAAACAAAAAATTTAAAAAACCCACAGAATTAATATGGTATACACACCCTCAGTTATAAAGCACTAATCTGATAATACCAAAACTCAAATGTTATATTTCAAGCTATAGTTCCAATCTTGAGACAGCAACCTAATAAAATCGTAATATGAGAATTTCCGTTAACCTATGCTCTTCACTCTTCCCTTAACTCAATGATTTTCTTTCTCCTATTAAGATCTAATGAATCTGAATCTATTTCAAGAGTCATATAAAAATAAACTATGAAAGAAAATAATCAGCATATATATAGCCCATGGGTAAAAAGATGTAAATTGGCCCCCCAAAAGACCAAAAGCAACAGCGTATACATACATATCACATATACCAACAACTGTGGCCTTTCAACTTTCTATAACCAAACTGTGACCCAAGCATAATTCTATGCAGGTCAACCTGGCATAATTCTGAGTATATGCAGCAAGATCAGACAAGCTTGGCCACATTCATATTGGCACTGTACACGTTTCCAGAGGTCAAACAGAAGGGGAAAAAAAGTAAATGCTATAAAAAAATTAACCTCTTTTAGGAAGTTGTTTCTGGCCAGAACCAAGAGAAAGACTGCTGAGAGCATGCGAGGCACTCAAAAAGTATTCTCTCAATTGTACATCTCAGAATCTACACCAGAGAATATATCTTAGAATACTAACTGTTTTACAGCATCAATATACACTAAAATTGAGAATGCCTTTCTACCTAAAGCAACTTAAGAATGCCTTATGTTTTTTGAAATTTACTATATAACCTATTATAAATTCTATTTGTGTATATGCATGTGTGGTTCTCTGTCTTAAGGAACTGTCCATTTGTGTAAGTGGGGTGTTAAAAAGCCCTACTATTGTTGTGTTACTGTTGATTTCCCCCTCTTATCCCTCTAAATGTCTGTCTTATGTATTAAGTTGTTCCTATGTTAGGTGTATAAATTTTTACAATTGTTATGTCTTCTTCTTGGATTGATCCCTTGATCATTATGTAGTGTCCTTCTTTGTCTCTCATAATATTCTTTATTTTAAAGTCTATTTTGTCTGAAGTAAGGATTGCCACTCTGGCTCTCTTTTAGTTTCTATTCTCATGGAATATATTTTTCCTTCCTTTTACCTTCAGTATGTATGTGTCTCTAGGTCTGAAGTGGGTCACTTGTAGGCAGCATATACATGGGTCTTGATTTTGTACCCATTCAGTCAGTCTGTATCTCTTGATTGGTGCATCTAATCCCTTTCCATTTAAGGTAATTATTGGTATCTTCAGGACTTTCCATCCAAAAGGAGAAGAATACACTTTCTTCTCAAGTGCACATGGAACATTCTTCAGGATATACCACATATTGGGTCACAAATCAAGCCTCAGTAAATTTAAGAAAACTGAAATTGTATCAAGTATCTTCTCTGGCCATGATGCAATGAGGCTAGATATCAACTACAGGGAAAAAAAACTGCAAAAAAACCCAAACTCATGGAGATTAAACAATCCATTACTAAATAACAAAGAGGTTACTGAAGAAATAAGAAGGGAAACCAAAAGATTTTTAGAAACAAATGACAATGAAACCATGATGACCGAAAACCAATGGGATTCAGCAAAAGCAGTTCTAAGAAGGAAATTTATAGTGATACAATCCTACCTCAAGAAACAAGAAAAGCAATGAATAGACAACATAAGTCTACATCTAAAGCAACTGGAAAAAGAAGAACAAAACAACCCCAAGTCAGCAGCAGGAAATAAGTCATAAAGATCAGAGCAGAAATAATTGAAAAGGAAATGTAGAAAACAACAGCAAAGATTAATAAAACTAAAAGCTGGTTCTATGAGAAGATAAAAAACAATTGACAAACCACTAGCCAGACTCATCAAGAAAAAAAGGGAGAAAAATCAAATCAACAAAATTAGAAATGAAAAAGAAGTTACAATAGACAACACAGAAACACAAAGCATCATAAGAGACTAATATGAGCAACTATATGCTAATAAAATGGACAACCAAGATGAAAAGGACAGATTCTTAGAAAAGTTCACCCTCCCAACTCTGAACCAGGAAGAAACAGAAATTATGAAAAACCCAATTACAAATATTGAAATTGAAACTGTGATCAAAAATCTCCAAAAAAACAAAAGCCCAGGGTGAGATGGCTTCACAGGGGAATTCTATCAAACATTTACAGAAGAGCTAATGCCCATTTTTCTGAAACTCTTCCAAAATGTTGCAGAGGAAGGGATACTTCAAAACTCATTCTATGAGGCCACAATCATTCTGATACCAAAATCAGGCAAAGACAAAACAAAAAAAGAAAATTACAGGCCAGTATCACTTAAGAGAAAGAATAAAGAGATGGAGGCAAAGCAAAAACAACACCCAGTTGTGGATGTGACTGGTGGTGGGAGTAAAGTCTGATGCTGTAAAGAATAATGCATAGGAACTTGGGAGTGTTAGGTCAATGAATCAACGTAATCTAGAAGTGATCAAACAGAAGATGGCAAGAGTGAACATCAACATTTTAGAATCAGTGGACTGGAATGAGCAAATTTAATTCAGATGACCACTATATCTACTACTGTGTGCAAAAATCCCTTAGAAGAAATGGAGTAGCCCTCAACATCAACAAAAGAGTCTGAAATGCAGTACTGGATGCAATCTCAAAAACAACAGAATGAGCTCTGTTCGTTTCCAAGGCAAACCATTCAATATCACACTAATCCAAGTCTATGCCCCAACCAGTAATGCTGAAGAAGCTGAAGCTGAGTGGTTCTATCAAGACCTATAAGACTGTCTAGAACTAACACCCCCAAAATATGTCCTTTTAATCACAGGGGACTGGAATGTAAAAGTAGGAAGTCAAGAGATACCTGGAGTAACAGGCAAGTTTGGCCTTGAAGTGCAAAAATGAAGCAGGGCAAAGGTTAACAGAGTTCTGCCAAGAGAATACACTGGTCATAGTAAACACCCTCTTCCAACAACACAGAAGATGACTCTACACACGGATGTCAATAGATGGTCAATACCAATATCAGACTGATTATATTCTTTGCAGCTAAAGATGGAGAAGTTCTATACAGACAGTAAAAACAAGACTGGGAGCTGACTGTGGCTCAGATCATGAACTCTTTATTACCACATTCAGACTTAAATTGAAGAAAGTAAAAACCAATAGACCATTCAGGTATGACCTGAATCAAATCCTTAACGATTATACAGTGGAAGTGAGAAACCGATTCAAGGGATTAGATCTGATAGAGTGCCTGAAGAACTATGGACAGGGGTTAGTGACATTGTACAGGAGGCAGTGATCAAGACCGTTGCCAAGAAAAAGAAATGCAAAAAGGCAAAATGGTGATCTCAGGAGGCCTTACAAATAGCTGAGAAAAGAAGAGAAGTGAAAGGCAAAGGAGAAAAGGAAAGATATACCTATCTGAATGCAGAGTTCCAAAGAATAGCAAGGAGAGATGAGAAAACCTTCTTTCAGTGATCAATGTAAAGAAATAGAGAAAAACAATAGAATGGGGAAGACTAGAGATCTCATCAAGAAAATTAAAGATACCAAGGGAACATTCCATGTAAAGGTAGGCATAATAAAGAACAGAAATGGTATGGGCCTAACAGAAGCAGAAGATATTAAGAAGAGGTGGCAAGAATACATAGAAGAACTATATAAAAATGATCTTCATGATCCAGATAACCATGGTGGTGTAATCACTCACCTAGAGCCAGACATCTCACAATGTGAAGTTTAGTGGGCCTTAGGAAGCATCACTACAAACAAAGCTAGTGGAGGTAATGGAATTCCAGTTGAGCTATTTCAAATTCTAAAAGATGATGCTGTGAAAGTGCTGCATTCAATATGCCAGCAAATTTGGAAAACTCAGCAGTGGCCACAGGACCGGAAAAGGTCAGTTTTCATCCCAATCCCAAAGAGAGGCAATGCCAAAGAATGCTCAAATTCCTGCACAATTGCACTCATTTTACACGCTAGCAAAGTAATGCTCAAAATTCTTCAAGCCAGGCTTCAACAGTACATGAACCGTGAACTTCCTGAGATGTTCAAGCTAGATTTAGAAAAGCCAGAGGAACCAGAGATCAAATTGCCATCATCCGTTGGATTATCGAGGAAAGCAAGAGAGTTCCAGAAAAACATCTACTTCTGTTTTATTGACAACACCAAAGCCTTCAAATGTGTGGATCACAACAAACTGTGGAAAATTTTTAAAGCGATGGGAATACCAGACCACCTTACCTGCCTCCTGAGAAAGCTGTATGCAGGTCAAGAAGCAACAGTTAGAACTGGACATGGAACAACAGACTGGTTCCAAATTGGGAAAGGAACACTTCAAGGCTGTATATTGTCACCCTGTTTATTTAACTTATATGCAGAATGATGATGATGATGATGATGTGATGTGAAGTCACTCAGTCATGTCTGACTCTTTGCGACCCTGTGGACTGTAGCCTACCAGGCTCCTCTGTCCATGGGATTCTCTAGGCAAGAATACTGGAGTGGGTTACCATTTCCTTCTCCAGGGGATCCTCCCGACCCAGGTCTCCTGCATCGGAGGCAGACGCTTTAACCTCTGAGCCACATGCGAAATGCCAGGCTGGATGAAACACAAGCTGGAATCAAGACAGCTGGAAGAAATATCAATCACCTCAGATATGCAGATGACACCACCCTTATGGCAGAAAGCAAAGAAGAACTGAAGAGCCTCTTGATGAAAGTGAAAGAGGAGAGTGAAAAAGTTGGCTTAAAACTCAACATTCAGAAAACTAAGATCATAGCATCCAGTCCCATCACTTCATGGCAAATTGATGGGGAAACAACAGAAACAGTCAGAGACTTTATTTTGGGGGGCTCCAAAATCACTGCTGATGGTGACTGCAGCCACGAATTTAAAAGACATTGGCTTCTTGGAAGAAAAGCTATGACCAACCTAGACAGCATATTATAAAGCAGAGACATTACTTTGCCAACAAAGGCCCCTCTAGTCAAAGCTATGGTTTTTCCAGTAGTCATGTATGGATGAAAGTTGGACCCTAAAGAAAGCTGAGCACCGAAAAATTGATGCTTTTGAACTATAGTGTTGGAAAAGACTCTTGAGAGTCCCTTGGACTGTACAGAGATCAAACCAGTCAATCCTAAAGCAAATCAGTCCTGACTATTCACCTGGCCACCTGATGCAAAGAACTGATTCATTGGAAAAGAGTCTGATACTGGGCAAGACTGAAGGCAGGGGGAGAAGGGGACGACAGAGGATGAGATGGTTGGATGGCATCATCGATTTGATGGACATGAGTTTGAGCAAACTTCAGGAGTAGGTGGTGGACAGGGAAGCCTGGCATGCTGCAATCTATGGGGTCATAGAAAGTCGGACACAACCTAGCCACTGAACTGAACCGAACTGAATCACTGATGATCATAGATGTAAACATCCTCAACAAAATTCTAGCAAACAGAATTCAAAAACACATTAAAAAGCTCATACACCATGATCAAGTCCAGTTTATTCCAGGGATGCAAGGATTCTTCAATATATGCAAATCAATCAATGTGATACACTATATTAACAAATTGAAAGATAAAAACCATATGATCATCTCAACTGATGCAGAAAAAGCTGACAAAGTTCAGCACCCACTTATGATAAAAACACTTCAAAAATAGAGCATAGAAGGAACCTACCTCAACATAGTGACAGCCATATATGATAAGCCCACAGCAAACATTATTCTCAATAGTGAAAAACTAAAAGCATTCCCTCTAAGAACAGGAACAAGACAAGGGTGTCCACTCTCACCATTACTGAACACAGTTTTGGAAGTCCTAGCTACAGCAATTAGAGAAGAAAAAGAAATAAAAGGAATCCAGATCAGAAAAGAAGATGTAAAATTCTTGCTGTTTGCAGATGACATGATACTATACATAGAAAACCCCCCCAAACTATCAGAAAATTACTAAAAGCAATCAGTGAATTCAGCATATTCGTGGGATACAAGGTCAATACACAGAAACCATTTCCATTCCAATATACTAACAGTGAAAAATCAGAGAGAGAAATTAAGGAATAAATCCCATTCACCATTGCAACAAAAAGAATAAAATATCTAGGAATAAACCTACCTAAGAAGACAAAAGACATGTATACGGAAAATTGTAAGACACTGATGAAAGAAATCAAAGATGACATAAACGGATGGAGAAATATTCTATGTTCTTGGGTAGGAAGAATCAATACCATGAGAAACGACTATATTACCAAATGCAATCTACAGATTCAGTGCAATTCCTATTAAACTACCAATGGCATTTAGAACAAAAAAATTCACAATTCATATGGAAACACAAAAGACCCTGACTAGCCAAACCAGTCTTGAGAAACAAGAATGGAGCTGGAGGAATCAACTTTCCTGACTACAGACTATACTACAAAACTACAGTCATCAAGACAGTATGATACAGGCACAAAATCAGAAATATAGACCAATGAAACAAGACAGAGAATCCAGAAATAAACTCACACACCTATGGTTACCTTATTTTTGACATGGAGGCAAGAACATATAACAGAACAAAGATATCCCCTTCAATAAGTAGTGCTGGGAAAATTGGGCAGCTACATGTAAAAGAATGAAATTAGAACATTTCCTAACCCCATACACAAAGAGAAACTCAAAATGGGTTAAAGACATAAATGTAAGACCAAAAACTATACAACTTTTAAGAGGAAAACACAGGCAGAACACTCAATGACATAAATCAAAGCAAGATCTTCTATGACCCACCTCCTAGAGTAATGGAAATAAAAATGAAAATAAACAAGTGGGACCTAATTAAACTCAAAAGCTTTTGCACAGCAAAGGAAACTACAATCAAGGTGAAAAGACAAACCTCAGAACGTGAGAAAATAATAGTAAATGAAACAACTGAAAAAGAATTAAAATTCCAAACTGTATAAGCAGCTCATACAAGTCAATACCAGAAGAAAAAAAAAAAAAAAAAAAAAAACAGCCCAATCAAAAAGTGGGGAAAAGAACTAAAAAGACATTTCTCCAAAGAAGACATACAGATTGCTAACAAACACATGAAAAAATACTCAACATCACTCATTATCAGAGTAATGCAAATCAAAACTACAATGAGATACTACCTCACACCAGTCAGAATGGCCATCATCAAAAAGTCTACAGACAATAAATGCTGGAGAGGGTGTGGAAGAAAAGGGAACACTCTTGCACTGCTGGTGGGAATGTAAACTGATACAGCCACTATGGAAGACGGTGTGGAGACTCCTTAAAAAGCTAGGAATAAAACCAACGTATGATCCAGCAATCCCATTCCTAGACATATAACCCTGAGGAAACCAAAACTGAAAAAGACACATGTACCCTAATGTTCACTGCAGCACTATTTACAATAGCTAGAACATGGAAGCAACCCAGATGGCCATCGACAGATGAATGGACAAAGCAGCTGTGGAACATACACACAATGGAATACTACTCAGCCAAAAAAGGAACACAGTTGAGTCAGTTCTAATGAGGTAGATGAACCTAGAGCTTATTATATAAAGTAAGAAGTAAGTAAGTAAGTAAGTCAGAAAGAGATATATAAATATCATGAAAGTCTCTCAGTCGTGTCCAACTCTTTGCAACCCCATGGACTATATAGTAGATGAAATTCTCCAGGCCAGAATACTGGAGTGGGTACCTGTCCTCTTCTCCAGGGGATCTTCCCAACCCAGGGACTGAACCCAGGTCTCCTGCATTGCAAGTGGATTCTTAATATAGTATACTTATGCAAGTATATGGAATCTAAAAAGATGGTACTGATAAATTTATTTTCAGGGCAACATTGGAGAAACATACATAGAGAACAGACCTATGGACATGGGGGTAGGGTAGGAGTGAAAGGATGAGATGTATGGAGAGAGTAACATAGAAGTTTACAATATCATATGTAAAATAGATAGCCAATGGGAATTTGCTGTATGACTCAGGGAACTCAAACAGGGGCTCTGGGACTATCTAGAAGGGTGAGATGAGGAGAGAGATGGGAGGAAAGTTTGGGAAGGAGGGGACATGGGTTTAACTATGGCTGATTCTTGCTGACGTATGACAGAAAATCACAACATTCTGTAAAGAAATGATCTTTCAATAAAAAAATAAAGAAAGAATAAAAGAACACTGGAGTGGGTTGCCCTGCCCTTCTCCAGGGGATCTTCCCAACTCAGGGATTAAACCTGCATCTCTCACATTGCAGATTCTTTACTATCTGAGCCCAAGGGAAGCCCCTAAATTCTTTTTATACCCCTCTAAATCCATAAAGGCTTCAAATGGGAAAACAAAAAATTGAGTCACTGAAAAATTAAAGTCTACCTTTCATATTGGACTGCAATGTACTTTTAATTATGTATGAAAAAGTTATGATTGGTTTAAAAAAATAAAAGACCAGAATAAATATAAAATAATGATGATCTACTCATTTTACAGTGGGAAACTAATGGTGCTACACTTTCTATTTTTCTTCTAAGAAATGTCAAGTAGAAATAGCAATCTGTCCTCTGGGAAAAATCAGAGTATCTGAGCTTAAAAAAGAACTCTGTCCTCAAATGAGCTAGTGCACAAGTATTCACTAGGGAACCATGCATTCTTTGACAGCGTGGGCTCAGGACATGAAATAGTGGAGGTTTTTAAGGCTTCTTAGAATATGGCTCATATACATCAAAGACTGCAGTTGTGGCCTGTAGTATTTTAAAACGTTCTCTTTCCTTTAAGGAATAAGCTATAATACAATTTGTGCATTAGTCTATGGTACCCCCCTCCTCACCTTTAAAAGTCTTAGTAAAAAAAAAAAAAAACTTCTCCAGTGGACCATGTTTTGTCAGAACTCTCCACCATGACCCATAAAAAAAAAAAAAAGCATAAATAAGGAACTGTCACCATCTTTCAGCACAAACTACAATATTTTGCAGTGCCATTCATTTTTCAACTCTATAAATGACACAACTTTTTTCATCCATGTAAACAATTCATTAATTTTATTGTAAGACTTTCTAAGGTTACTCAATTCAGCAATCTTCAATGAAAAGAATTTTCTCTAGCCTAATATCTCCTACAAAGATTAATCAATATTCCACTTATCCTTCTACAAATGTAAATCAATGCTGGACACCTCAGGGAAATACCTTCATTTACTTGAAACCTATGTATAAAGTTATCTCTTATACTCTCTTCTACAAACTAAATAACATAATATTCCTAATCTATCTCTGTGGTATGTATTATCCATTAGCTTATAAATTTTGATTTGTATCTATATTCGATTATTTTATCAGCATAGTTAACAGAAGTGAAAAGGCTGAGCATATACAAATTATTAAGAAGGCATCTATAGATTAAAAACTCATACCAAATGCTTTTATCTATTTGTCTTCTTGCCAAACAGCATTAATATTGCTTGCTTATGTTCAGGTTAAATTTAACTAAGAACCATGTCTTTTTTTTTTTTTTTTTTTCATTAATGCCACGAGGCTTAACCAGTAAGCTATTCTCTAAAACGAATTTCTAATTTATTTCTATCCCAGAGATTTAATAACCTGTACTTGTCACCACTGTCTTCTATTCTGTTTGAATGAAACCATTTTTCAATCTCTCATACCAATTCTGAATTTTATTTATATCCCCTATTAACATTTATTTTCATTTAGAAACAAGAATAAATCATACAGAAATTTTTTTGATATCATGTGCATGAGAGCACACATAACACCAATGAAGACACTGACTAAAAGGGACCTCACAGCTAGATTCTCAATGGCCTCCTCTGAGATACCTGTATCTTCCAAGATACAGGTAAGTCAGTCTTGGAATCTGGATACATTTGGTTTTCCTACTTATACTGCTAAAGTCAAGGCCATGTTTTTATTTAAAAAGGCTATGCTTTTATAAGAACACTTTTCATCTCAAAGGCAACATTAAAAAAAAAAAAAAGCTCCTGCCAATGCAGCAGATGCAAGAGACACAAGTTCAGTCCCTGGGTCGGGAAGATCCCCTGGAGTAGGAAATGGCAACCCACTCCAGTATTCTTGCCTGGAAAATTCCACGGACAGAGGAGCCAAGTGGGCTACAGTCTATGGGGTTGTGAAAGAGTCAGAAATGACTAAGCATACATGCATGCATGCTCATTAACAAATATAAACACTGAATAAACTATATAATTAAAATTTTTAAAAAAAGCTATACCTATCACTTTGCCTTTATATTGCATGTCACTCTGTAATTGAAAACATACTACTTGCTTTGTATGTTGTACTAAGAATTAATGAGTATTACAGAATTATGAAAATATGCTTGTTAATGGTCAACATTGTATACTAAGCACCCAGTGACTTCTCCCCAAAACAATGTTCATAGACTTACATAGTAGCTAAAATTCTTAAGCATGCTATACTTGAGTATGACATAGGAATACGTAAGATTTTCTAAATCTTCCAGTACTTTTCCCATTTGACTTGACATTTATCACAATCGAAACAACCTCCATTCTTTATACCTAATTTTTATTGAAAAAACATGAATGAAAACAACTTTCAAGACTTTAGCCTCCTAATAACCTTTTAGTAATATTTTTTCATTATTCTCTATTCAAAAGCATATTAGTTTAAAAAGAAAAGGCAAGGTAGGCAGAACACAAAAGAATCAGAGTTCTTGTATTTTAAACGACACAAGTTGAAAAGCAAAGTGTACAAATATAACATCTAAATGTCCTTTATTCAAAGAGAAAACTTTTTTCTCTTCTAAAGTGAATGCTGAGCTTTCATTTCCTATTTCTCCTCTTCATTTTCAACTTTCCTTTTCTTCCTAAACGATTAAGTCCTAAAACCATTACACAGGGCAAAGTCAGAATCCTCTAAGTGAGATCAAGAAGTACAGAGAAGGACTGCCCAGTGGGATATCAGTGGCCAAGCTAGCTGAGAAGGGCACCAACAAGGCAGAGTAAGCAAAGCCTCAATAAGGTGAGAAGAGCATCCATGTGGAGGGGTAGCCCAGCATGTGTATCAGAGCCTAAGTGTTTGAGGTGGGTATCCTTCCAACGGAGTGGAAGTGATCCAGCATCAAGATTCAGCATTCCAATATGATGAAGAGCAGTCTATACCAAGGATTGGTGCTGGTGTAGAGGACAAAGAGTGAAGAGAGCATCCACACAAAGGCTTAACCTGAAGTAGGTTATCACAACCCAAGGAGAATGAGAAGGATGCACAGTCAGAAAGCAGCCCTAGGGGCAGTACCCAAGCCCAGGCAGAGTGAGAAGGGTCATCCTCAAGAAGGGGCAGGCTGGTGAAATGCAAGAGCCTAAGGTGAGGGAGAGGGCCTCCACATAATGGAGAGGGCCTCCACACAACGGAGAGGACCAACATGTGGAGGTCAGAGCCAGAGAAAGATAAGGAGGATGCAACTGCAAAGGGGTGGCTTGGTGTGGGGTATCAAAGCCTCATCAGAGGAAAGAGGAAAAGACATCCAAGGAGTGGCGATGTCCCAACAAGAAGAGTCAGAGCCAGAGTGGAGTGAAGAGGACATTCAGGCAGAGTTCGGCTTGGACTGGTGTGCTGGAATATAAGCAGAGAGAATGGGCACCCACGAGAGGGAGGCTGGTGGACGGAAACAGAGAATCCAGGTCCCGGCAGGATGAAGCAGCTTCTGTGTAGCAGAGGGAGCAGTGCAGAGATGGAGAATTACATACAGAACGGTTAAACAAAATAAGGAAACATATTAAAGATAACACAAACCAGGCTTTTCAATATCAACTAGGAGGATTACAATTGTAGACATTTTTTTCAAGCGTTCATGAACACTCACCAAAATCAACCATACCTTGGGCCATGAGACAAACCTCAAAATATTTTTAAATTATTCTCTTAGCATAAGAGAACCAAATTAGAAATCAATAATAGAAAGAAAAGAGGAAAACCTCCAAATGTCTGGAAATTACACAACAGTTCAAAAAAGCCTTGGGTCAAAGAGGAAGTCTCAAATGAAATAATTTTTTAAAATACACACAAGGGAATGAAAATGAATATGTGAGATGTACTAAGAGCAGTAATGAGACAGACTAAATATTAGAATACTAAAAAAATAGTATTGGGTTCCTATTTTAAGAAACCAGAAAAGAACAAATAAATATAAAATAACAAGATGTAAGAAAATAATAGATAAGAGCAAAAGCTCAATAAAATTGAAAGCAGGAAAATACAGAACAATCAATGAAACAAAAACCTGGTTCTCTGGGGAAAAAAATCACTAATAACAACAAACCTAGCATGACCAACAAAAATAAAAGACAGAATGTACAAGTAATATCACAAATGGTGTACTCTAGACCCTGCAGTCATTAAAAAGATAATAAGAAAGTACTACAAACAACTTTACGATGACATAAATTAGAAGAAATGGAACAATTCTCAAAAGCCACAGACTCCCAAAACTCAACCAAGACAAAATAGACAACTTAAATAGTCTTGTAACCATTAAACAAATTGAAGTTGTAATTAAAAAGCTCTTTAAAAAGAAATATCTAGGCCCAAATGGTTTCACTGGAGAATTCTACTAAACAATTAAAGAATAGCTAACACCAATTTCAAATAATTTCTCCTGGAAAACTGAAAAGGAGGGAATACTTCTAACTCATTTTATCAGGCTAGCATTACCAGGATGCTAGCAAAACCAGACTAATGCAATTAAAAAAGAGAGAGAGAGAGACAAAGAGAGAGAAAACTGCAGTCCAATACCCCTTACAAACTATGATGTAAAAATTCCAAACAGGCAATTCCCTGGTGGTCCAATGGCTAGGACTGCTTTAACTGCTTCAACTGCTTTAACTGCTGGGGCCCAGGTTCCATCCCTGGTTAGAGAACTAAGATCCCACAAGCCATGCATGGCCAATAAATAAAAATTTCAGACACAATACTAGAAAAGCAAGCCTAGCAATATAGAAAACAATTATCAGAAGTGAGGTTTATTACAAGCATACAAGGCATGCCCAACATTTAAAAATCAATTAATATAGACCACCAAATCAACAGCTAAAGAAAACTCATATGATACCAAGGCAGAAAAAGTATTTCACAAAGCAGGCAATCATAGTCAAAACTCAGCATTGAGGGAAACTTCTTCAACCTATAGCTAACATCACACAATGGTGACAGACGGAATGCATTCCACATAAAATCAGCAACATAGTAAACATATCCTCTCTTAACACTCCTATTCACATAGCACTGGAAGTCCTATACAGGATCATAAGGTAAGAAAAAGCATACACATTCAAAAGAAAGCAATTAAACTATCCCTATTTGCAAATAACATGCCTGTCACTGTCCCAAAGAATCAACAGTAAAACCTCCAGAACTAGTGAGCTCAGCAAGGCTCCGGGAATAAAGATAAACACAAATTTCAATCATATTTTAAAGAGCAAACAAACAGGAAATAACAAATCTGAAAATAAAAATTTAAACCATAATACCATTTATAATCTCTCCAAAGAAAATTAATTACTTAGATATAAATGTGAGAAAACACATATATGATTTATATCCTGAAAATTATAAAATGCTGACGCAAGAAATCAAAGAGCTAATGGAAAGTCCTGCCATATTCACAGACTGGAAGACTCAACATAGTAAAGATGTCCATTCTTCCCTAAATTGATCTATAGTCTTAATGTAGCAGCTATTAAAATACTAGCAGAGTTTTTAAACAGACATTTACAATCTTATTCAAAAATTATCATGAAAAGGCACAGGACCAGAAGAGATAAAATAATTCTGAAAGGGAATAAAGTAGGATGAATCACTCTATCCAACATTAAAGCTTACTATACAGCAAGAGAAATTAAGACAGTTGGAAGAAGGATAGAGACATAGATCAGTGGGTCAGGAAAGAGAACTGAGAAAGAGACATATGCAGATATGTCCAGTTGATTTCTGACAAAGGTATAAAAAATAACAAATGGTGCTGGGACAATTGAACATCAGTAGTCAAAAAAAGAAAAAGAAATTGCAACCTAAGCCTCATACCTTACACAGAAATTAATGCAAAGTGGATCATGTACATAATACAAAATATAAAACTTTCACACACACACACAAAAAAAACCAGCAGAACATCTTCAGGTAGTAAGGCTAGGCAAAGAGTTCTTAGTCTTTAAAATAAAAGCATGGTCCATAAAAAAAAAAAAACAAAACTGAAAAACTGGACCTAGTTAAAAAAAATGTTTGCTCTATGAACAACCCTGTGAAAGGGATGAAAAGACAACCTACAGGCTACTAAAAGGTATTTACAAACTACATATCCGTCAGAGGATCTATATAGAGGACATATAAAGAATTCTTAAAACTCAGCAAAAAAAAAAAAAAAACAGTCCACAAGAAATGGGCAAAAATGATGAACAGATTATTTCTCTGAAGATGACAAATAAGCACAGGAAGCAATATCCAACATCAATAGACATCAGAAAAATGCAAATTAAAACCACAAATCGTTAATACTTAATAGCTATCAGAATGGCTACAATATAAAATATATTACATATTTGTAAAATAATTACAACAAACGTTGGCAAAAATACAGAGGATGTAAATCTCTCCTGCACTGTTGGTGGGAATGTAAAATGGTAAATTCTTCTCAAAAATAGTTCAGCAGTTTCTGACAAAACTTAAACATGCATTTATGACACACTACTTCAAGGAAATGAAAATACTTTGCTCACACAAAAACCTATATATAAAAATTCACAGTTTCATTTATAACAATCAAAAGCTGAAAACAATCCTTTAACATACAAATGGTTAAATAAAATGTAGTACCTTCACAGCATGGAATATTATTCAGGAATAAAAGAAAAAACTATTAATACACGCAACAACCTGGATGGATTTAAAAAGAACTACACTGAATGGAAAAAAACAATCTCAAAGGTTACATGCTGTTTATGATTTCATTTATATAGCATTCTTGAAATGACAAAATATAGAAATGGAGAGTGGATCAATGGTTGCTAGGGATTAGGGAAGGAGAAAGCGGTAGGAAAGAAAGCATTCACGTTTATAAAAGGACAGCATGAGTGACTTATAACAAAACTGTTTTGTATCTTGATTACAGAGATGGTATACAAATCTACACCTGTGATACAAAGCTGCAGAGAACTAAACAAGGACATGTGAAATCTATACAAGGCTGATGAATTCTATCAGTATCAATTTTCTGGTTGTGATACCATACTTGTTCAGTAGCTAACTAGTGTCTGACTGCAACCCCATGAACTGCAGCACACCAGGCTTCCCTGTCCTTCACCATCTCCCAGAGCTTGCTCAAACTCATGTCCACTGAGTTGGTGATGCCATCCAACCACCTCATCTTCTGTTGCCCCTTCCTCCTCCTGCCCTCAATCTTTCCCAGCATCAGTGTCTCTTCCAATGAGTCAGCTCTTTGCATCTGGTGGCCAAAGTACTAGAAGTTCAGCTTCAGCACCAGTCCTTCCAATGAATATTCAGGGTTGATTTCCTTTAGGATTGACTGGTTTAATCTCCTTGCTGTCCAAGGAACTCTCAAGAGTCTTCTCCAGCATCACAATTCGAAAGCATCAATTCTTTGGCGCTCAGCCTTCTTTATGATCCAGAGTTTAAGTAGCTAAAGAGGAGAAGTCAATGCCTGGCTTCAAAGTTTCAAATGATAGTCTGATTCTTATTATAGGCTAATGCAGGTGGTGGCTTGAAGTTGAAGACAATTCTTATTTACTATTCTGAAATCCCTAGGATCCTTAAGGATTGTGCTAAATCTCCTCTGCCTGCACTCTATAAATGTATCAATAAAGCATGAATGACAGCACATCTGTTTGTAATGTGGTTAACTAAATATTTTAAGCTCACTGTTGAGATTTACTATTGCTCCAAAAAGATTCCTTTCAAAATATTACTGCTTACTGATAATAAGATTGGTCACCCAGAAGTTCTGATGGAGATGTACAAAGATTAGTGTTGTTTTCATGCCTGCTAACACAACATTTATTCTGCGGTAAGGAGTCATTTCAATTTCCAAGTTTTACTATTTAAAAATTACATTAAAAAAAAATTACATTTTGAAAGCTGCCAAAGACAGTGATTTCTTCAATGGATCTCAGAAAAGTAAATGAAAACCTGTGAAGGATTCACTCTTCAAGTGCCATTAAGAACATTTGTGTAAAATATCAACATTAGCAGGAAATAGGAAGAAGCTGACGCTAACCTTCATGGATGACTTTGAAGGGTTCAAGACTTCAGTAAAGAAAGCAACTGCACATGTGGTAGAAACAGCAAGAGAACTAGAAGAGCAGCCTATAGACATGACTTAGTTGCTACAATTTCATGATAAAATTTTCAAGGAAAAAGAATTGCTTCTCATGAAAGAAAGTGATTTCTTCACATGGGAATACATTTCTGGTAAAGATACTGTGATGACTGTGAAAATGCCAACAAAGGGTTTAAAATATTATCTAAGCTTAGTTGATGAAGCGTAGAAGGGTTTGAAACAAGGACTGATTCCAATTTTCAAAGAAGTTCTACATGTAAAAAACACGATCAAACAGCATTGCATGCTACATTATAGAGAAATCAGTACAGTAGAAGGAAGAGTCAACTGATGCAGCAAACTTCATTGCTGTCTTTAAAAACTGGTATGTCCACTCCAATCTTCAGTAACCACCACCCTGCAGTCAGAAGGCATCAACACTGTGCTAAAATCCTTCACCAGCAAAAAATTATGACTTCCTGAAAGTTCAGATGATGGTTAGCATTTTTAACAATAGAGTATTTTTAAATTAAGGTATCTACATTCTTTTAAGACACAATGCTATTGCACACTTAACAGTCTATAGAAAGAAAGTGAAGTCGCTCAGTCATGTCCGACTCTTTGTGACCCCGTGGGCTGTAGCCTACCAGGCTTTTCAGTCTGTGAGATTTTCCAGGCAAGAGTATTGGAGTGCGTTGCCATTGCCTTCTCCAGGGGATCTTCCCGACCCAGGGATTGAACCCGGGTCTCCCGCATTGTAGGCAGACGCTTCACCCTCTGAGCCACCAGGGAAGCCCCTAACAGACTATAGTATAGTATAAATATAACTTTTATGTACACGGGGAAAGCAAAAAGTTTTTGTAACTCACTTTATTATGATACTTGCTTTACTGTGATGGACTGGACCCTGCAATAAGTCTGAGATATGCCTGCATATATATATATATATATATATATGTATGAATGTAAATACACTCACATGCATACACACATACATATCCATAAGTGTAAAGCAAAATGGTATCTCCTTACAAAAATTATTTTAAATATAAGTGAATTATATTCACCAAATGAAAAATAGAGGTTGGCAAATTGATTACAAAAAAATCAATAATTCAACTATATGTTGTCTACAAGTGACTCACTTTAAATCAAAAGACAAAAGCTAAAATATGGAAAAAAGCTATTTCATGCAAATAACATGCAAATGGTAACCAAGAGAGAAATGGGTTTCCTTTTTACTAACATCAGCCAAAATAAACCTTAAAAAAAAATGTTACAAGACATAGAGACAGATGCCATAGATTGATAAATGGGTCAATTTCTTAAGAATATATAAAAATTATAAAAGTAAAAATATCAAACATCAGAGCCCCAAAATATATAAAGAAAGCATGGACATAATTGAGAAAAATAGACAGTTTTACAATAATAGGTGGAGACTTCAATAATCTACTTTCAATGAACAGAACATGGAAAATCATCAATACAAAATGAGAGGACTTGAACAGCACTATAAACTAACTAGATCTAAAAGACATATAGAAAACGCTCCACGAAACAACAGTTGAATCAACATGTTTTTTTCAAGTACACCTGGAGCATTCTCTAAGATAATCATCAGTTCAGTTCAGTTCAGATCAGTTGCTCAGTGGTTTCCAACTCTTTGCAACCTCATGGACAAGAGCATGCCAGGCCCCCTGTCCATCACCAACTCCTCGAGCTTGCTCAGACTCACGTCCATCGTGTCAGTGATGCCATCCAACCATCTCATCCTCTATCATCCCCTTCTGGTCCTCTGTTATCCCTTTCTCCTCGTGCCTTCAATCTATATTGACTACATATTAACATCTAGGAAACGGAGTCCATCAAGGCTGTATATTGTCACCCTGCTTATTTAACTTCTATGCAGAGTACATCATGAGAAACGCTGGGGTGGAAGAAGCACAGCTAGAATCAAGATTGCAGGGAGAAATATCAATTACCTCAGATACGCAGATGACACCACCCTTATGGCAGAAAGTGAAGAGGAACTAAAAAGCCTCTTGATGACAGTGAAAGAGGAGAGTGAAAAAGTTGGCTTAAAGTTCAACATTCAGAAAACAAAGATCATGGCATCTGGTCCCATCACTTCATGGGAAATAGATGGGGAAACAGTGGAAACAGTGTCAGACTATCTTTTGGGACTCCAAAATCACTGCAGATGGTGACTGAAGCCATGAAATTAAAAGACGCTTACTCCTTGGAAGGAAAGCTATGACCAACCTAGATAGCATGTTGAAAAGCAGAGACATTACTTTGCCAACAAAGGTCCATCTAGTCAAGGCTATGGTTTTTCCTGTGGTCATGCATGAATGTGAGAGTTGGATTGTGAAGAAAGCTGAGCGCCGAAGAATTGACGCTTTTGAACTGTGGTGCTGGAGAAGACTCTTGAGAGTCCCTTGGACTGCAAGGAGATCCAACCAGTCCATTCTGAAGAAGATCAGCCCTGGAATTTCTTTGGAAGGAATGATGCTAAAGCTGAAACTCCAGTACTTTGGCCACCTCATGCGAAGAGTTGACTCATTGGAAAAAACTCTGATGCTGGGAGGGATTGGGGTTAGGAGGAGAAGGGGACGACAGAGGATGAGATGGCTGGATGGCATCACTGACTCGATGGACGTGAGTCTGAGTGAACTCCGGGAGTTGGTGATGGACAGGGAGGCCTGGCGTGCTGCGATTCATGGGGTCACAGAGTCGGACACGGCTGAGTGACTGAACTGAACTGAACACATTGACTACATATTAACATATGTTAAGTCAAAATACAAATCCCAATACATTTAAACAGGATGAAAGGAATACAAAGTATTCTCTCCAGTATAATAGAATAAAGCTAAAAATCAAGAAAAAGAAAAATGGAAATTCATAAATATATGGAAATTAAATAACACTCAACAAATGGGCAAAATTACAAACTAGAAAGAAAATTAGAAAGTACTTTGAGATGAAATGAAAATGAAAAGTAAACATACCAAAACTTATAGGGGGGTAGCAAAAGCAGTGCTCAGAGGGATATTCACAGCTGTAAACACCTACACTAAAAAGGAAGAGAGATTTAAGGACTTCCTTGGTGGTTCAGTGATTAAGATTCTGAACTTCCAATGCAGGGATAATGGATTTAGACCTTGGTCAGGGAACTAAGATCCTGCATGTCATGTGGTAGGGCCAAACAAAAATTATTTTTTAAAAAACCATATCTGAAATTATTACAACAACAAAACGATAGACAATCCAATTAAAAAGTGGGCAAAGGACTTGAATAGTATTTCTCCAAAGAAGACACGCAAATGGTGACATCATTAGCCACTAGAAAAACGGCAATCAAAATCACAAATAAGATACCACTTTATACCTACCAGGATGGTTATATTCAAAAAAATGAAATACAACAGGTGTTGGTGGGGATGTAGAGACATTGGAATCTTTGTACATTGTTAATGGGAATATAAAGTGGTTCAGTTCAGTTGCTCAGTAGTGTCTGACTCTTTGCAACCCCATGAACTGCAGCACGCCAGGCTTCCCTGTCCATCACCAACTCATGGAGTTTACTCAAACTCATGCCCATTGAGTTGGTGATACCATCCAACCATCTCATCCTCTGTCATCCCCTTCTCCTCCTGCCTTCAATCTTGCCCAGCATCAGTCTTTTCCAATGAAACAGTTCTTTGTATCAGGTGGCTGAAGTATTGGAGCTTCAGATTCAGTCCTTCCAATGAATACTCAGAACTGATTTCCTTCATGATGGACTGCTTGGATCTCCTTGCAGTCCAAGGGACTCTCAAGAGTCTTCTCCAACATCACATTTCGAAACCATCAGTCCTTTGGCACTCAGCTTTCTTTACGGCCCAATTCTCACATCCATACATGACTACTGGAAAAGCCATAGCTTTGATTAAATGGATCTTTGTCAGCAAAGTAATGTCTCTGTTTCTTAATATGCTGTCTAGGTTGGTCACAGCTTTTCTTTCAAGAAGCAAGCGTCTTTTAATTTCATGGCTGCAGTCACTATCTACAGTGATTTTGGAGCTCACGAATATAAAGTCTGTCACTGTTTCCATTTTGTTTACCCATCTATTTTCCATGTAGTTATGGGACCAGATGCCATGATCTCAGTTTTTTGAATGCTGAGTTTTAAGCCAGCTTTTTCACTCTCTTCTTTTCCGTTCCTCTTCACTTTTGGCCAAAAGTTTGGTAGTTCTCCAAAAAGTTCTAACACAGAATAACCTAAGACCTAGGAATTCCACCCCTGGATATATAACCAAAATAACTGAAAAGTGTTCAAACAAAAAATGTACAGGAATATTCATAGCAGTGGTGTTTCCCAGATGGCGCCAATGGTAAAAAATCCATATGCAAATGCAGGAGATGTAAGAGACATGGGTTTGATCCCTGGGTTGGGAAGATTCCCCTGGAGGAGGAAGTGGCAACCCACTCCAGTATTCTTGCCTGGAGAATCCCATGGACAGAGGAGCCTGGGGGTCTATGTCCATGAGGTTGCAAAGAGTCAGACACAACTGAAGTGACTTAGCACACATTCATAGCAGCACTACTCACAAAAGCCAAAAGGTATAAACCCAAATGTATACAAATGAATGGAGAAACAAAATATGATGTATCTATACAATGAAGTATTTTTCCGCCAAGGTTGAAAACAGTATGCTAAGTGAAAGAAATCAGACACAAGAAGCCACATATTGTATGATTCCAGTTAAATATTAAGAGTCAGCAAATCAATACGGACAGAAAACTGATTAGCTATTGTCAGGGGTTAGGGTGAAAGTGAGAATGGGGAGCAACTGCTTAATGGTACAGTTTCCTTTGGGCTGAAAATGTTCTAGAGCTTAAAAGTGGTGGCTGTGCAAAACTGTGAGTGTACTAAATATCTCTTTACAAGAGATAATTAAGATTGCCCAGAAAAAAATCAACACCTCAGATACAGAGATGACACACTCTAATGGCAGAAAGTGAAGAGAAACTAAAGAGCCTCTTGATGAAGTTGAAAGAAGAAAGTGAAAAAGCTGGATTAAAACTCAACATTCAAAAAACAAAGATCATGACATCTGGTGCTATCACTTCATGGCAAATAGATGGGGAAAATGTGGAAACAGTGTCAGATTTCCTTTTCTTGGCTCCAAATTCAATGCGTACAGTGACTGCAGCCACAAAATTAAAAGACATTTACTCCTTGGAAGAAAAGCTATGACAAACTTAGAGAGTGTATTACAAAGCAGAGATATCACGTTGTTGACAAAGGTCTGTCTAGTCAAAGCTATGGTTTTTCCAGTAGTCATGTATGGATGTGAGAGCTGGGCCATAAAGAAGGCTGAGCGCCAAAGAATTGATGCATTTGAACTGTGATGCTGGAGAAGACTCTTGAGAGTACCTTGGACAACAAGGAGATCAAACCAGTCAATCCTAAAGGAAATCAACCCTGAATATTCACTGGAAGGACTGATGCTGAAGCTAAAGGTCCAATACTTTTGGCCACCTGATGCAAACAGCTGACTTACTGGAAAAGACCTTGATGCTGGGGAAGACTGAGAGCAAGACGAGAAGGGGGCAACAGAGGATGAGATGGCTGGATGGCATCACTGACTCAAAGGACCTAATTTTAAGCAAACTCAGGGAGAGAGTGAAAGATAGGGAAGCCTGGTGTGCTGCAGTCCATGGGGTTCCAAAGAGTTCGATATAACTTAGCAACTAAACAACAACAACAACAAATGTCTCTAGAGGTCAGTTTTATATTATATGTATTTTACCACAATACAGTACTAGAATAGTAAAACTCAGACAGAATAAGTAGAATGGTGATTGCCATGGGCAGGCAGAGTGGGGCACTAGGGAGTTTTAATGGGCATAAAGCTTTAGTTTTGCAAGATGAAAACTGTTCTGGAGACTGGCTGAACAACAATGTGAATATCTTTAATAATACTGAATTGTACACTTAAAAAATGGTTAAGATGGTAAAATTTCTGTGCATTTTACCATAATCAAAACATAAAATATTTAAAATACATGATGACATTTCATGAAAACTGTTAGCATTTCTTATGATACAAAAATCTTTAATAAGATATTAGTAAATCAAATTCAGTAACACAGTAAAAACAAAACCAAAAACTGCCATGACCAAATGAGGCTTAGACCAGGAAAGCAAGGTACATTAAACACTCAGAATCAACATATTTTATCACAGTAATAGAGGAAAAAAGAAAAGACATATTATCAACATAGTACATGAACTTAAATCATTTGACACATTCTACTCTTATTTATGAACTGAACTCCTATTTATGACAAAATCAAAAAAAAAAAAAAAACCTCACCAAACTAAGAACAAAAATAAACCTCCTCAACCTGATGATGAACATCTACAGAAAACCAACAGCTTACATTGTACTTAACAGTGAAAGGGGTAAGATAAGAAAAAGAAGGCAAAGATGTCCCTCTTCTCACTTTCATTTAGCATTGTCCTGGAGGTCCCAGCCAATGCCAAAGAGCAAGAAAAGAAAACAAAGTATCTATATATTGGAAATAAAAAACTGTTTAGATCAGTAGACAACATGATGCTGTATGTGGAAAATACAAAACACTCTGCAAAAAAACTACTATAACAAGTAAATTTTAAGAAGCTGAAGGATACCAAGTCAATATTAAAAGCTCAATTCTGTTGCTTTCAAATTAGAAATAAAATTAGAAATTAAGCATACAGTATAATATAAAATTAAAATTACACGATTTATACCAGTATCAAAAACATGAGATACTTAAGAATAAATACTATAAAACATGAGCATATTTTATACCCGTACCTGAAAACTGTAAATCATGCAGGAAAAAATGAATGAAAATTTATAAAAACAATGGAGAGATATGACATATTCATAGATTAGAAGACTCAGTGTGAGCATGTCAGTTTTCCTTACTTTGATCCAAAATTCCATATGCATGCATGCTCAGTCACTCAGTCGTGTCCAACTCTGTGCGACCCCATGAACTGTAGCCTGCCAAGGTCCTACAAGGTTCTTGGGATTCTCCAGGCAAGAATACTGGAGTGGGTTGCCATTTCCTCCTCCAGGGGATCTTCCCAAACCAGAGATTGAACCTGTGTCTCCTGCACTTTTGCATCAGCAGGTAGCTTCTTTACCACTGAGCCCACGGGCTTCCCTGGATATTCCCTGAGGTAAATTCTATATTTACCTCAGTTACTCAGTCATGTCAAACTCTTTACAACCCCATGGACTATGAAGTCCACAGAATTATCCAGGCCAGAATACTGGAGTGGGTAACGTTTCCCTTCTCCAGGGGATCTTCCCAACCCAGGGATGGAACTCAAGTCTCCCATATTGCAGGCAGATTCTTTACCAGCTGAGGCACAAGGGAAGCCCAAGAATACTGGAATGGGTAGCCTGTCCCTTCTCCTGTGGATTTTCCTGATCCAGGAATTGAACAGGGGTCTCCTGCTTTGCAGGCATATTCTTTACCAAATGAGCTATCAGGGAAGCCCAAATTCCATATACTTCACACAAAACTCCAGAAGGCAGTTTTCTTTTAGTAATTAATAAGCTGACTCTAAAATTTAGTGGCATGCAAAGGACCTCAAAGAGCCCAAATAATTTTCAAACTGAACAAAAAATCAATGGGATTTCAAGACTTAACTTAAAAAAATAACAGTAATTAAGTTAGTATAGTATTGGCATAAGGGTACAAGTCAATGGAGTGAAATAAAATGCCCAGAAACAGACCATGCATATATGGTCAACTGATTTTTGACAAGGAGGTTGAGGCTAATTCTGCAAAAAGATATAGGAAAAACATTTTGCCACCATGGGATGGGCAAGATTTCTTACATGTAACAGAAAATAGTAAGAGAATTAAAAAGCAAGTGGCAGGATGGGGGGGTAACCAAATACTTTACAACTTACATCTAGAATATATAAAGAACCCTAATACTTCACCATCAAGAAGGAAGAGGGTGACTGGGTGAAAAAAGTCAAAAGATTTGAACAGACACTTAAGAAAACTGACCAATGAACACATTAATCACTGGAGGAACACAAATTAATCCCACAAGGAGATATCACTATACTCATTAGAAGCATCAAAATTTAGAGAAATGACAACACTAAGAGTTACTGAATATGCAGAATGATGGACTTCTCATACATTCCTAGTGGGACTGTGAAATAGCAAAACCATATTGGGAACAAGTTTGGTAGATTTTTTAAATAAAAAATAAAACACTTAACATATAAGAGCTGTACAAAAAAGATCTTCATGACCCAGTTAATTACGATGCTGTGATCACTCACCTAGAGCCAGACATCCTAGAATGTGAAGTCAAGTGGGCCTTAGGAAGCATCACTACAAACAAAGCTAGTGGAGGTGATTCCATTTAAGCTGTTTCAAATCCTAAATGATGATGCTGTGAAAGTACTGCACTCAATATGTCAGCAAATTTGGAAAACTCAGCAGTGGTCACAGGACTGGAAAAGGTCAGTTTTCATTCCAATCCCAAAGAAAGGCAATGACAAAGAATGCTCAAACAATCGCACAATTGTGCTCTAGTACTGTGGGCGAGAATCCCTTAGAAGACATGGAATAGCCCTCAGAGTCAATGAAACAGTTTGAAATACAGTAATTGGGTACAATCTCAAAAATGACAGAAGGATCTCTGTTCAATTCCAAGGCAAACCATTCACTATCACAGTAATCCAAGTCCATACCTCAACCAGTAATGCTGAAGTTGAATGATTTTATGAAGACCTACAACACCTTTTAGAACTAACATGCAAAAAAGATGTCCTTTTCATTATAGGGGACTGGAATGCAAAAGTAGGAAGTCAAGAAACACCTGGAATAAAGGCAAATTTGGCCTTGGAATGCGGAATGAAGCAGAGCACAGACTAATAGAGTTTTGCCAAGAAAATGCACTGGTCATAGCAAACACCCTCTTCCAACAACACAAGCGAAGACTCCACACATGGACATCACCAGATGGTCAACACTGAAATCAGATTGATTATATTCTGTGCAGCCAAAGATGGAGAAGCTCTATACAGTCAACAAAAACAAGACCAGGAGCTGACTGTGGCTCAGATCATGAACTCCTTATTGCCAAATTCAGACTGAAATTGAAGAAACTAGGGAAAACTGCTAGACCATTCAGGTATGACCTAAATCAAATCCCTTATAATTATACAGTAGAAGTGAGAAATAGATTTAAGGGCCTAATTCTGATAGACAGAGTGCCTGATGAACTATGGAATGAGGTTCATGACATTGTACAGGAGACAGGGATCAAGACCATCCCCATGGAAAAGAAATGCAAAAAAGCAAAATGGCTGTCTGGGGAGGCCTTACAAATAGCTGTGAAAAGAAGAGAAGCGAAAACCAAAGGAGAAAAGGAAAGATATAAGCATCTGAATGCAAAGTTCCAAAGAATAGCAACAAGAGATAAGAAACCTTCTTCAGCGATCAATGCAAAGAAATAGAGGAAAACAACAGAATGGGAAAGACTAGAGATCTCTTCCAGAAAATTAGAGATACCAAGGGAACATTTCATGCAAAGGTGGGCTCGATAAAGGACAGAAATGGTATGGACCTAACAGAAGCAGAAGATATTAAGAAGAGGTGGCAAGAATACACAGAAGAACTGGACAAAAAAGATCTTCACGACCCAGATAATCACGATGGTGTGATCACTCATCTAAAGCCAGACATCCTGGAATGTGAAGTCAAGTGGGCCTTAGAAAGAATCGCTATGAACAAAGCTAGTGGAGGTGACAGATTTCCAGTTGAGCTGGTTCAAATTCTGAAAGATGATGCTGTGAAAGTGCTGCACTCAATATGCCAGCAAATGTGGAAAACTCAGCAGTGGCCACAGGACTGGAAAAGGTCAGTTTTCATTCCAATCCCAAAGAAAGGCAATGCCAAAGAATGCTCAAACTACTGCACAATTGCACTCATCTCACACGCTAGTAAAGTAATGCTCAAAAGTCTCCAAACCAGGCTTCACCAATACGTGAACCGTGAACTTCCAGATGTTCAAGCTGGTTTTAGATAAGGCAGAGGAACCAGAGATCAAATTGCCAACATCTGCTGGATCATGGAAAAAGCAAAAGAGTTCCAGAAAAAACATTTATTTCTGCTTTATTGCCTATGCCAAAGCCTTTGACTGTGTGGATCACAATAAACTGTGGAAAATTCTGAAAGAGATGGGAACACCAGATCACCTGACCTGCCTCTTCAGAAATCTGTATGCAGGTCACAAAGCAACAGTTAGAACTGGACATGGAACAACAGACTGGTTCCCAATAGGAAAAGGAGTACGTCAAGGCTGTGTATTGTCATCCTGCTTATTTAACTTATATGCAGAGTACATCATGAGAAACGCTGGGGTAGAAGAAGCACAAGCTAGAATCAAGATTGCCAGGAGAAATAGCAATCACCTCAGAAATGCAGATGACACCACCCTTACGGCAGAATGTGAAGAGGAACTAAAAAGCCTCTTGATGAAAGTGAAAGTGGAGAGTGAAAAAGTTGGCTTAAAGCTCAACATTCAGAAAATGAAGATCATGGCATCCAGTCCCATCACTTCATGGGAAATAGATGGGGAAACAGTGGAAACAGTGTCAGACTTTATTTTGGGGGGGCTCCAAAATCACTGCAGATGGTGACTGCAGCCATGAAAGTAAAAGACGCTTACTCCTTGGAAGAAAAGTTATGACCAATCTAGATAGCATATTGAAAAGCAGAGACATTACTTTGCCAACAAAGGTCCATCTAGTCAAGGCTATGGTTTTTCCAGTGGTCATGTATGGATGTGACAGTTGGACTGTGAAGAAAGCTGAGCGCCGAAGAATTGATGCTTTTGAACTGTGGTGTTGGAGAAGACTCTTGAGAGTCCCTTGGACTGCAAGGAGATCCAACCAGTCCATTCTGATGGAGATCAGCTCTGGGATTTCTTTGGAAGGAATGATGCTAAAGCTGAAACTCCAGTACTTTGGCCACCTCATGCAAAGAGTTGACTCACTGGAAAAGACTTTGATGCTGGGAGGGATTGGGAGTAGGAGGAGAAGGGGACGACAGAGGATCAGATGGCTGGATGGCATCACTGACTCGATGGATGTGAGTCTGAGTGAACTCTGGGAGTTGGTTATGGACAGGGAGGCCTGGCGTGCTGCAATTCATGGGGTCGCAAAGAGTCGGACACAACTGAGCGACTGAACTGAACTGATGATGACCGACAAGACCTTCTAGAACTAACAAAAATAAACAAAAAAAGATGTCCTTGTCATCACAGGGGACTGGAATGCAAAAGCAGGAAGTCAAGAGATACCTGGATAAACAGGCAAGTTTGGCCTTGAAGTACAAAACGAAGAAGGGCAAAGGTTAACAGAGTATTGCCAAGAGAGTGCACTGGTCCAAGCAAACACCCTGTTCCAACAACACAAGAGAAGACTCTACACATGGACGTCACCAGATCGTCAACACCAAAATCAAATTGATTATATTCTTTGCAGCCAATTGTGGAGAAGCTCTATAGAGTCAGCAAAAACAAGACTGGGAGCTTACTGTGGCTCAGATCATGAACTCCTTACTGTAAAATTCAGAATTAAATTGAACAAAGTAGGGAAAAACCACTAGACCATTCAGGTGTGACTTAAATCAAATTCCTACAATAATACAGTAGAATTGAGAAACAGATTCAAGGGATTAGATGTGATAGAGAGAATGCCTGAAGAACTATGGACAGAGGTTCATGACACTGTACAGGAAGCAGGGATGAAAACCATCCTCAAGAAAAAGAAATGCAAAAAGGCAAAATGGTTCTCTGAGGAGGACTTACAAATAGCTGAGAAAAGAAGACAACCTAAATGCAAAGGAGACAGAGAAAAATATACCCATCTGAATACAGAGTTCCAAAGAACAGCAAGGAGAGATGAGAAAACCTTCTTCAGTGATCAATGTAAAGAAATAGAGGAAAACAATAGAAATGGAAAGACTAGCGATCCCTTCAAGAAAATTAGAGATACCAAGGGAACATTTCATGCAAAGATGGGCACAATAAAGGACAGAAATGGTATGGACCTAACAGAACCAGAAGATATTAAGAAGAGGTGGCAAGAATACACCAAAGAACTATACCAAAAAGATCTTCATGACCCAGATAATCACAATGAGAGCCAGACATCCTGGAGTCTGACGTCAAGTGGGCCTTGGGAATCATCACTACAAACAAAGCTAGTGGAGGTGAAGGAATTCCAGCTGAGCTATTTCAAATACTAAAAGGTGATACTGTGAAAGTGCTGCACTCAATATGCCAGCAAATTTGGAAAACTCAGCAGTGGCCAAAGGACTGGAAAAGGTCAGTTTTCATTTGAATCCCAAAGGAAGGCAATGCTAAGGAATCTTCAAATTGCACTCATTTCACATGCTAGGAAAGTAATGCACAAATTTTTCAAGCCAGGCTTCAACAGCACTTGAACCAAGAATGTTCAGATTGTTCAAGCTGAATTTAGAAAAGCCAGGGGAACCAGGGATCAAATTGCCAACATCCATTGGATGATAGAAACAGCAAGAAATTCCAGAGAAACATCTACTTCTGCTTTATAAACTACGCCAAAGCCTTTGACTGTGTGGATCACAACAAACTGTGGAAAATTCTTCAAGAGATGGGAATACCAGATCACCTGACCTGCCTCTTGAGAAACCTATAGGCAGGTCAAGAAGCAACAGTTAGAAATGGACATGGAACAACAGACTGGTTTGAAATTGGGAAAGGAGTATGTCACGGCTATATACTGTCACCCTGCTTATTTAACTTATATGCAGAGTACATCATGTGAAATGCCAGGCTGGCTGAAGTACAAGCTGGAATCAAGATTGCTGGGACAAATATCGATAACCTCAGATATGGTAATTAGCAAAGAGGAACAGAAGAGCCTCTTGATGAAAGTGAAAGAAGAAACTGAAAAAACTGGCTTAAAATTAAACATTCAGAAAACTAAGATGAGGGCATCTGGTCCCAACACTTCATGGCAAAATGATGGGGAGACAATGGAAACAATGACAGACTATATTTTCTTGGGCTCCAAAATCACTGCAGGTGGTGACTGCAGCCATGAAATTAATAGCTATGACCGACCTAGACAGCATATTAAAAAGCAGAGATAATAATACTTTGCTAACAAAGGTCCATCTGGTCAAAGATATGGTTTTTCCAGTAGTCATGTATGGATGTAAGAATTGGACCATAAAGAAAGGTGAGCGCTAAAGAAATTATGCTTTTGAACTGTGGTGTTGGAGAAGGCTCTTGAGAGTCCCTTGTACAGCAAGGAAATCAAACCAATCAAATCAAAGGAAATCTGTCTGAATATTCATTGGAAGGAATGACGCTGAAGCTGAAACTCCAATACTTTGGCCACCTGATGCAAAGAACTGACACCCTGGAAAAGACCCTGATGCTGGGAAATATTGAGGGCAGGAGAAGGGAATGACAGAGGATGAGATGATTGGATGGCATCACTGACCTGATGGACATGAGTTTGAGCAAGCTCCAGGAGTTGGTGCTGGACGGGGAAGCCTGGCTGCAGTCCATAGGTCTCAGAGAGTTGGACATGACTCATCGACTGAATTGAACTGATAGTGGTAATGGGGGGTTTTAGCAGTCAAATTTGTAGTAATCTTGTACTAACACAGTGACACTCTACCAAGAATCTTACACTTTGCTAGAAAGCAGAAGTTTACTGAAACCAAAACAATATGCTCTAAGATGTCAAGTGTTCGCTAAGCTTGGAAGCTGAACATGTATCAGAATAATAAGGCAATGCTGCTGCTGCTGCTGCTGCTGCTGCTGCTAAGTCGCCTCAGTCGTGTCCGACTCTGTGTGACGCCATAGATAGCAGCCTACCAGGCTCCTCCGTCCCTGGGATTCTCCAGGCAAAAATACTGGAGTGGGTTTCCATTTCCTTCTCCAATAAGGCAATTCAGGACCATTAATATATGATGTCAAACTAATTGTAATAGCTGTAAGGACATTCACATTCCTCTCCAAGGTTAAAAAAAAAAAAAAAAGTCTTGTAAGATGATCATAAATTAAATGTTTAACAATCAAATGTTTTCCCATTATAAAAAACACTATTTGAGATAATGAAAAGTCTACTTCAGGGAGCAGAATAGTTAAAGAATTCCAGTGAAAGAGGTTACTGCTTAAAAGAGTGGCATATCAAATTCAGACTAAGGCAGTACTTTGAATTCTTATACTCTGTAATCTAATCCCCTAAACATCACTGCTTTTGTCATCTTTTATACCTATGATTCTATGATTTAATAAGGTAATTTTTAACTTCAGTTTTTCTAGAACAGCCTCTACAAACATTATTTTAAGGCCTTAAGATGAAATACTTCATGTAGTTATCTTTAATTTAAAAAAAAGAAAGAAGAAAAAAGACCTACTATATTCAAACATACAATTCAATAATAAAAATGAGTACTATTTTATCATTGTTTAGGTATGGCATTCCCCTAAACTTAATTTTTATAATTTAATACATTCCTCTACAGATATCTTCATTTATTAAGATCTCAAAACTTGACATATATGTTAAGAAACAATTATACAAAGTAAATATGCTTCAAACACATTATTAATAAACTGGAATACTACATCCAAACAGCTAAGAACTCTCTCAAAATTCAAAACCGCTTATTTGAAACTATCAGACGTTAGCAAACTGATAAGTATTCTTGTGAAAGATGACAATAAAATGAATGTTCTCTTCCGTTTCAGATGCTAAAGCAAAACCAAAAGTAACTGCTTTGCCTCTGATAACAACAATATCAACCTACATCAATAGAAGAGCTAAGTTTCAAAATGTTCCCTCCTGATACATGACCACTGCAGATATTTCTATGAAACAACTGGGAAATTAAATAAACCAGAAAACACAAATTGGAGAGTGTTTGTTCTGCTGTTTATTTCTTTTCCATTTTATGTGTGTGTGTGTGTGTTTTCTACTTTTCTTTTTGGCCCAACACAATATTATTTTTCCTAAAAGTCTTTGTTCCCACAAGACCAATGACAGGATGACATCAGAACATATTTATAATTTTCTGTTTTCAAAAAAATATTCTCTCTTACATAGTAATACACTTCACATAAGGCTTTGTCTCACCTGGCCAGTTCTTTAATTAAGTTTGCAATGCGTCTTTTGTCTTCAAGACACAAATCCTTCAGTGATGCACTCTTTATTTCTCCCCTGCAGAAACTCTAAAACAAACAAAAAAAATCATTCTGATTAACTTTCACAAAAAGCAATTCTCAAGACTTTTCAAGAAATTTCTTAAAATTAGCACAGGAGATGAAATATCTTGGATCTCTTTTATTTGGCAGAAGACTATCTATTTCATTTAAATCTACTGTGAACTCAAAACAGGCTAAGGAACAATCTGTCCACCAGAGGACATCATAAAATTTACACAGGAAAACCAGACAGTAAGAACTCACAGGCATAAATGTGCCTGCTTAAGTATCAGGGAATAATAAGGAAACAACTTTCCCTTGGTGAATGTCACAGAAACAAACACCTAATGGAAGATACTGAGATCCCTCCTGACACCACAGTCCCATGGCTGCTTGAAGTTATACTAAGGTTGGCAGCAGAGGCACCAGTTTCTAAGCTCTCAATATATCCCAAGGTTCATTCCAAAGGGTATTAGATCAAAGAGTAATAGTAATAATAGGTAATGTTATATCCAGTGTTATTATATCCAGTTATATCTGTTATATCCAGTGAATATTCTAAGTATTTTATATTTATTAATCCATTTCATTTTCACCACAATGCTATTAGGTAGGTATTATTCCTATTTATAGTGAGGGTACATATCTTGCCTAGGGATATAGCAGTTAAGTAGCAAAATCAAGATTCAAGCATTCATTCCACAGTCTATGTTCTTACCTACTGTACTATCCTATCTCTTATACTATAAAAAGTTCTCCTAGTACATGAACATCAAAGCTATGAAACCTGGGAATTCACAAGGTACCTGTAGGTAACACGTAAAGGAATATGTTTAAAAAAACAATCCTTGGCACTGGCAGTTATGCAACCACAAAGTAAATTAGTCCAATTACTTCACATGGCCAAGAATAATCCAAGACCCCTAAAATGAATCCTGGAAGCACTGTTAGCCAAAGATGGGAAAGATAAGGGAGAAAAAGGAAATAGGAAACAGGATATGGTAAAAAGAAAAAACATTAAATAGATTTGGTTTTAGATTTTAGATATGGTCAGTTTGAGATGCCAGGAGGACATTCATGGGGAAATGTTTAGGCAGGAAGCTGGAAATGTGGGTCTGGATCACAAGTCAGAGAAAAACATAAAAATTTAAAATTCAGCCATATGTTGTTATCAATAATGTTTAGATTTTTATTATTTTCTTTATATTTTCCTATGTTTAAAATTTTCCTTAAAATTAAGAAAAAATACTAATTTTTAAAAATCAACTCCTAATCCAAGAAAATAAATTAAAACTGGTAACTAAAAAGACAAAAGGAGGATCAGAAGCATACAATATTGTAGGAGAAAAAAGTTTTAAGACGAATGTGGGGTTAACAGTGGTAATAATAAAAAAACAGAATATTAAAAGGAGTCACTGGATTTGGCAATGGAAAAAATTGCTGAAAACTCATTAAGAGATTTCAGTAAACAAAAAAGAGAAAGCCTTTCAAATAGGCAAGAACTTCAGCAGCATTGTGTTCAGGCAAACACCTGAAAACACAAATGTTTGTCAACCAGAGTTAAACTGTGGTATATTTATACAATGGAATTCTGCAGCTACTGATTGTTAGTTGACATTCATCCATCTTCAAACCCACCCTACCCTGCTTTGCTTTGTGAGGCTGAGGCTCTGGAAACCTCAATTCTCCTTTGCCACATCATTCTCTATTATGCTGTGCTTAGTCGCTCAGTCATGTCCAGCTCTTCGTGGACTTGCAGCCCTCCAGGCCCTCCTGTCCATGGGAAATCTCCAGGCAAGAATACTGGAGTGGGTTATCATGCCCTCCTCCAGGGGATCTTGCCAACCCAGGGACTGAACACAGGTCTCCCACACTGCAGGCAGATTCTTTACCATCTGAGCCACCAGGGAAGCCCGTTCTCTATTAAGCTCTACCAACAGGGAGAATGAGAGGCTCTGAGAGGAAAAAAGGACACATTCCTTCCTATTGCTTTCTGTTTCTGTCAGTGTTACCCCTGCCAGAGATCTTCACCCTGGCAAGAACAACAGATTCCTGTTGGTAACTCTTCCAGACCTCACAGAACCAGCCTTTGTCATGTCTCCTTGGAGACAGCAATACCCCTTAGGCTAGTTCCCCATCATCAAAGGTCCAAGTTTCAGCTCTAAGTGGCCCCTCCTCCAAGTTTCTAGGTTTTAATAATTCCAACTTGTTCTGTTTTCCCAACTCTAGAGTTGGTGGTTGTGTCTTGCCGTTATTACATACATGATAACTTAGTGTGCCCTTTCTGCCTTTCAGTTCTCCAGCACCAGTCTAACAAGTTTTTATATACTAAACATACTCTCAGTTGAAATAACTGAGTAAACCCTGACTGAAATATCAGTAAAAAGAAATTAAATATGACAACATGCAGCATAAATAAATCAGAAACATAACACTGAACAACAAAAAAAATCAGACAATATGATATGAGATCGTTCATAAAAAGTTTGAAATATACATAAAACTATGGTATTCCCTGGTGGCTCAGACAAAGAGACCTCCTACAATGCAGGAGATGCGGGTTCAATCCCTAGATTGGGAAAGATACCCTGGAGGAGGAAACTGCAACCAACTGCAGTATTATTGCCTGCAAAATCCCATGGACAGAGGAGCCTGGTGGGCCATAGTCCATCAGGGTTGCAAGAGGTGGACACAACTTAGTGGCTACACCACCCCCACCATTGTTTAAAAAACAAATACGTGTTTACACCATATAGGACAGCAGTTGATAAACTACAACAGCAAGCTAAATCTGGCTCAAAGCTTATTTTTGGAAAAAAAAACAGTTTATTAAAAACAACCATGCATATTCATTTATACACTGACATACATATGGCTCTTTCCACACTACCATGGCAGAATTAAATAATTAAGACAGAGGCCATGTGTCTCACAAAGGCTAAACATTTACCATCTGGCCTTTCAGAGAAATAGTTTGTCAACGCCTGACAGAATGTGGTCCGCGGGAGAAGGGAATGGCAAACCACTTCAGTATTCTTGCATTGAGAACCCCATGAACAGTATGAAAAGGCAAAATGATAGGATACTGAAAGAGCAACTCCCTAGGTCAGTAGGTGCCCAATATGCTACTGGAGATTAGTGGAGAAATAACTCCAGAAAGAATAAAGGGATGGAACCAAAGCAAAAACAATACCCAGTTGTCGATGTGACTGGTGATAGAAGCAAGATCCGATGCTGTAAAGAGCAATATTGCATAGGAATCTGGAATGTCAGGTCCATGAATCAAGGCAAATTGGAAGTGGTCAAACAGGAGATGGCAAGAGTGAACATCAACATTATAGGAATCAGCGAACTAAAATGGACTGGAATGGGTGAATTTAACTCAGATGACCATTATATCTACTACTGAGGGCAGGAATTCATTAGAAGAAATGGAGTAGCAATCAGAGTCAACAAAAGAGTCCGAAATGCAGTACTTGGATGCAATCTCAAAAACAACAGAATGATCTCTGTTCGTTTCCAAGGCAAACCATTCAATATCACGGTAATCCAAGTCTATGCCCCAACCAGTAATGCTGAAGAAGATGAAGTTGAATGGTTCTATGAAGACCTACAAGACCTTTTAGAACTAACACCCCCAAAATATGTCCTTTTCATTATAGGAGACTGGAATGCAAAAGTAGGAAGTCAAGAAACACCTGGAGTAGCAGGCAAATTTGGCCTTGGAATATGGAATGAAACAGGGCAAAGATTAATAAGAGTTTTGCCAAGAAAATGCACTGCTCATAGCAACACCCTCTTTCAACAACAAAGACTCCACACATGGACATCACCAGATGGTCAACACCGAAATCAGATTGATTACATTCTTTGCAGCCAAAGATGGAGAAGCTCTATACAGTTAGCAAAAACAGGACCAGGAGCTGACTGTGGCTCCGATCATGAACTCCTTATTGCCAAATTCAGACTGAAATTGAAGAACGTAGGGAAAACTGCTAGACCATTTCAAGTATGACCTAAATCAAATCCCTTATAATTATACAGTGGAAGTGAGAAATAGATTTAAGGGCCTAATTCTGATAGACAGAGTGCCTGATGAACTATGGAATGAGGTTCATGACATTGTACAGGAGACAGGGATCAAGACCATCCCCATGGAAAAGA